>NC_040037.1:18378138-18487307 GCF_003713205.1 Coffea eugenioides
CTCCGAAATATAAGATTTTAGTAGAGCTTTTAAAATAAGATTTTACTACCGACAGCATTTTAGTAAAGGCAAATTCTACAAAACAAACAACATTTACAGTTAATTTTACATTTTGGTGGGAGCTCGTAAATTTCATTTAAAAATTTTTTTTTAGCAAGTTTGAATTTAATTTTCTGAAAGTCATACTTATAAATGCGAAATCTAACAAAAAAATTAAATACAATTTTTGGAGGTCAAATTTATCAAATGCGAGCTATTTGAAAAATTTTATTTAGGAGCTCGCATTTAGCTCTTACTATTTTCTGGAAAAAATTCTCTAGCTCCCAAAAAAAAAAGCAAAAAAATTTAAATTATACTTAGTGTGGGAGCTCTGTTGAGCTCGCATTTACCCTCCGAAAAAAAAAATTTTAAGGAATGCGAACGCCAATGCGAGATCTTTAAACATTTTGTTTTAATACAAAAAAATCTCTGCCTCCGAAAAAGAAATAAGCACAAAAATTTTACTGGGCTCTGCTGAGCTCGCTTTTCGCGAATGCGAGCTCTGCGAAGACCCCCGTACGGAATACCTCACCAAAATCACCCCTTTGTAGAATTTTTTTAAAATTCATCACAAAATTGGAAATTTCTCAGGGTTTGGAACCCTCATCTAGTATAAAAAGATCAAAAACGGAGAGGACAAGAAGAAAAGAGAAGGGGTGGTGGCTAGGGTTGAGCGGAGAGAGTCTCGTGGGTAAAAGAGAGAGAGAGAGAGCAGAGGGAGGTGGAGAAAGAATGAGAGAGCAGAGAAAGTGTTTTCGTCGGAGCTTTGGGTGAAGAGGGAACCAAGGGGAAACAAAAGCAAAGAGAGCTAGAGAGAAAAGAGCTGGAGAGAGGAAAAGAAAGGAGCTGGGTAAGAAAGCTTGCGAGGAAGAAAGAAAAGGAAAAGAAAGAAAAGCTTCGGGAGAAAGGTGACAGCTGCGGCGGAGAAGAAAAGGAACAAGAGGAGGTTCTGGAGGAGTGAGGGAAGCTTGGGCACGGGCAAGGGTTGGAGGAAAAAACTAGCGAGGGTCTAGGAGAAGAAAAAAGAGAACCTGAGCAAGAAGAGAGAGCTGGGGACAAAGGGAAAGAGTGATTGAAAGAAGAGAGCTCGGCTGAAGAAAAAGACTAGGGACAAAGAGAAAAAGGGCGACTGAAAAACTGAAGAAGAAAAAAAGAAACAAGGTTCTGGCGAGAGCTTGAGGGTTTCAGGCCAAACCAAAAGAGAGAGAGGAGCTTCGGCAAGAATGAAAAGGAAGCAAAGGAAAAGCAACAGCCAACGTAACAGCCAATGGGAGGAGCTGCTGCCACTGGAGTCCACCTCCACCGCTGTTATACCGGAAAAGCACGCACTGTAATATTTTCTTTTTTGCCCTTTCCTACCTTCAATTTCGGCTAATGAATGTATGAACTGTGAGAATTATTGACTTGTTCGTTTCACTTCATCTTTCTTAGCAAGATGTTTCTATGTTTCTGATGTTTATGTATTGATTACAAGATACTTATGGTTGGGTTGTTGCGTTTTTTTTTTTTTTTGGTTGGCTATAGTGAGGTTTCAGGAAATCAGTTCAGTAGGTATGAGAGGAGAGCTCAGATCAGTTCAAAGTTGGTCGGAGCCTGTGAGTATAGTTGGAAAGTTGGGATAGCTGTTTCCTTGCATCTTACTTGCATTTTTACAGTCCAAAGCTGTTGCCTTTTGCAGTTTATTTGCATTTTTGGTATGTTAGTGCCTGTTTACTCCCCCTAGAATATGTTTGGTGCTGTTCTTAGACTTTGTTCCTAGGCTGTAGTTTAGTAATAAGAGGCTGGCTGTGAAAAGGAGAATGATATTTGCATGGGCTTTATGGTAGGCTGTTCACGGGTTTCATGGGTTTCATGTGAGAAGGAAGTCAGTGTCTGATGTTTATCATTTTGTTTCAAACAACGTTTGGTTCCTCCCTGTTCCATGGTATGTTAGCGACAATATATAGAGATTCTGTTTTGGTGACCTGCTATGTTTAAGAAAAAACCAACGAAGTTGTAGCAACTCTCGGCTCCTTATAAGAGTTCTAATATACTCAGGGGCTTGAGTTCTCTACTTTGTTGCAGCAATTTTGACAGGTCATTTGTTTTGTTGCTGAAGCTCTCGGTTTGCTTGAAGTTTGTGGTTTGTTTGTTGTTTGGTTGGTATACCATGTGCATGTTCATCCCAAGTTTCCTTCTTTTCATCTTTGCTGCATTTTTCATATCTAGTTGCATTATTGAATCTGTTGGAGATAAGTAATTGTATTTTGGGGTAAGGTTAACAATGGGTTGAAGTATTGCATTTGGATTTGGTTTGGTTTGAGCCACTTCACATCAATGTATTTCGGCTGAATGAGAAAAGTTGCAGAAGGAATGGTGGCTGGGAGATTGCAGAAACATAAGCTTCCTAGTAAGCTTGCATGGATTTGTTTTAAACATTGCACTTTAACCCCTTAATTTCTATCTAATGCTACTAAGGCCCAGAAAATTGGAAAAATTAATCACTTTTTCCCCTTTAACATGTTATTTTCCTTTGGTATGTCTTGATATGTTTTTTGGACAGATTATTCATAAGTTTAGGATAAAATTTGAAGGTTGAATGATTTTCGATAGATTTATAGTTTTGATTTGGAATTTTAGTGGAATTTTGGGTAATCTTGTTTGTTTAGGTATAGCAAATAGGTTTTCATTCATTTTTGTGAGTTTTAGCATTTGATTTTGGTAGTTTTCATCCTAAGCCATTAATTTTAATTTGTTTTAATTTAGACCCTAACATTTGTAATAATAGGGATTTGACCCCTAAAACTTTTAATTATTTTAATTGGGTCCTTGTTTGTTTCAATTTATTAAATATGGATTGTTTATTTTTATTTGAATGATTTGATTGATTCAATTTCGTGTTTATTTTCATTTTCTTGTGATTATTTGTTAATTAAAGTGATGCCTTGACTTTTTCCTTTGTTTTGGAGGGTAAATAAGAAAAATTTCATTTCATTAGATCACCAATTCAAGGGAGGTACACTCTACTCCTTTATTTTGATTTTATTTGATCCTAAGTGCTCCTATACGATTCTATGTGTGTAATTGCATGATTTTTAAATTTTTCTATTTTTATTTCATTTATTTATTTATTTAGTCATTTTATTCGTTTTAATTTTGTGTATTTATTTTAATTTAATTTTTTTTGATTATTTGAAAGGCATTTAAATGCCAAAATTGTAATCGTTAGGTAGTTATTTTATTTATTTATTTATTTTATTTCCCCTTTAGATTGTAATTAGAGCTCCCCAATGTAATAGTTAGGGTTTTATTTGCTTTATGTGTTTTGCATGCTTGTGTGTCACGTGTTATTCGCTTTTTTAGGGTCTTGTATCTAGATATCATGTTTATGTGCTATGTGTTTTAAGTGTTTATTGGCTTTATTATGTTTTTATATGATTTATTAGATTATAATACATGCATGACGTCACCACACTATTCCAACGCTAGTTGTGGCTCATTGTTCCGATTTCTCGCTAGTCCAACGCTAGTCGAAACCCTTTCCTCCGATTTCTCACTAGTTCAATACTAGTGAGAACTTATGGATATGGGTTAGTCCAACGCTAGACCCATAGGGACCATCCACGCACTAGATCATGCTTGCGTGACAATCACGACATTTCACGCATATTTTCTACCTTTTAGGTTTTTTTTTATCATTTTGCATGACATTTCCCTTATATGTATATCCCTTATTCCATATTTCCCCTATATGTATATCCCTTATCCCTAGGTGTGAAAACATGACATTAGACTTGCATTCCATTTAAGTATTAGAACCAGGTTAGTACATTTTGTTTGATTAGATTAGGGAAATTACCCCTTAAATATGGGATATAGACGAATATGACTTTTCTAGCCTTAACACGCTCGTATTCCCTCTATTAAAGGGAAAATTAAAGTCACGAATATTAGTTCCCCGCACCCGTTATGATGCATTCCTTTAGATCATGTATATTTGTATAATTATTATTTTTCTTTTCTTTCCTTCGAGTCTTATATTTTTGCATATTCGTGACCTCTTCAAAAAGTCAACTTGGGGCATCACAATTAATGTGATTTGTACCAATTAAGATTTGAAAAGATATTCCGACCCTCTCAATATACATTAGGTTTGAGTTTTGCATTCATATAGTGACATCCAAATGTGATAAATTTTTAAATTAAAATAAGAAATTTTTTTGACTAAACCACGCAAATAGCCTTGGTTAGATTGAAAGAGTGCCTTGAATTTCATCCTTGCCTTCCCTTTCTTCAAATGTGACTCCCGACCCCTTTTCTCTGATTTTCGAAAACTTGAAATCATTTAAAAAGAGTTTTTTCTACTTTTTTCTTTAAAAATTCATTTTAGGTGACTTGGTATACCTTAACTCAATACCAAGTGGCGACTCCTATTTTTCATTAAAAATCCTTTTTAAACTATTATTTTTGGATCAAAATCGTCGCACTTTTTAGTCCCATCTAGGCCCATTTCTTTATTCATTTTTCTAAAAACAAAAATTCATTTTTTTAAATCAAAAATTCATTTTTAGAAACACTTTATTTTTTTAAATGGGGTGCGACACATGGACTCCACCTTCTTTTGATTTATATCCATTTCCTCTCATATCTGATGGTGGAGATCCAGCTTGAATTGTTGTAGGGAACCCAGAGCCTCTTGTAGTTTTGCTTCCTATTTTTCCCCTGATCCTCCTGGTTGTTGAATATTTGCCTTTAACCATTGAAGACTCCTCCAATTTCTTTCCACACTTCTTGATGTCTTGGTAACTGTAGCCTACCAATTGTCAGGAATTGAGCCCATTTTCTTACAAAAATGCTCTTGGACTGGAGTCGGAAGATGATGATAAGAACTAAAAATGAACCAAGAAGAGAACAAAAGAAGAATAGAACCAGAATAGGAAAGAGAAAAGAAGAAAAAAGAAATAGAGAAATTGCTAGGAGAATATAGAGAGAACCAAAATGATCTTATTCACTGCCTTTTTTCTTACGAAAGGGAGTTACATTTATATGCTTACAATTACTACTGCTCTCATTCTCATCATAATCGAATTATTCAACTATAACTACTTCTAAAATTCTATTACAAGAGATTTTTGTGACAAGGACTATTATTGCAATTAACTAATTATCTATTAATGCAATTAACTAATTACCCTTCAAGTCCTTAAATTCCTGACATCGAGTAACAAACAAGCCAAGCCAGCTCAACTCGTCTCCTATTCAAGCAGCTCGATTGGATTCGTTAGTCAGGACATATATACCATTTCACACTATACAAGTAATAGAATTACAGGTTGGATTTTTTAAACTCGATCCTGGCTTGTTTGTGATTAATGAGTCGAGTTTGAGCCACATGCCCTTTTTATCAAATCGATTTTGACTAGGTTTCAAGGCTCATTCACTTAAACGAGTGAACTCGAGCCTAGCTTGATAAAGTGTTAAGTCGAGTTCATAAATCCAATACTCGACTCAACTCGATTAACACCTCTACTTGCATTGCTTTACATCACACTTATTTGACATAATTCGAATCTACTTGCATTGCTTTATTTTACATCACACTTATATGACGTAACTCAAATCCAATACTTGATTCAACTTGATTAATACCAGTACTTGCATTGTTTTGTTTTATATCACATTTGTTTGACACAATTCATGGCTAAGATATTTTTAAATGTATCTTGAAAGTATTTTTAAAATTTAAAATTCTATTGAGATATTTTTAAAAATTTTTAATTCTCCCCCTATCATATCCCTCCACCACCAACACCGCCTTCATCTTCGGATTCTCTCTCTTCCTCCTTTTCCCCTTCTTCCTCTTCCTCCGCATCTTCTTCCCCTCCCATCCTTCCACCAGCTCCCCACGACCAGATTTAGTCATGCCATCACAAAAGAACTTAATTGGAAAGGATTGTAAGTTGAAGGTTAAATTAGGCTAAAAAAATTGATGGATGAAATTGGCAATTTTCCTTTCTACATCCAAAAGGATGGAATCTCTCTGGCTAAAACTGATTAAAACCCAAGAAGAATTTAACGACTTAACAATCATAATACAATTAGGAGAAGAGAACAAAGTTTGTCCTGAAACAAAAAGTTACTCCTCAGTCTATGTGTAGAATTATATTAATATCTTTCTCTCAACAAATTAAAATGGTAATTGCTTCCCAAAATTCACCAAAACAAATCAAGTTCTTTAAACATAAATACAAGCAAATTAATCTATCTAATGCAATTAGATTCCTGAGTATATTAAATACAACAGATAAGTAAATCGATTTAAGGGGCTTAACGGACAGAAGCAATGCCCGCAGGACAAAATTTAGCTCCAGCAGCAAGACACGTTTCCGCACTTAAACCATTAGTTAGGGAACAACTGCACGCATCAGATCCAGAAAATCCCAATTGTCGATACATTCAGCTCGTAACCAGTCCCGTGAATGTAATGCAATAAAACCAGATGGAAAATGCAAGCTTTTAATACCCAAGAAGGAAACAAGGGAAACAAGCTTTTAATACCCAAGAAGGCACCAAGCGAGGAAGAATGACAAATGCTCTCATGCAGATAGGATCATTATTGCTGTTTCTTCAAGTTCGAAAACTTTCCTGCGACATTCGACCTTAGTTTACATCCAGACAGAAGAATTTGATGGACAAAACCATCTATTTCTTCTTCCTTCTTCTCATAGACAAAGAAAGCAACAAAGGCAATGGGAAGCCCTACCATAGCAAGAAGAAGATAATCAGACCAACCAGATGTGGCAAACTCCAGCAAGGATACTCAGGCATCTAGAAGAGAACATGCCTTGTGTGCATAAAGGTACAAAGAAAGAGAGCCCAAACCTATTATAAACAAACTTCGTAGTGAAAGGGCTCCAAGGATGCTCAAAATCAAAAGAGACAAAACCACCTGTTTTATTAAATGACCATGAAGCAACCAAGATTAATTCATGAAAACTCCATCAGGATTATAATAATAATGAGAAATCTAAAATGATGATGATAATAATAATTATAAAAATGCAAGATGACAATTTTAGAATATCATTTACCTTTCTGCAATTTTTACTGAGATCAGAATCAGAAAAAATTTTATTTATGGAATTGCCATAACACATGATAAAGGAAGGCAGTTCCTTTAATATATTTCTAATCTAAAGAAAAAGATACTCTTTTAACTAGTAGAACAAGTTGAATTGGTGTAAATTGAACGGTAAGGAATGGAGATAGTTTCGAGTAGTGATGGTGTTTTGGAAAAACCAAAGAATGCCACAGAACTTTTACAGCTTATTTTTCTAGTTACTGATTGACCTATTGAAGAATGATACCACAAATCAACTGCCCCCCTTCCCTCCCAGGCACTAACTGCTGACCTTTACTTTGTATTAAACTCGATCAAAAAGGAGGCTCTGTGCAGAAGATCCGGTGTACATATACCTCCAAAACAATCCAATTGAACCAAACACCATAAGATTCAGCTAGCATAGACTCCAGATCACAGGATGAAATATCTTACTTTAGAACAAAACTGTACAATTTATGCAGGAGCAATACCTTTGAAAATAGTATCCAGTCATTTCCTCTGCATAGAGATTTTAAATCGATCACAGCAGAGTTCCACCCCGAGGCTATTGATTGAGCAACTTGATGCGAGGACTCTTGTGAAATGTGGAACTTTGATTCAGGAATTTTCTCAACTTGATAACCCAATCTGCACCATTATGCATTGCATATAAGCTTTCATGAAAGCTTTGACAATTTTAACATGTTCAATTTGTTTCAAATTAGTATGCAGAAATGTTAGCTACTTGCACACATGTTCTAATATTGAACAAAGATAGTCATCTGGATCAAAGTATAGAAATACTGAACAAGGAGGAATGCATATTACGGATGTCGCCTTAATTTCCTTGTAGTATAACAGCCTGTAACACATATCAGTAGATAGAATGCCCAGGTGCATGTGTGCCCCAAGAGACATGGTTATCATATAAAATTTGCATGTGTACAAGTACTTACATGCATACACACGCACACACACATATGTCAGAGAGAGAGAGAGCATACAGTTTCCCGGGTAACCTTCCATTGATGAAGAGGAAAACCACTGCCACCAAGAGAAGTCTGGAAACTGCAGTTATAATGGTGTATCCAGATGCTATGAAATTGAAGTAAATAGCAGCCAGAACCAACAACATGAGGAGCGTTTGCCTTTTATCCCTCCATAGAAGTGTGTCTGCAACTGCAATATGTAGTTCCATGATATTAAATCCAAATATGATCTTTATGAATTTTCTCACTATCCTTTACTATAAGTGCGTGCAGTAATTGGACCATCATACATGTTTTTGTATTTCAAAGTCTGACATACCCATGCTTGACAGAGTAGCATCGTACAAACCATCAATTCTTCAAGTTTATATAATTTACTCCAGCTACATATAAATCATAATAACTTGAAAAGAATACAACATTTTACTATATTGGATGAAGCATCAAGATCACCAATCACATTGTCAAATTCTCTAGGTATATCCAGAGAATTAAAAATTTGCTTACATAGATTTAGACTGCTCTCAGTAACAGAATCTTGGTTTAAGATAAAAGTTACCACAACATAATAAAAAATGTAAGTGGGGTGAAACAAAGACATGATCAATTATTAATGCAATAGCATCACATTCTCCCTGTATGTACAGTTCTCCTGGAACTTCAACGGTAACATTACAAGCACTTTCTGCAAGAAACCTTAATTACAACACTAACTGGATACACAAGTGAATAGGCCCATCAGATAAAAGCAGTGGTTTCTAATTTAAGCTTCTCATGTGCAAGTTACCAATATTTATTTGGACCCAACATGTGGTTTCTTTGTCCAATGGTTTAACTGGTTTGCATTAGCTGTCAAAATCATGAAGGGTTCAGAGATCGTTCTACATGCTTAAAATGTTTAACAATATAATACCGTTTCAGAGGTCCAATAACCAGGGGATCCTACTAAACCACATTTATCATTTGTAATTCAACATTCCTACTTCACCACTTTTCCGGAAAATCAAGAATTTTCAGTAATAACCCAAAAACGACAAAAGCTATGTGCCTCTGCATTTTTCTAACGTGTGTTATCATGACAAGTACATGGGAAATTAGTTACCAAAAAAAAAAAACAGAAAAAACCTGCAGAAAAAGAAAGGGAATCAAGAATCTATACCCCTTCCGCTACCAAGAATTTTTGATGCTTTTGATGGACCATCCCTTTTAGGTCGAACTTCAGCTCTCAAGTGTGGGTATGATTCAATTGTTCGCTTAAGACCCTCCTGCAGAAAATCAAATTTAAATTGTCAAAAGAAAAATACAAAAACCAGGAGATGTATTCTAAAGATTTACTTAACATGTTGAAATTACATTTGCTGCATCAAACTGAAACAAATAAAAATCTCCTTCCAATCAGAGCCCCTCATTATAGGGTGTATGGCAAGAATATATAAACCATAAAACATCCCTCTCAGGAAACACCCAAAACAATAATTAAATAAAAAGGCAAAGCATAAATATAGTGCATTATACAAAACCAAGTATTTAATGAAGGGACTCTGCTACAAGTACAGATTGGATATAGTCAAAAGGCTCCAAAGTTTACTAGGGTAGAAGAAATGTTTGCATAATTGACTATGTAGAAAATTCACTGGTTTAATGGAAATCATGGTAACCTGGAGAGAGACAACTGGTGTGTAGCCAAGCAAATCATTTGCTTTTGAACAATTAAATGTCCTGCAGCAAGACAGAAGCCTGATTCTTGAAGGAGTGAACTGTGGAACCTTCATCCCATAGGGGGCCAGCATCTTATATACCCACTCCACCATATGTGCTATAGGCATCATCAGAAAGACGGGAAGTTTAATTCTTGGCCTGCATACTATATGAAATCAGAATAAAGATAGTATACTTTAAAATCTTATTAGCCATGGCAGCTTGGTGACAGTTAAACAAATAAGCAACCACCCTCCATCTTTTAACTCCTCTCTCATTGTCAACACATGTGACCAAAATCTGACGACTCTATCTCTTTTCCAGAAAAAGGACGATATTCAGTTAAAGCCCGATTGCTACAGAAACAAAATTGAAACTTTATATGGCTAGTACTTGTCTCTCACTTACGTACAACTTAACAATACAGGGTCACTAAAGCTCATTCTTCATCCGTTAATTGAAAGGACAAAATGTAGAAAGTACCTTTCATAGCCAAGACCTTCAAGAACAAGCGACATAAATTCCCAGAACTTGATGGGCTCCATGTTTGTAATGAAATATGCCTGCAAGAACATTTGGTGGCTACAACTCTATCAAGGTTTGCACTGTAGAACAAAAAAGATAGTAGTAGCCGTACATCTGAATAGCTTAGTAAGTAAACATGATTTTGAAGCATATCCTTCCAATTCCAAAAACATTAGCTAACCAAGCCAGCAAAGGAATTAAAAGCATTTGGAGGGCAAACCTCTACAACATTAAAGTTAATTTCCCATATTAAAGCAGAAGGATGAAAGCTAGGTTAAATTCTTTGTATAGCATATCTACAACCACCGTGCTTATTAGGTGCTGCAAAGCTAGAGGGCTGGAGATTCAGCGTGTTAACTTTCAGGATCACTAAATTGTAATAAGAGATTTCCTACCAGTCAATTCTCAATTCATTTTATTGAATTTATACAATGTTTTAAGCATAATCAAAAGTTATAGATGCAAGAACTACAAATATCACGAGAAGAACTAAAGGACACAAAAATCTACACAAAAAGTGAACACATCAAGAAAGGCAAAAAGATACAATCTTGCTTTGTAGAAAAAGATTAAAGGTGAAATTCCTGAACCATTATACCTTTCAAATTCTTATAAATAGCATAGAAGAAGCAGATTTCATTCAATGAACAACAATTCTGAATTTTGATACTACTTTTGAGTCATAACTACAATGAATGTTCGAGGAACAATACATTGCAAAGTCCATCGGGATATAACTGAAATTTGTTGCTTTTACGTAAAAATCATATTCAGGGCATGACTTGTATCAAGTTCAAGGAGTGGCATTTTGCTTCATTCAATGTGCCAAAAGTGAGCTTTGTCAATTCCATTTAGCTAGGTGGGATAATTTGACTGAAAATTTAAAGCTAACGTGTAACTACATAAATGCCTGAAAAATCCAAATATGCAACCTCTGAAGCTCATAATTGTTAGCTTGAGATTCTCCAGTGCATCACAGAATGAACCTGGGTGTACATGCATATCATATGGTATGTGTAAACATGTACAGCAATTGTCTCTAATTAAACAGGGCGTCACCATCACCCAGTTTGAATAACGATTGCAAAGCTCTTCAGCATGCAAATATGGTCAAAGCTAGACATAAGGAACTAAAGCCAGCTTTGTGGCAAAACGACAACTTGAAGCAGCATTTGTTTGGGAAAAAAAGAAGAAGAAGCAAATAAGTGGTTGAATTCCAGAATAGTGATTGAAACAACAAACTAGCCTACCTGCCCTGCAGCTTTCTCTGAAACTGCCCCTCCTGAAGCCAGTGCTCGTTCAGCACATATGTGAGCATGTGCAACATTTTCGACGTATGTGAAATCATACAGATTGTTGCCATCACCAATTATGAACTAACATTGCATATTAGAAGGTCAACAAAATACAAAGTTAATGACCATCCAACCTTAGCAAGAATAGAGAACAAAGCCACAAGACTCCAAGTCAGTTATAAAAAGTGTCAATGCAGAATGACCCAAACAATGAAAGAAGTATCATAAGCTAGTATCATCAGAAAATCAGGATTGTTTGGTTTTAAAAGAAAAGCTTAGTTGATGTAATTATAAAAAGAACCATAAACTTAGTAGTGAAGCTAAGTACACGTAGAAGTTAAAATTCACAGAAGTCATACTAACCTTAGATTTCCCAGCCCTTGCGGCAGCAACTAAAGAAGGCACAAGTAACCTATCACCTGGACCAAAAATGCTGCTAGGTCTAATGCAACATGTTAGAAGGCCATTAGTGCCATTTGACTTGATAACTAGTGCTTCTCCTTCAGCTTTAGTGGCAGAATATGAATCATTGTGCTGAAAATGTAGAAAGTAAAGTAAACTCAGCTAACAATATACTTCAGCAAAAGCTTGTTCAAAGATTAATACGGAAAAAAAAAAGAAAAAATGAATGAGGGAAGATAACAAAAAATAGCTTGGCCAAAATTAAAACAAATCAAAAAGAAGTTTCAGGGTTCATATCCTTAAACAAGTAAAACATAATTTGAAATACATGCAGCCTTGGATATCCATCAAATTCCTAATTTTAAGTTTTGTGACTGCATCTGAACACTGAATTGCGCAAGACTACTGCTAAATATGCTAGATAACCTATGAAAAACATGAACCGTCCAATATGGCAAAGTATATGATTGTTTAATTCAAAGTTTATGGATGAATGGCTTCTAAGGCATTTTGATATAGTTAAAACACACTGTTGTGACAACAGTTGGTAAATTTATTGACGCAAAGTTGCCACATATAATGAAAAATCCTGAATTGTTTCCTTTTGTCAACAATGAAAATGGAAATGGATGATAGATAAAGAGTAGATGTCGAGAATTGATGCATGAACAAGCATAAAGTGTTGTCACATCAGGGAAAAGATTATAACATTAGAGTTTCTAACGTTTAGCTTCACGACACCAACAGTGAATGGACAATTCATTAGTACATCATCAATGTGACAAATTGCACGTCTACACAGTTAAGATTTAGGGAATCCCATTGTGTTTAAAGCATATTAAGCAAATTAATCATTATCCTACAGATGTCACGACAAGGGTTTCTAATATTCTTCACAACAATTTTTTAGCAGATACAGGATTTTCCAGATTATGGTCATGAAAAATCCTAAATTAAATCGTGTCTTCCAAAGTCAAAAAGAAAAGGCAAGGAAGAACCATAGCTACATAGAGACAGTAAGTAAATTACTACATCAACCACATAAAGATGCCAGCAAAGGACAAGGAAAAGTAAATAAAATACAATTCTCCTCTTTTTTAGGTTTATAACTGCAACTATGAAATGGAAATTAGTAAAACACCAAGAGAATAGTGCTAAGTATCATCTAGCATTCTTGATAGCAGGATTATGAACAATCCCAGATTCATTTGAGATGAAAAGCAAACAGAGATCTGCTAATCAACCACAATGGTATCAGGTAAAAAAGCTGGAAGACCCAATTGTGACTGAGAAAGCTTCTAGTGATACAAATCCAGTATAGTCCCAGCAAAAGACCAATTCCAAGTAGGTCTATAGATGCTACATACCTTGGCAGGATAAGGCAATGTTTCATCACCATTAAAAATTCCATGAACTCCATCGAAGACCACACTCGGTGAGCTTGTGCATATAAGCCTCTTTACTTTCAGCTCAACACAAGCATCAATAACATTCTTGGTACCTGCAAGTAATTGACTTGTCATGTTAACGAAGCAAAATTTGGTAGCCCAGTAGAAAATATTTCAACCGTTTACAACAACTAAAGGTGCAAAGAAAAGTAGACATGAAGAAGTTCTTTATTCTGGTCAACTTTCTTATCAAAGAAACTTACCTTGCACGTTGACAGAATAATGAAGCTGGTAGTTGTTGATAGAAGAATCTGGAGCAGCCATGTGAAAAACAACCTCAGCTCCCTGGAAAGCTACAACATGAGAACGATACATCAGAATACTTCTAGAATGTGCCACATAAACTTGCTTAAAGGACAAGACCATAATGTGAAGTATAGTTCGCATGGACACAAAGATATTACACTTTTTTGTCATGACATATTAAGGACCACTTATGATGATGTTTAAAGTAGAATTTAAAGTGGTTTTACTCGTGGCTTTACTGGAAAAATTCAATGAAAACTTTGCTTTTGAGAATGTCTTGAAAAGTAATTCTGATATTCTTTTCATTTGTGTGACCTGGTATAACTCAAATACAGAAAAATATTTGATGGTTTTACATTTTTAAAATTAATTAGCAAGGCATAACATATTTAGACAATGCACCCTTAATAGTAATCACTGAAAAACAAAAATTCTCAGGGGATAAACAAGGAGTAAAATTCACTGGAAAATGAAAAATAGGTTATCAAGTACCATATAGAAACAACTCGTGCGCTTAAAGTTCAAGTTAAAAGATAATCACTCAAGGGCCTATTCTTCTAAACACCTGATCAGTTTTTTGGATTATAAAAGGCTACTTTCTTGTGTTCTTGATTGCTTTCAAGACCAACTTTTAGATTTTTTGGAAGCAATAAAAGCTGAAAGTCAGAAGCAAAATAACGGTTTGGCTCCTGATTCTGCTTTTGAAAATCAGAGGCAATTAAGGACAAAGGCCATAATCTTAATCATAACCTTAAAAAAAAGGGCATAATCATAATGTTAATTTTATATATTAAGAAAAAAGGCTGCAAATTTTTTTCCTTCAAATGTTTTTGTTGAAATGGGCACCAAAGTGATGGGTTATGCAGATAGGTAATTGTCATCAGGATACACTGAAGTAATAGATTTGTCTGGATATTTATTTCATTGAATTTCTGTTAACACAAATGTGACCGCAAGATTCTCTCAATTAGAGGATGCACAAACTTCATGAAGTAATGTGATAAGCTTTGCGAATTACAAACCACATTGAAAGCTGTTAGCTCAAGAAATTTCTTTAATCGTTTGACAAAATTTAGGAATACTCAGCTCAATCAGCCGTATACCACACCTACAGGGATACTTCAGAGTAAAATTCACAAAAGAAGCTAGTAACCTGATTTGCCAAAAAAGGGGTGTCTTGTACTGCAATATCTATGCTTTTTGCACCCAACCAAAAAGGAAAAAGGCAAACTCATCCCAGAACCTTTAATGAAAAACTTGCATTTATGTGCATTTTGTGTGCGCACAAGGTGAATGCCGCATGTAGCGCTGATCCGTGCTATTATCAACTTACTGATACATAATCAAATTTACCAACTTTTTTCCTTTATGTTTCCATTAAGTCCTACGAAATCACACACATTAGTTATCACGCATTGCTTCAAATCCAAAGACACATTTCAGGTGAACATTTACACATAAAAAACTAACAAAAAACAATAACAATGATGATGAAAAGAATACGCCAAATACTACATTTATTTACTCAGATACCAAGTCACCAACTTTTTAAGACATCTTCTCTGTCTCTTTCTTGATTGCAAGTTCCAACTTACTGCTGCAATCAGGAAAAACTAACTGAAAACTTTCGACGTTCCTAGGCGTCACCAAACACTCACTTTAACTAAAAATTCGCCCAAAATTACAAAAATAAAAGAAAAGAAAATCACAAGAAATGTTGATTTCGTACCTTTGAGCACTTGAGACTTATCACGGAGATCCACGGAGACATAGCTAGCACGACCAGAACTCAACGCCTCGCCGAGAATGCCTTTCTCTTCTTGCGGTTCGAGCTTGATCGTAGGGCCTAAATCCGCAATCCGAACGCAAAACATATTGTATCGGATCAACATTTCCACCAAATGCCTCGCCGCAAACCCTCTCCCTCCGGTCACCACACACCACCTCTCTCCTTGCCCTTGCCCTAGGTCTTGGCCTTCTGCTTCCGCCTCCATTTTCGCCTGATATTAATTTTTTTACTTCCTTTCAATCACATTGCCATTGGATTCAGAAATTTACATGCATAATTATACCAAAAAAAATGTGCAATGTAGAGTGTCCGTGAGAGATGAGATAGTACCTGCTAGAGGATTCAGCAGCGAACGATGAATCTAGTGTGTGTTGTGTGTGTAATTATGGGGCAGAGAGAGAGAGAGATTTTGAAGCAGAGTGTGGTGTAGGGAAGATGATGAATGCTTTAGTAGACTTGTTTCAGTCTTGGGCGTTTGTCTGGGGTGTGATTGGGGCCCCGCAAGTTGACCCGATTAAACGAGAAGTTGACGGTGTGGATTACGACGCGTGGACTTGATTAGATGGGTTGTTCCAACTTGAAAGCTGAAAGTAAAAACCCAGAATAAGTAAATAGAAGGCTTTGTGCTGAAATTTTGGCTTTTAATTTTTGAGTCATTGAGTAATCGAACTTTACTTTGACCACAAAAAGGGTTTTAAACTTTATTTGGAGGTGGATTAATAGATCAAATCTCCTTACATATATTCAAAAAATGCAAGCTATTCTAGAAAATATTGTCAGCGGATGCGTAGGTATTCATTTGAGTCGTGATAGCTAAGTTCTCTCCAGGTTCTTCTGGATTTCTTCAAGTCATTCGAAGAAAAAAAACTTCTCGATCTTGACTAGTACAATAAATAAGTCAAAATTTATATTCAAGTTTGACTCATTAAAATAATTTCGAATTCAAACTCGACATTAATCCAGACCCATATGACATAAATTCAAACGTGTGCTTGAAATTCTTATATAAATTTACAATTTAAAAAGTTTAACCAATTTAATTATTTTATTTAATAAGAAATTATTTTACCAAATATAAGAAGGTTTTTTTAAAAAAACAAAACAAAATCCTAATCAATCAAGACAAACTAAATCTACATAATTATTACGAAAATTAGGAGTACTAGTTTCAATAAATATACAAATGAGTCTAAACGAATTATTCATAAGTGGAGCCAATCTCAACTCGTTTGAAAAATACCGAATTTGATGTTCAAATAGTTCAACGAGTAACTTAAACATGAACCTTATACAAACCGACCTGAATGACTCATGAGCAGCTAGTTTGTTTTACATTTCTAGCCGCTAGAAGAAGTGTCACCCAAACATCATACATCCTGGGGTGAAATATAAAAACATTACATGTAAAAGGGCTTGATCAATAAATTTACATAGTTTGAAAGAAGTACATCAAAATCAACTCGACCCTCTTTTCGAATTCTCCCAAAAATAAGTCAGAACATTTTCCCTCCATTCTCATCCCCATTCCTCCCTCCCAAATTTTCTGCAAAATCAATCTTGTCCTTCCCTCGGAAGAAGAAGAATTTCAACTTCTTAATATGGCGAATTATTATGATATTGATGATGTTTTAGCTGAAGAGGAGGTAAACAGAAGAATTTCAATTTCTTACAGCTTTGCAAATTCATTACTATAATTTTTTGGTTTTTTTAACAATTGTTGATGATTTCTTTCTTCTCAATGGGAAAAAAAAAAGATTTTACCAGCTGTATTCCAGCAGGCAGCGGACTGTTTCGGGCTACTTGATTCTAGTGATGATACAAATGAGGTGATCTGTCAGTGATTTTTGGGCAGAGGGGTGACTCTATGCGTGCTTTTTCTGTGCATTTGTGTGGTGTTAGTGATTGTTTCTCGTAAGTTCAGGTTGAAGCCGGTGCGAAAGTAGAATTACCATTTTGGCTAGCTCGTGATTTACATGTGAGAGGAGTGGTAGCCGTCGACGTTCCGCCGTACTTCAGAAAAGTGTAAAACTCATCCCACTATTTGATAATATTTTCTTCTCACAAGTTTTGTCCCATACATGAGTTCTTATGATTTTCTTCTAAGGATAGTGATATAATATGTTTGTATTTTAGTATAGTTTTCACTAAAATGCGATCAAGATCTATCATTTAAGCGTTAGAATGTAATATGTGTGTGTGTGTGTGCTGTAAATCTTCATGAAGACAATGCAACAAATCAAAATAATTCCTATTGTACTTAGCTACAGACTTAGCTGGTGATTAGGACGTGATATGGTAATAAGATGGGTGGTGGTTTTATTCATTCTTTGTGGATTCCTGGGCTTTTCCAATTTAGTCTCTCAAGCAGTTTGTTCATCAAAAATATCAAATTAATTTACATCAGAATGAGTGGTGTACGTCACGTAATTGTATGATGCTTTTGGGATGACTTTGAAGTTCTCCGAACATCATGTCAATTCTTGAATGTCTGTAGTTTTATTCATGAAAGTTTTGATAACATTTATTTTGGTCAATTTAATTATTTTTTTGAGGCTTCCATCAGTTCTAGAACACGCAAGGAAATTGAGGCTGATGCTGCACATGTGGATCTAAGAGGTCGATGCCAGTATTTCTATGAACTAGGACTCAAAATAGCACCACTGTAAGTTTTTATTAAGATTTTGGTCATATCTGCTTCATCTATGCCTAATGTTTGACTTTGTCTTAAATTTCATGTATATGAGCTTTTCCCAGTCTTTAATCCTCATACAACCAACATACATCGAAAACTTCTAATAATTATGTTATGGAAATATCCTGTCATGTCAGAGGATCTTATTCAACTTGAATGAAAGAATGCAATCTCAAAATCATGCCATCTTTTTTTTGTTATGGTTAAGCATACGACCAAAACTTATTCCTTCAACATCTTAAGTTAAAGCATGCTAAGATTAGTTTGGTCCAGAATTTGTCACAGCACAATGTAATTCATATCATGCCATCAGCATCTACAATAATTTTTTATTTGCTAACTTTTAAAGAAATGAATTTTGATCTCTTGAATTTTTTAGAAATAGAACTTAGCCTGAAAAGGTGTTGTCGAGAGATTATCAGCAGAAAGCATCACGAAGATATTTAAAGGTTAAAATATTTCTGGTTGAGTAAGAGAAAAGAATATCAAAGCTAAAAGTATGTTGAAATTGAAGTCTGCAGGAACTATATGGTTTTTCGAAGGCTTGTTGGCAATGACATTAACTTCTTTTGGTCTGAAAATCTGGAACCTAAACAGGATTGGAAATAGAGAACGTGTTTGGTGGTTTGCCCTTTTCTTTTATGCTTGCACTCTTTTTACAACCCTAGGGGAGCAGTGAGGAGAGCAGTCTGGTAAACCAATTTGCTGAAGTAAACTTCTTAGTATTTGCTGCAAAGTTCATTGGATTGTTCTAAAAAAAAAGACATGGATTTCCTTTTCCTTAACGAATCCTTAGTAAATTGTGCTGAGAACAGAAAGGAAAAACAAAATGGACGAGACAGTCAAGATAACAAAAGAAATTTTAAGTTGGAGAACCATGATTGAGCGGTTATACTTGTCTGTGTATTCCACCTTCTATTCTTCCCTTTTCTTACCGCTTATATTCTCTAAATCCTTGCTATTTGCTCGTATATGATTGGAAGGTTTTTCCAGAAAATATGCCTGTAGTTTCAAGCAATAGGTAAATCCTATCAGCAAGAAGTTTGTTGGTTTTTATTTCAGATACAATAATCATCTGTTCGTTCTCTTTTGTAATTTTTTTGAACCAACAGGAGTAAAAAGAAAGAATTAGCACGCTGTTGTGACTAACCTTCGATCTTATATAGAAAGACAAGCATAATTAATGAACAAAATTTTTAAAACTTATTCTGCGACTAGAAAGAATATTTGCTGAGCTCAGAAGTTGAAAGAACATCGACTAACTTACAATACTAATTCAAAGTATGTCAAGTAAAAAATCTTATCTTTATAACAAACAGCAATGTGTCGCTGAGAAGTAAACAGTGTTGCGAGTTTGCATTCAACCATAGCTAAGTATAATTGAATGTACGAAAGTGCAGTTATATACATGATGCTAATGGCAACTTTTGGGGTTTGTTTGTCTACTGGTTATCTCCGCTGGAAGTAAGTTTTCTATCCATAGAAAGCAGCTTCCAAGAAAATTTTTAGTTTCCCCATCTGTTGGTTAATAGATGGGCTGAAATATTTTGCTTATCCTAGGAAGCATAACAATCACCAATGATCAATGGCTCCCTTTTACCACTTCCTCTTTGCTCGTCCCCACCTCAAGCCACGATACAGCTATGGTATCACAACCATTGATCCACAACCCCTATTCCACCTGATATGGGAATGAAAAGAGGAATGAACCTTTTCTTCTTTACTGACCACTAATCTCTCAAGTAGCCCCTTTAATTAAACTTTTAATCTAGTATGAACTTCATTCATCTCCATCTGCCTAGTTTTTATTTTAGGATTATATACATATGGCTATGTATGTTGAGTGGGTGTGAATTGGTATGTGAAAGGAAAGAGAGAATGAGATAAGGAAGAACCAGCAATGAGTGGGTGATGAATGCCGACTCCATTTTATGATGAATTGTCCAGATCCGATTTTGGTTCTTATCTTGAGGTTGATTCAACACGTTCAAAAAGAAAAGGGAAAAATACTCCAATAAATTGGCTCCCTAAGTTATTTTACACCTGATGATGTTATTTAGTTTCTATAGCAAATCTTTCATAGACTAACATGTAACTCATGAGATTGATGAAAACATTTTCATCAAACTCACCTTTAATGTTACCATTCATCAAACTCACCTGAGGATGACATTTGTGGCTTACCATGTTATTCTTATGTGAATTCTTGATAAATAGGGTTGGTGACAAAACCATTGGACCTTTCCTCCTAGTTGCATTTCAGACCAGATACAAGGAGGTTCTTGTAAAGGCACATACTGCTGCATCTGCAGTGGCTCCCAAGCACTTAACACTGCTAACAAATGAAGAGGCCAAATGTAAGACAAATATAATAATCATTTGGTTGTTTCGTTTTCATCTCTGTGTTCCTTTTCTGTTGCCCTGTTTTCATTTTAGAAATCAGAGTTTTGAATGTTGATCATGTGGCTATTAATTTGAAGTATATGAGGCTGGTCAATTGTCCACTGCGGCATTCAAGAAGTGGCGGATGGGTGGACCAAGATTGCAAAGAGCTCCTGTTCTTGGTAGGAAGAGGAAACCAATAGAATAGGTGACCTTTGTTATCTTTGTTAATGGATGTCACAGTGTGTGAGCTCTCCATTTCATGTTCTTTGGTAGGGCAGATGTCATGGAGAATATGTAGTTTATGCTGTTTTATCCTATGCAAGAAATTCTTGAAGGAACCAAAACAGCTGAATACAATTTTCAATCATGTTCTTGGTTATATTAGTGGTTATTTGTGAAATACCTAGTTAATGAGCAAGTAGTTTAACTAGCACTTGTCTTGCTTCCAGTCCATCGCCAATGTTTTGATTCACAAATACCACCCACAACATCCTTCCTCTTTTTTTTTTTTGTGTTAAAAGTTTTCTTTTTCTTTTTGAAATTGGGAGTCTGCCTTGTGAGTTACATACCCATAACATCCTCCATCATTTACTTATGTCACTGGCAAAATTTATTTGAGAGGCAGTAAATATTTGTATTATATCTATATAATATCCGTTCTTATAGTCAAAATTTTTTTTTGTATGTTGTGTATTTAAAAAATACTCATACTTTTTAATTAACTATATAAAACATGTAATCAAATTTTAAAAGAATAATCCAAATTTTGGAAAAATTTAAAAACTTGAGTAAGGATAATGACATACCTATTGAGGTACATATAAAATAGCAAAGACATGTATCATAGCTTTTGTAGATATAAAAAATCATGAGATAATAAAATTGTAATAATTTTAATGTCTTGTACATGACACTAGAATAAGCATTTAAAAAAAGCAAAATTTGGTTATAAAAAAAAGAATAAAAGAATTAGGAGTTATAATTGGCATAAAAATAGTAGTCTTTGATTAAAAATCACCCTCCCTTCCTTCCATAAAATTTGTCATGTTTGTCATTTTTTCTTATTTCAAATTAATTGTTATTTTAGAAAAGTCAACTCACATTTTTCAATGAAATTTTATCTTTTTTCTCAACTCATTTGTTTCAATGAAATTTTTGTGTTTGATTTACACCTTATTTATTCCAATAAATTATCTCAAATAATCTTATATCCAAACACATATCTTTACCCTTCATGTGTTTACCATTTATTCCCTGCAATTATTAATATGTCAAATAAAAAATGATTTGCTGACCCATCACTAGATATAAGAGGAAAATAAAAATTCACTTTCTTACTAACATCACTATATATAAATTGTATGTTCTTTAAAAAATGAACGACATATTAAACAAACAACATATTTTATGGAACGGAAAGAGTGCTAATTTTTCAAGTATTTTTAGTTCCATAATGTTCAAATATTATTCACGTGCATACAAATTTAAATGTGTGATTTTGCCATCAAACTAGTAAAATATATTTATAAAATATGTCTACCGGTAGAATCTTCCGCTAGAAGTTTCGAAAATCTCAAAGATCATCCCACCATCATTTGGCGGGACGGAGGGTCAAACACTCAAACCTTCCCAGTTTCCCACCATTCCTCCCTTTATTTTATTTACTAGTTTTTGTATCTGCACACCCCCCAAATCCATTGACGCTTTCACCTCAAAAAACACACACAACACACACTCGAAACAGTCCTTTCGCACCTCCTCCCTCCTCTTCTCTCGCGTTATAGCTTCGATTGGATTGGATTCAATCGAAGACCGCTATCAATGCTGACCGGGCGAGAAAGTTTGAAAAGATTGATTGGCAAACGGCGTCGTTTTCTACCCAATCGCCATTCCATCATCTCCTCCGCTCTCCCTTCGCCTGAGGTAAATTCAGATTACAGGCCAATGAACGTTCTATTCATTTGATTGTTGAAAAAGTCAATTTTTATTTTTTGTTCCTGAAATTTTTTTTTTATTTTTTTCCGTCATTTTTAGAGCACATTGAATTTGTGGAAGAAAGAAGAGGTTGATGATGAAACCAGCTCGGGTGATGATAAAAATGGTGCTCCGGAGCTGGTTAGTTGTCCGATTTGCGGCGTCGAAGTTCCTGGAGACAATGACGTCATCAACTTTCACTTAGGTGTGTTGTTGTTATGATTTTTTTTTTTTTACATTTTAATAATTAAATAAAGGAACGATGTTTGGTAGTGTTGATGTAAAATAATTGTGGTGTTCTTTTGGTTTTTGTTTTTATTTTGAATGAAGTGAAACAGGTTTGTTGGAAAAGAGTGTCTGTTTTTTTAATTTGAATAGATTAAATGCTGGAGAAAGTTTGAAAGCATTGTGGAATTAGGAATAATAGTATATGTGATGGATAATGATAACTTTTTTATTTTATTTTTCCTACTTTTGGTATTTATGGATGCTTATGCTTTCAATTACTGATTTTTCAGATGCATGTCTTGCTAGAGGGACTGAACCTTGTGATGCTATCGTCAGCAATTCTCGTTTAGGTAATTCTTAAAAAAAAAAAATTATGAAGAGTCTTATTGAATTTCACAGCTTGAGCAGAAGAACTGGGTATCTATTTTGTTTCTGAATATTTTTAAGAGTTGTTTTCTAATGAAGGGAACTGATGAATGAGAGAGTATGTATTTTTTATTTCCTATCCTTCAATGTCAGGTCAATAATGTCAGAAAGTTTTAAATCTACGGGATCTCTAGAATGCAATTCTTATTTTCGTTTTTGCTTTTCAAAACTTCATCTTTATAGTATAGAATATAGATGTCAAGTAGGGGCAATTGTATATATTGATAGATTTGAAGAACCTCTGTGTTCTTGTTTTCCTTCTAGATTCCATTTCTTTTTAAATTTAATTTGAATGTGCATCTTTATTCCTTGCTTATGACTTCAATTAATGATTGTAGATGCATGCATTGTTAGAGGAACTAAGCGGAAATTAAGTCAGCGTACCCTTTTTCAGTTGAACTTTTGCTCAAGATCCAAAGTCAAAGTTCATTCTGTTGTGTTGGATTCTGCTGAAGTTGCTGATGTTGCTGAGAGTGATTCAATTAATGGTATTAGATGGTACAGACATCATGGATATGATGACACAGAATGTTTTGAAAAATGCAGTAGCAATCAAGTGGAATGGCCATTGGAGTCAGTTGCTACTGGAAACAATGATGTAGCAGGTTATGCAGATAAGCCAGTTAATGATGAAGTAATCGAGAATGATGTTGATTCTCCTTCACTGCCTTCTGAAGGGAAGGTGTCTGAAAAAGATAGGCAGGAACCCATGGAGGATGATGAACTATCAGAGTTGTCTCTTCAAACATTCATTGTTGGCAGAAAGTTTGCTGATCAAACAGAGTTAACTCTTCAGACAAAGATGATCCTCTCAAGAGACCCTGAGAATCCCAAAGATCCAAATGCTATTAAGGTTGTTGTCTTTGTGCTTCTGATTTGTCCTTTTAGCAACCAGTAATGACTCTTTGAACCAGGTCGTTTCTGCAGATCGTGGGTGTAATAATGTGATCGGTTTTCTACCACGCAAGTTGGCTGAGCATCTATCTCCCCTAATAGACAAGTTCCACCTATATTTTGAGGTACTTAGTTCCCTGCTAAACTAGAAGTATCCAATGGTTGTTCTGTCAAATGTTCTGGTCTGGCATCTTCATTTTACCATCTTGCTTTGTGGTTAAGGTTGTACCTTTACCACATGTAATTATTGGATCTCTGTGTGTGTGTGTGTATTTATATTCGACTCTCTTTTTTCTGCATGTTGAACTCATGTGACTTTTACCTTCAAGTGGGAAACTTTTTCGAAGCAATGTAGTATTACCACAATTTTTTGCAGAACTTGGGACAGGGTATGATCTTTTAGGAATCAAATCTTGGATACCAGAAACACTCTCATAAATAAGCTGCGAGATGACCAAAAGTTGGTATCTACATTGATTGTTTAGTGAGGTACAATTGGGATGTAACATGGAAAGTACTGACTTTGTTGGAATAGGTGACAGTGTTTGTGGGATGTGCCAAACTAGAAGGTGTGACAAAGTAAATGATTCAGAAGAAGTAGTATGTTTGGGATGGTTCATAGTGTCCACTTCATGCTTAGTTCAGATGGTGTGATGCATAACATAGAAAGCACTGTGTTGGGTCAAGAATGTAAATGGAAACTTTATCTCAGTATCTCATGTCTTTATAACTAAATGGGAATGCACTGCCACTCAGTAATGTAGTTGAAAAGAAACAAGAAAGTTCACATGATTGCTCCTGCAGAAGCAGCAGAGATGATTCTAGTGCACTTGCTTCTTTATCTCAGAGGCCTTTGAAAAGTAAATCCACCTCCAAAGTGTGTGTTTTGGAGTGGGGGGCAGGATTTGGCATGGACCCTACCTTTTCTTTTGCCTCTAAATATACAAGAACCCTAATATAAGCAAAATAATTGACGTAGTTGAAGCCCGTAAAAAGGGCAAAGCTGAAGAATGAAGGATCATATTTCATGTCATACATGAGCTTGGATTGGTGCTTCAACATCATGTGAACCTCATATTGAGTCAAATCTCTACACCAATGCCCATACAGATAAAGTTGGTTTCCTTGAAGAACTTAAATAGCAGCAAACAGTGGAAAAGGAAAATGAAAAGAAAAATGGGAAATTGGCATTTAATACTTCCTATTGACACAAGCCCTGAAGCTAGGTTGGGACTCAAGGTTTAAGAGAACCTCAAGGGGATAATACAGAAAAACATTAACTACAATAGTGCCATCTTCAACCATGAAAGTGAATTTCAACAGGAGATTGTTTGGAGTGCTTTATCAAGTTCACAATTGTTGCCTTAACTTATGTACCTGCCAAGATTCCTTTATATTGCTTGACACCACACAATTGCATGCAATAGCTGCATCTGCTAGTTGCTGAAAGTATCTTTTTTTCCCTGATTTTCACTAGGTTTTGATTGTCTTGATCATTCTGCAGGGTCATGTGACTTCTGTTCCACAGCATGCACTTGCTGTTGTCCCTATTCAAATTTTCTGTCAAAATAAGTCAGTACTTGATGGAAAAGATTGTGACAGTTGGAAACTTTTCAAGTCCTTGTGGAGACATGCTGTGTATGCTGTTGATTCTGCGAAGACTCGTCCTCCAGGCATGACAGGATATCAGCAGAACCTTGTTCTAATGATACAAGAGGTTTTAAAGAGCCATTCACATCTTTTGACTGATGGAGAAAAGACTTTCCTTGGTAAAAATTTAATAATTGTTTGAAGTTCAAGATCCCGCTGGTGGCTTATGCATTACGTATCTACCTTGAACAGAACGCTTGACCTTGCTTTCGGATGACAGTCAGAGGCTCTTTGCTCGGCTTTATACAAGAAAAGGTCTTCCTTATCAGGCATCTTTTTCATTTATTTAACAGATTATAGTTGGAGAATTCTACAGATTTTGCTTTTCATTTTAGTCAACTTTAGCCTTTAGGAAGGTAGCAATTCCTGGTTGCAAAGACAACTTATGCTGTAGTATTGCCATTCAGTCTGTCTTGTTGTGTGATATACAAATGAAGTATAACCAGTCAGTAGCATGAGGATGTTCTTGAAAATGATCAAAGGCTGGCCTAGAGCTCGAAAAGTTTTAAGCACTTGGGTAACATCCACTTTGCTTCTAGTTGTCTGCATGGGGAGACAATTTTGACGGTACTTGAAATGAGTGAATTTTTTTTTTAAAAATCATTGTGAGGCTTCTAAACACAACTAACTAGAGAGAATTTTGTTGTCTTTTGATGTTGAAGTTTGAACTTTACTTGTTACAATAAATGAATTGCGTGTAGCATTTGTAACATTCCCATGTTGATAAAACTGGTACCTAAGACCAAGTAGCATTCTGGTAGGAATGTAACAAAATATTCAATTCAAAAATTGAAAGCATTGGTAATGATTGAGGTCGATAATCTATTTCTAGTTACTTCCTGGGTTATGGCTCTTACTACACTCCGCGTACCAACCTCGCGTCGTATGAGATGCTTACTCATAATGGGAGAGGTTAGAGCTAAGAAATCTATGGGCTGATTATTTTGCTCTTCTTCTTCAGGACCATGGTTTAGGATGTCCAATATCTCATACACCGAGATACTTGACTGTGAAGGGGCTATCAAAGAACTTTCTGGTACACAAGTTTTGTAAGTTTTATATATTAGAGTATTCAGTTTTTGGAAGTTTACAATTCAAATTTTCTATCTTATTGTAATCCAGAAGCAGGCTTCCTATGTTCCATTGAATCAGACAATAATGTCCAAGAAGATGACTTAAAGGAGATCTTGAATGTACTGAACGTTGGTGAGCTGCGGGAACTGGTCAATAGTGTCATCGACGAGGTCTGCATATAGCATTTTGTGCTTCACAGAAAAATTTTGGCTCTGTATGGATTGAGACTTATTGTGAAAAACTGTTTTTGTTTGTGGGATCTACAGTAAAAAAATTCCAAAAACAACTCCAAAACACACATATCAAATACAACTAAATACACCTAAAAAATGAATAAATATAATAAATAAAAAATTACCTTCTTCTTTCACTCACCACCACCCACCACCACCATCCCCCAGCAACACCCCACCACCACTACCATCCCCTCCCTTTCTCCTCTCTCTCCCTCTTTCTCTCCTTTCTTCCTCCTCCTCCCTCTTCTTTCCCTTCCCTCGGTAGATTAATGAACAGGCAGGTTTTCTCGATTCATCATAAAGATGTTCATTGAAATAATTAATAAGAACAGGCAGGTTTTCTCGATTCATCATAAAGATGTTCATTGAAATAATTAATAAGTTACCTTGTTTTCTCTTTATCTATGGAAGAATCTTGACTTGGTAGAAGTTATTAACATGGCAAT
This sequence comes from Coffea eugenioides, assembly GCF_003713205.1. Taxonomy (NCBI): domain Eukaryota; kingdom Viridiplantae; phylum Streptophyta; class Magnoliopsida; order Gentianales; family Rubiaceae; genus Coffea; species Coffea eugenioides. The sequence continues at coordinate 18,405,656 of NC_040037.1, forward strand.
AGCATACAAGGTACTTATTTTCATTTCATAGAGCTTACAGTGTAGCTGTTCCTGTGTGCTGAACTGTGCATGAAGCACATAATGCTGGGGCCCACAGTTATGAAACACATAGTTTGTGGTTTCTGCTTGTTCTCAGCCATTGGTCATTGCTGTCTGCTGATACTGGTTTATTAGTTATGTTAACTGATCTAAAGGACATGTGTTCTTTTTGTGGACAAGTGCATCTTTTACTGAGTCCATTGGTGGTTGTGTTGGATGAACCCAAGTATTTACCTATTTTAGTTGAGTATCCGGGATTCTGGAGAGTGTAGGTGTAGCTGTGTTTTCCATGGCATTTGGCCCAAAAACTTGAAAGTATTTTAACAGAAGAACTAAATGCTGATGCTCTTGACTCTGATTTTCTCCTAAACTAGAATACTAATCTCTTTTTTGGACTTGCTTCACTTTAATTGTGCTTACCTGTTTGTATCCATTGTACATTTTGCAAACGCATAAGATGGAGCATTATGGATGGTTCCTTCTTAAGTTGAATGGTCCCATAGTTTATGCTCCAAAAGCAAACAATTGGCTTCTGATGACTACGCAGAAAAAGGTTCACTGTGTGGACAGATACGGGCCATAAATTTCTTAAATTATGACTATAACTTAGGCTCTGGATCTTAGCTTTCATATTTGTCCAATAGGATAACGGTTCTTGGCTTCATTGATTTTTAAATAGCAAATGTTAGATAGACCCGCATATGGGTTTTGTTCCTCTTTACAGTACATTATTTTCTCATCTGTTTCCTGGTATTCCTTACCACTTTCTTATTTGGGATAATTTCCGAAACCTCTCCTGAAGTTTCTCATAATGTTTCTTAACACCCTTGAGGTTTCTAAAATCTCACTTACCTGTCCTGTCAGTTTGACAAGGCCAAATGTCCCCATTCAAGGCCATGAATTAACAACATTCCCTTGCATTCTTAACATCTGTTTAACCTAAAAGCCTAATAAAAAGGAGGATATTTAAACCACAAACATATGGACAACGAACAACCAAATGGCCTTCTATGTTGGACCATATTTTTCTGTATCTAGGTGGTGGTAGGGCAGCAAAGGAGGGGGTTAAGTTGAATTTAGTCAATGTCAATCTACTTGAAGAATTTTGGTAAGTAATTAGCCGATTAGGAATTTTGTGGGACGGATATAAGGAAGCCATGCAATTTTTTAAGGAAGTATATTTTATTACAGATGTTATTCAACCTTTACTCAAAATTTAAAAAAATCTTTTCATATGTGAGTTTGCATGTAAAGCCCACTCATAGAAAGAAAATTATAAATCAGCTAGTATTAAAAAGATTAATCTAAAAATGATCTCATGACAAAGTATCTAGAAATTGCCTACGTTGAGGTTGTTGTCTTTTTTGTTTTTTGTTCTGTTTTTTTTTTGGGGGTCAAAATGGCATTCATTATGCTAGGTAACAGTTGATGTATTGCTGCGACTCTGCTCTTTACTGTATTTATGACCCTTCATACATTCACCTGTATTTTTTGGGATTAATCTTGTATACACTGTCAGTATATACACTATCACTGTTAGATATATGACACGTGTAAAATTTGAATTTGAAATTCAAAATTTGTTTATGTGTCATTCATCCAACCGTGATAGTGTATATAGATTTATTTGTATTTTTTGACCTTATTTTAATTTTCATTGTTGCTGTAAGCTTCTAAGCCTACATTGAATTGTTTTTTACTCTATTTTCTACACCATGCGTCATGAGTCCAGCTTAATTTATGCTGTCTTAAGAGGTTAGAATGACCTTGCTTCTTAATTATGATAATCGTCCAAACGCTGTCAAAGTCACCTCTGCATCAGTTGTCTGATAACCTCAGTATCCCTTTTGAATGTTACATTTCCTATGTCAATCTGTTCTTAGAAGCATTTTCTGGTATCTGTTTTTTAAGAAAACACTTCTGCACTTGCACACAAGTTAAATATCTTGTGATCAATAGAATATTCAATTGAAAATTTCTCTCTTGCTTTTGCTTCCTTAAAAGTCCTTCTAAATTGGTCTTAATCTTCTGATCTGATTGTTGTCTTAACGCCTTAGCCTTAAAATGGATTTGAGGTTGCAGTTAGTCTGATGTTTAAAATGTGCCTGATTCCTATCTCTCTTTGCCTTTCTAATTAAGATATGATTTTTCACTCCATTACCTTTTCTTCCTGCAATACCCAGTGGAATTCTTGCCGGATGGAAATGCTGTCCCACCTAGTGTCATATCAACAGTACATTTGTTGTTAGTTCATAAATGTGTTGCAACCTGATGGCTTTTTCTTTTTTTTTTTCTTTCCCATCTCCTTACATGATATTTCTTGCCTACTGGCGATTTGTAATAGTAATTCCCTTCCAACTTCTTTGTGATTACTTTGATTCCAGCAAATTTGAATGTTTCATATTGGCGCTAAAGATAAATGCAGAAATGCCTTGCATAATCATTACAGTTGGGTCTGTAAAAGCAGCTTTCGTTCCATACTTTCTTACAGGTGAAGGGTCAAAATAGTGCATTTGTTTAAGTGAATATTACTCTTTTGGTTCAACCAATAAATTATCTGTACTCTTCTAGTCATGCCAATTTCTAACTTGACATTGGTACAGTATCCGTTTACATTTCCTCAAACATATTAGCATAATGTATAATTCATAACTATGATTTGTTTACAAGATAGGAATTGCTACTTTTTTGGAGCATTGTGCTACCTAACACCACAAATTCCAATATCAGCCTTTAAGATGAATTAGCACTCCAAACTTTCACTTTACAAAACAAACAGAATATGGTGCGCTCCTTGTCAAAATCATCAAGCTTAGGACCTTTAAGTCTTTCATGCTGATTAGGAGTTGCCTTTCATCTGATCATGCTGATGACAGTGGCTTGCATGTCTTGATTACAAAGTAAAACATTTTTTGATTGCATATCTTTTGCCTTTTTGAATTTTATCTTGTCAAACTACATGCTCTTGACTAGTAGGAGTTGTCACTTCTGATTTGTATCTGTGCACACTTGAAATTTTAGCTTTTGACCTTTTATTTGTGTTGATGGGTCGCAGAATTTTACGCGGACGTATTGGAAGAGACATAAAAAGTGCACTCCTGTTATGAAAAAACAAGATTTGATTAGTTCACTTCTATCTTCATACAAGGACAATATCTGGTATGATGAGTGTTTTCTTGGAGTTTGTAAAAATGCATAGTTTGGCTTGAGATCTCATGTACCTTACCTCCATCTGTTGTTCATGCAGCTCCAACCTCCTGAGTTTGATTTTACTAAAAACTGCAGTCTGTGTTCGAGTAACTGCATCAGCTGAGTCTCTTATTTGGCGAGCTGAGGTACTTCCTGAATTCTGATATACTAATACTTATTGGATCTTCCTCTATAATGGTCATTTTGATCTTTTGCTTTTTGCAGCGGCTATTCTTCTTGAATGGGGAGCAGGACTTATCGTCATTTTTACTTGTTGATTTAGGAATTATTAAGTATCCAACTTACAACTGTATATTGTCAGACCATATTTTTAGATATAGAAACGAACTGCTTTCTTATGAGGAGGTATGCTTTACCACTTAAATCCATTTTTTTCCCTTTATGCTTCTTTGTTTAATCTTTAATATGCATACAAATCTGCTCTCTAGGCAATTGAGGTTGCACAAATTATGGATGAATCTCTGGATTTAAATAATTCTGAGTTGGTTTCAAGGTGCATAGAGGTTTCTGACCACCGCATCTTCAATCCTGTACAAGCAGTCCAATCATCAACTGCTGGATCAATAGATACATTTTTGTCATGTTTTTCAGCTTCATGGGTCTACTCTAAGGTGGTCTTGTTAGGTGTTTCATTCCTTGAGCGTGAGCTGAGGTACGAAGATTCTAGTTAGTATACATTTACTATGTGATCAACTAGTCATTTTGCGTTCTATTTTTCTGAGGCTTCTATGTTTTTGTGGCTCTTGTCAATATTGCCAGCAGAGAGAAACTAGCAACTGAGAACAGCACTTTCATTGTTGTCTCACTTTTTTTTTTCCTTTCTACAATCAAGATTGTTTAGTAAATCATCTTTATCGAGTCAAAGATTTTGTTGTACTGCTTCTGGAAAGCAGCAACTTCGAAAGGGGAATACAAGCTATCCATTGAAACTTTGGTTACAACACACTGCAGAGAAATTGCCTCCTTATGCTTCATACTGTTGTGTCTGGATAGTCTGTTGTTGTACTTGAGATGAGACATTGTAATTCATTAAACAGCTGAGAGTATGACTTCCTCGTATCAAACAACTCGTGTACTAGGGAAAGGGCAAAGACCATCCCTCGGTGGTTGGTTAAGATTTAAGAATAAGTAGCTTGGCTAAGAGGTTTGGTTGCTTGACCTAGTATCATGTGTTCCAAACCAAGTTTACCAAGATTGTTGAACCGCACCAGTAAATGGAACTATATGGGAACGTAATCTCAAAAGCTAGCAAGGTCACTGATGAGAAATCATGTCATGTAATAGAGATCTCAAAGCTTCTTAAGTCCTTTGATCCTTAATGTTAGCCAAATGATTGGGGTTTCAATGTTTGGTTTTAACAAGAAACAAATATCAGAAGCTTGTGTTTCATGCATGTTACTTTTAAAGATCAGCAGCTGTTGAAATTTGGGATGGGTAAATGACTTATATTGACAGTTTGTTACACAGTCAGAGCAAGGGATGGTGAAGAACGTTGAAACAAGCAGCTTTAAATAGTGGTGGAGAGAATGTAATGCTATAAAAGCCATGATTGTGTGATCGTAGTTGTTTAAGAATGCCAGGAATGGTTAATTCCCTGTTTGGACTAGTTTGAGTACTTTATCAGAAAATATCCGGTGCTAGTCTAGCATTCTTTTTTGTTGTTGGTGGTATTTGGAGATCTTCTTACTTCTTCAAATGTGGAAAGCCTCAAGTAACATTGCTGTGACTAGCTGGCCCGAATTAGGGGCAATCAACCATATCCGAGAAGCCCAATGTCATCTAATGCTCTGCATGGTAAAGAGCTCATGTGACCGAGCTTGAAATGTTGAAAGCAAGATGATATCTAGTTAGAGCTTGGCCCTACCGCATGTGACCAAGAAGCATAATATTATTGTAATCAGGGGATTTGCTAATAATTTATGCACACTTTAGTCACTAATAGCTAGTGATGGTAACGAATTTCATTTGTCACAAAGATTAACATGTTGGTTTTTCATGTACTTTTGTTAGTGTAACTTATTTATATGTCTATGCATTTGTAAGAGCTTTAGCGCAACAAGACCAGTTTACAGATGTAATCCCATCTTTTCAGTGGCCTATATGATACAAATGAACACAGTGGTAGTGATATGACCTATGCATTGCTCCTCTAAACATGTTCAATGTAAACTTAATCAGATAACAGGGTTCCTACCATCTGTGATAGTAGTGTACTAATGGAACCTGGCTTATTATCTTCTTGGACCTGTCTTACCATTTTGAGTCTATGGTTGAAGGACATGTAGTATGTGATACACTATATCTGATCTACTATTCTATGGAATGCCTCTGCAATGGTGACTATGTTAAATGGGGTTTCTGTTAAATTGAAAATAAAAGAAAGAAAGATGATTGGGTTTAATATATCAATTTTGTTTTGTTGAAGGAAATTGATTCTGGATAAGTTTTATCATATCTGAGAGAGTATCATGGTATTGTGAATTTATTATCAAGCTCTTGCTCATGGGTGTTCTGTAGCATCCATCATTATCGGTTTTTGTGAAATTTGGTCCTTTGTTATTGCTTAGGGAGTTATTTGCTTGATACTGTCAATCTGGATGTTTCTTCTTTTTGGTGAATATGTCTGATTATCTTTCTTTGTTTCAGGTATATTGAAGCTATCAAGCTACTAAAGCGCCTTCTGGTTAATTTCATTTCTGACAGAAGAAGGGGATACTGGACACTGAGGCTATCAGTTGACCTGGAACATGTGGGACGTATAAATGAGAGTCTTCAAGTTGCTGAGGATGGGTTACTTGATCCCTGGGTTCGTGCTGGTTCAAGATTGGCCTTACAAAGGCGGGTTCTACGACTGGGAAGGCCACCTAGGCGCTGGAGAACTCCTAGTTATTCACAATCTGTTAAAAGGAAGATAACTGAGGTAATCCTTTAGATAACCAGCTTTAACTGATTTAAGCTACAAGACTGCAAATGTATTCTAATTCAGGATCATGCCTTTAATTATCTCAAAGGGTCTCTGATTACATGTAACTGTTTATTGAGATAGTTTTAGTTGGGTTAATGTGATTAGGTTCATATTCAAGGTAGACCATTAAACAGTAAGACAGGAATGAGGAGTATATTTTATGGTGAAGATGGAGAGCAATGTGGAGTGGAAGAACTTGCTTTGCAGTATTACACTGGAGAAGGAGGTGCATGGATGGGTGTCCATACAGAGAGTGGCATTTGGTTGACTATTTTTGGGCTTTTGATGTGGGATATTATGTTTGCTGATGTGCCAAATGCCTTTTGCACCAAGTTTCAGGTACTCTTTGTGATTATTCAATTTCTCAACTTTCCTGGTTCAGGACAGTATACCTCTCTTTTTTGGTGCTGATTACATATGTTCAAAGTAGGTTACATGCCGGAGTGAAAACATGGGTTTCTTGAAGTGTTTTTTGGCCAATAACAGCAATTATCTTTTATTATTTAAATGGCTAGTGATTCAGTAAAAGAGCTGAAAGTTGTAGTAAATTGCTATTGGTTTATAATGGAATACATCTTGTTAGTTGCACTTGGTCTAAGGTGAGCTAAATTTTCCTTGCAGTTCACAGGGGCAAATCTTTGAGTTTATACTATTGAAGCTTGAGGGACTGTTATGATTCTTTTAAACCCCGAAATTATGACATGCTCTGTGCGAGTAAGAGATATTGTGCGTTTACTGCTTTTATGTGGGTTCTTAACACTGTGTTTAGGTATCTGTCAATGAGGCAATGTTAAATTATTCTGACACCAGATTATTTAGAACAAGTTTCTCTGGTGGCATTGAAAATGGGAGCTCCTGTATTATTGTTTCTTCCTGGCAGAAAAAGGATTATTCTTTGAAAATGCAGAGTTTAAATGTGCTTGTTTTAGCTAATTGATCCAAGTGGCAATGGGCAAATACATTGATAACACCTGGATAAAAATGCTGAGTTAAAACTGATATAGGATTCAGTCATATGGAAGACCAATCTTCCAATCTTCACCATGTGTTTCGTTGTTTCATTTGTGTGAAGCTATTTAACCTGTCTCTTATTCAATGGATTCAAAATGAGGTTAGTACTTCTTCAACCTTAAATTGAATATCCTTGTCTAAAATGGCCTTAATCTCTGTTGCTGATTTGGTTTGGGAGTATTCTGCCAAATCAATTACAGCTGCAGACATCATTAAGGACATTCTGTTGAGTTAGCAGCAGATTTTTTGTTTTCCTCCTAATATTTGTTGCTGAAATGAAAGGTAATTTAGATGGGAAGTAGGAAAGCGATGGTAAGAGTTGAACCTGTGACAAGAATGGAGAGCCTTAACTAATTGACTGTATATTGTACGCTCTTCTATAAGGTTGCATTACCTGTCATCTTCACCATATAGAGTAACTATATAGGAAATGATTTTCAAATGATCATGTATAGATTGTTCATTAAGACATTTGAATTCAAACACTAGAGGTGGTACAAATGAAAAGCATTACACCTTACAAATGTTTGTGTGCTGTTGAATTCCCATTTGGGTAATATGCAATTAAATTTGCTATAAATGAGAACCTCTATTATTAAAATTTTAGCTTAGATCGGGTACTGTCTTTTTTGTTTTCATTTCATTTATAAATTCTACTACCTTTCGCTTGCTTGTTTCTGTTATGCTTTTATTTTATAAGGATTTCTGTCTTTTCTATCATAATACCCTATTTGTGTGTTGAGACATGTAATTTTTTCATTCTGCAGACAGCTCCCTTAGATCTGGAGACAGATAGCTTTTATGCAGCCAGAAAGAGCCTTATAGAGGGAGTTCTGGGAAAGATTAATGATGGCATGGCAGAAGAAATTCTTATCACGTCATGGGAGTTACATGCAGGAACAGCCTGCAGGGGAGTGAACTGGGAAAAGCATTCCTTGGCTGAGCTTCGTGCTGCTGTCACATGCATTGGGGGTCCTTGTCTTGCATCAATTTGCAGGCATTTGGCTCAAGATTATCGGAGCTGGTCGAGTGGAATGCCTGATCTCTTGCTTTGGCGTTTTCATGACAATTATAAAGGTGAAGCAAAGCTTGTTGAAGTAAAAGGCCCAAGGGACAGACTTTCTGAACAGCAGCGTGCATGGCTGCTGTTTCTGATGGACTGCGGCTTCAACGTTGAAGTGTGCAAAGTAACTGCTCCAGTCGTGAAGTAAAATGTGTTCTTATCACAGCGTATTCCATCATACCAAAATATTTGTGCAACATGTCATCCTGCTCAGAGAGCTGTACGCCTGTTGATCTTCAGAGGGATATTGCACTTATCCCACGACTACAGCTGGAGATGTAAAGATTTAGTTCAACATACGATGAAGGGGTTGGCTCTCTGAACAAATGCTAAGCCTACTTTTGGAGCTGTGCCTGTAATTGCACTGCAATGTTCAGAGACTTCTTCCCTCTAGGGTTGCTGAGAAGTCATCCAGTTGTAACGGTAAAAAGTTATTGCTTCATCTCTTTTTATTTTCTTCTTCCCAACCAATCGTTGTTTTGCTGGTAACTATTGTTTGACCGGCATTTCACACAAGTGGTGCTCTTCCACCCTCCCTATAACTTCTGAAGAAACTTCTCCAGTTTATTGGAGCCACCTCAATAAATTACTACAAAGATAGAAAGAAAATGAATTGTAATTGTACCTTCAACTTGAATTCTGTCACATTGAAGCCATACCGTGTAGTGAAGTCATCTACATTCTGTGCTGGTCTCTTGTATAGAGTTGGCTTCTAAATTCATTAGCAATTTGTGTTTTTCTTTTCGAGTTCTCTTCTATAATGTTTGCTTATTCTTTCAGTTTGTCTGTTTCCTATGTTGCATGCATTTATCAAAGCTTCTTTTGATGCTTTTGCTACATTGTGGTCGGCTCTGATACCAAAATATTTGATTAAATCCACTGATAAAATTGGTAAACAAACAATTTTATTCTACTGAATGTGGATCAACTATAATAAACAATGTTTACAAATTAAACACACATAAAGGACATCTCTGTTCCAAGACGAAACTAATTTGAGCATCACTCGTATGTTTGCTCTCTATTATATTTATATATATTAGTCTCACCCTTCAGATATTAGTTCAATTTCGCACACAACTGATTTCTCAAACACTTGCTTAGAGCCTGAATGAGCAAGCCTGTGCTACTAGCTTACCGGACTTTAGCAAGTTCAAAATTGCTACGGCTGGACAACAAACTTCCAAAGAAAGTTAATGCTAAAATCGCGAGGAAAATAGCTTTAAATATGATTATCATTCATTCAATTGTAAGTCACATCTTAAACAATTATAAAGTCGCGTCTTAAATACGAATGCCATTCAACAATAAAATCATGTCCAAAATTGCAATAAAATTTGACTTCGTTCAAAATAATTTGTTACCAAATTAGTGCCGCTATGGCAACTTCAGTAATAGGTATGCCCTATTGTGGCCATAGAGAATTAAAGTTAGTCATGACTTCTTAATGGTTTCAAAGGAAACTTTTGTGAATCAAATTACATCAAAAGAAAGAGAGTCATGAAGATTGAAAGTGTGTTAGGGTATAGTAGATACAAATCGTGCTCCATTAAGTAGGATTACCTGAAATCAGTTAGGATGGTGCTCTAATTCGTCACTTCAATATTTAGTTTTCCTTTTTTGTTTTATTTTCTCTTTCTAGGACTTTATCAATTGGCTGCGTCAAAGTTAATTGTTTTTGTTTGGGGGGGGGGGCAGGAGATTGGTTGTGGGTGATAAAGTTGAAGACATCGTAAATAAAAGGTTTTGGATTCAAATCGGCCGTGTCAATGTTAATTGTTGTGTTGGGGGGAGGGGGGGAGATTGGGTGTGGGTGATGAAGACATTGTAAATAGGAGGTTTTGGGTTCAAAACTTTTCATTTACCAAAAAAAAAAAACAGAGTTGTAATTGGAATGGTGGTTATCGTTATGAAACATTCGTCATATACGCATCCAATATTCTTCACTAATTTTCATACAAATGACCATCAATTGATTCTCTTTCCCTAATCATGTTTCCTTTGATCGATAAGTGATGGTGTTAATAATAATTTTGCGTGTATATTTTTTACACCTTTTCTATGAAGAGAAGAAGACCTGATTTAAGTTTAGACCATTTATTCACTGTATTTACAAAATTGCTATCCTTAATTATTACTACGTGTTGAATATAATAATAGTATGATATATACTGTGCTAAATAATCCTATTCTAATTTCTTTTCTTTTTTTTTAAATCCATTACTTGTAGAAGAAATCAAATATATGATGCATTTAATATCTATTTAAGGTAATATAGTTGTCAACTTCTAAAATGTTTTAAAAGAGCAAAGCACCAATTTAGTCCCTAAACTATTTTACTAAAACCAACATAGTCCCTAAACTTTGTTATGACCTAATTTAATCCCTTAACTATTTTTACAAAGCCGAAATAGTCCTTAAACTTTACTATGAGCCAATTTAGTCTTTCAACTATTACGCTTAAGCTGAAATAGTCCCACACCCATGCTTACATGGGTAGTTTTGTCCTTATTTGACTCATCCACCCAATTTATTTAACTTTTTGCACTCATAATTGGGGGACAAAATAGAAAATTCAATCATTGCCCTTATTAAAACAATAGAAAAATATATATTTGTGAGAATATCGACAACAAAATTGAATCATATATAGAAAAAAAAAACAAATTAAAGCTTCTTATGGCAAAAAAATGGAGATGATGCTTTAAAAAATTTCATAGGGATCCAAATCAATCCATTAAATGGAAAAGGGGGGAAAATAACATAACAAGATTGTGCAAAAAAATAAGTGCGAAGTTAAGATGTCCTAGGTTCAAGTCCTCTCTCAAACACCAAAAGAAAAGAAAATAAAATAAAAAGAAAGAAAATTATTTTTTTTGCTTTCTATAAAATTCAATTTCGTTGCTGTTTTTCACCCATATAAATATAGGTGAGGGACTATTTCAGCTTAAGTAAAATAGTTAAGGGACTAAATTGACTTGTAATAAAAGTTAATGACTACATTGGCTTTGTAAAAATAGTTGAGGGACTAAATTAACTCATTTTAAAGTTTAGGACTACTTTGACTTTAGCAAAATTGTTTAGGGACTAAGTTGATATTTTTTTCGTTTTAAAAAGATGATGAATAAGTTTGTTATACATTTCAAAGTATAAAAAATTTTGTAAGATGAAGTGCCAGAATATATTATTTAGACAACATTTAGCCTGCCAAATTGATGTATTTGGTCTATATTATTAGCTAATTGAGTTGATCATATATGTTCTTTTTTTTAGTCTTTTTTATATTTGTTTTGTATCTTTTAAGCACAATACATGAAAAACCACGTATCGTCTTTGATATTATCTCGATAAGTCATGACCCATGTGAAAAACCTGTATCCCTCACCATAACCAATATTGCTACCGTGTCATTTTATGTATGGTAATTTATAACCTTTTATTTTCACTAATTCATTCTTTGTTAGCAATAGAACAACTGCATGTCTTTCTATTTTTTATTCTAAAGTTTGAGTTAATATCATCCTAAATTGGAGTGCAAATGAGTTGAGTTTAATCTGAGTAGTTCGCGAGTTTGTTTGGCAAAGCTCGAGTTCAAACAGTTTGAGTTACTTGATCAGTCGAGTTCATACTTAACATGTAAACTCAAAAATTTGTCGAATTTAATTAAACTCAATTAGACTTGATTAGGCTCGATTAAGCAGATTGATTGAACTTGATAAGCACAAGTTCAAACTCGACTTTCAAGAGCTCGACAAGTTCGAGTTCGATCTCGAGTTCAAGTCCAAATTTTTTTTAACTCGAGTAGAGTTCCAATAATACACTACCCAAACTGGACTTGCACTGCTCGAGTTCGACTCAACTTGATTGCACTACTAATTATTTTTGTTTCGGATTGTGTTCTTTATTTCTCATCAATTCATTTGAAAATTATGATTTCTCCCCTCAAATATACTAAACAAACCAATTAACTCAGGAATGATTAGAACCCAGGGGTTGTCATTCTCTCGTTATCCCAGGATCAGTCAGCAAGAATGACTAATTTGTGAACGAATAGAGCCCCTTAATGCGACAGCCAAGTATACATTACCCGGTAACTTTATTCACTTTCAGGCTTGAATAAATGCTTTAGAATCAACTTCAAAAAGAACCACTCATTGGTCAACAAACCACGAACCTATACATTTTAAACCTTATTACATGAAAAGAACAATGGTTGATTAAATCAGAAAACATGCTACTTGAAGCTGAGAATATTATATAATAACTCTTTCACCTGGACTAGCAGCATAAACCAGAGCACCAGTGTATGTGCCTAAGCTATTCAGATTAAACAAAAGAAGAAGAAGAAGTCATAATCGATGGTTAAGGAAAATTTTACATATTAACTTTCACAACTGAGACGGCTAGAACCTCACAACGTTATCTTCAATCGGACTAGAAAATCGTGAGTCATCTTTTAACAGAATTCTAGTAAATCAATCTCATTAGGAATAACATTACCAAGAAAATCTCAACCAGGTGAACAACACGCAACAACAGTTCACAGATTATTCACCTGTATTCTGTTTCCAATATTATGTAATAAGGGTGGTCCGCGCCCTTCGCAGAGTAGAGGAGGGAGTCCCATCTGATTCTGCGATCAGGAACACAGAGGCGCAAGTAGCAGACTGTATCGGAGTGTCAATTCAACTTTTACTACCAGGACTGGAGTTGTTAGATGTTGCTAGTGCCGTTGCAATTAAACTAGAAAGCTCAGCTTTGAATTTCAGCCCCTGGCTTTTTACAAGGACTGGAATTGTTGGATGTTGCTCGGTGCTGCTATAACTTAACCAGAGAGCTGTGTGTCAAATTTTAGCCCTTCTCATTGGCCACGGCGAACAGCCTCTCATGATTATGACAGTATTCTCCACATAATATTTCTCAAGATAGTCCATCCCCCATAAACCATGAAAGGCTGTATTGATGTAGGAGCTGAAGATGAAATATCTCTCACTTCAATGTATAGACACATTCAACATATTCCTTCTCTATGTATAGCCAATGAAGTAGTGTCTTTAATTCTGATATTGTTCTTCACGCATCAACTGACTTGCCTCTCATTGTGAGTTTAAACATAATCTTTCCTTTACCCTTCAACTTCAAGAACTGGCTCTGACCAATGGCATCCGTCCCAATAATCAAGTTATGGCCTACTACTCCTTCACAGCGCTCTCAAAAGCATTCCGGGTGATTACAGCACATTCAGAGTGCTAGAAAATGTAGTATGGTTAATCAACTGAATCTGAAAGTGTTCAATTATCAGCCAAGCAGTTCACATAGGCAAAGGAGGCTTCAAAGGCTTATTCTTGTCTACCAAAAATTCCTTCTCATACTCTGAAGGGTAAGAGAATTTGATGTGGAATGCAAAGTCAAAAGTAGTTTTTTACCATCCACCAGATTTACCTCCTTAAGAACGGCAGAAATGGTAACAGCAGATGAGGTCGTAGGATTATTATGCAGCACCCGAGTCTTCTTGCAGTGCCTTTTGTACTTGATTCAGACTGGCCAAAAGATCCTGATATTCTCTCGTGTCTGAAAAATTTGCTCCCTGAAAAAAAAATAATCTGTCAGTCAATTCCACAAGGAGATTGAATAACAACATAGTCACTAGTCAGATAACTGAAAGTATCCATTTGCATAAGCTTCATAACTCATCAGAAGTATAAGGTGCCAAGCAAAAGTATGCCGCTAGTAAGAAAATATGTCCAGTAAGTTAAAGGCAACATTCACCTGCTTAATTATGTTTTTAACATGCATCTCAGCCGCAAACAGTTCTCGACGACCACCAGTTTGATAGGAAAGCTCCTGATATACTTTACAAAGTTCCAGTGAGGCATGTGCAAATTTTACAAACCGCTCCCTATCCTTCCACAAATCAGATCCCTGATAGGCTCTGACTTGCTTAAGCAGGGCCTCAGAGCACATCGTAAGATCCCCCTTCAATTTGTGCCATCGAGCATACAGCCCCCAAACATCAGCTCTCCCACTACTTTTAACAATCTGCTGCAAGATCTTGCCAAGCATTTGCATCAAATGCTCAAATTCATGCTTCCTAGCCAAGTCTTCTGAAATTGTTGATTTGTCAGCATAATTAACATCTGAGGTAGCATGAATATGCTGGGTGTCATCGCCACCAGTTGCCTTTGAAGGATGAGAATTGATAATTGAAGCCTGTTTTTCAATCTCTACGATCAATCTTTCTAGTAAATCAACATCAAATCTTTTATTACTAGTCATGTCCAGGACCTTTTGTATAGCATCCATTGCCTGGCTATAATTGCCAACGTCTGCAGCCACTTGGCTGAAATTCTCCCACATCTGCCAACTGTTTCGCTTGAATTTTAATGCTTCCTTGAATGCAACGAAAGCCTCTTTGCTTTTCTTCCTAATCATGTGGAGGCAAGCTACATTATTCCAAGCCTCTCCATTTTCAGGATCAAGTTGAACAGCACGTGTAAACCCATCCAATGCTTTTTCAACATCCCTAGCTTTCAGAGCAGCGGCACCAAGTGCAAACCAGCCATCTGGATACAAGGAATTCAGTTTCATTGCTGACTCCCATAGAACTTTTGACTTCTCATAGTCTCCCCTGTTGTATGCGCTGCGAGCAAGGGATCGCAGAGCTCGAGCTGACTTGTTCCCTGAAACGTCAAGGGCCTTTTCATAGCAAGAGTCTTCAATTGTAACATCACCAAGTGAACACCATAACCTTGGGTCATTAGGCCTTTCCAACAATTGCTTCTTGATAAGCTCTACAGCTGCTGCTTTCTTCTCCAAAATTCTATAGCAGTATATCAAATTATCCCAAAGCTCAAGATCTTCATAAACTTTGATAGCTTCTCCTATCAACCTGCAGCTGACTAAAAGATCACCAAACTCCTTGCGTAATGCAGGAATTCCAGGGTTGTTCACTGCAAAAGAGTAAAACATCCTCTGCACAACACCAGGAGAAGGTTCATTTATACTTTCAACTAGTTTCTCCATCATCAAAAGTGCACGCTGCTTTGTGCGGCTACGAGTTGATTCCCACCGAACGCGTAACATGTTGCAAAAATATTTAATTGTGAATGGTGAGGATTGTTGAGAATCTATTGCCTCCATATATGGTGCCATTTTGTAGTGTTGCAATTCATCGTTCCGAGCACTTTTCTCAATAGAAAGACATTGCGCCAAAATCACAGCCTGTTGGATTGCCTTCAACTGTGTGGCAGAAATACTAGAAATTTGAACAGCTTGATCACCACTATCAGAAGTTTTATCTTCTAAAATTCTAGGGGCCATCAACACGTCAGATGCTTCCTGTGTTTCAGGAGGATGCTGAAGTGATGTACCATCAATAGTGGTGGTTATGTCATCCTGCATCTCATGGCTAACTGATCCAGTGGTACTATCACTCCTTTTGCCCGTTACAAGAAGCAACTGAGCCTTGGGTTCCACCTGTATTCCCCACTCTATCAGGATGGCCATGGATTGAGAATCTTAAGTGATCCATCACATCTCACTAAAGGTTTCTATTCAATACAAGTAAAATTTAAAATACCTGATGCATGGTGCGGAATCCAAGAGCTCCACTAACAGAAAAATCAAGTTTTGATTGTTTTTGAGCTGTTTCAAAGTGCAGTCTGACATAAAGAGTTTTTAGAAAAATTAATAGTGCTATTGGAAATGAACAAGTAAGAAAATTATAAGGTCGTCAACAAAGGGTGAGGGTAACAGATCTAAGAAAGAACAGATCCTCAACGAGAATAACATAACAGGTCTTCAACTATGAATAAGATACTCAGATGCGATACAACGGCATGGATATAACATGGGAATATATCAATTTCAGTTTGACTCCCTTATGGTCATTTCACTAGCTTCCTATCATGCTAGCAATGCAGTTACTTTAATGAAATAAATGGCATATTTACCATTAACCTTAAAAATATCAACTTCAACCTGTCTCGACTTGAACTCTACTCAAGGAGTTTTCAAGACCATATAGTAGATTTGTCGCATCACATTAAGAAAAACAAAAGGTAAGAAAAACATTTGAAGTATTACTAATCTTAAAATGAGAAATGCATTTGCATTACCTTCCACATCACCTAGAAATCTTGACATTTCAGCATAATTTCAAAATATGGGAGTTTGGAGGAAGTAAGCAGACATAAATAGACATTATTTTCCATTCCATCACAATATTCTGTGCTACTCTTAAGTATTCCTATATTTATTTAACGCTATCATGTTTCCATCTCAGCTAGTGCATAACACATTTTGACCTTTATGTGCAGGCACTTCTATTAGAAGACATTTACACCTGCATAAGAGTGCATCCATAAATCACAGGTGGTCTACATGAGCCTCCTAAAAGTGTCTGCACTTTACAAATAACAATTATTGACAAAAAGGAACCAAAGTCAGAAAAGGTACACTGCAGCACATGCTATAACACTTCTAAAGCATTTGGAAAGCTAGCATTATGCAGCTACTCGGTAAGTTAATCATCTTCCAAAATCAGGTTGAGAAAACTGGATGTATGGTTTCATGGTGAACCCATTTAGTATCTCACCTCAAAATGTACTACCACTGGAACCCAAATATGCCTTTAGCCCATAGGGTAACTTTTGCACCACAATGGCACTATGCACTACAGACAATTCTGATTAAAATCCGATTATCTATAATATCTATCCAATACCATGACTATAGAGATTGACGGTATTCAGAATAGCATATGCCAAAGGACAAATTAAGACAGGATCCAACCCAACCAAACATCAATATACCAACTCAAATCTGCACCAATATCAGATGATATGGAGAGTTGGAAATCATATTAACTTGCACCAGAAACATCACTTGTTATACAATGTCCTTACATGATATCTCTGCAGTCAATCACAACATAGCTACAGCTTGAAAGTATACATATGGTGACTCACCTGGAAGAATCTACCCGTGCATATGTGAGTTCCATCATCCCCACCTCTAAATGGAGCATGGATATGATAGTTAAAGCATCTTCTTCTGATAGCCTTTGACCCCAATAATTTGTCACTTTGCCTAGACTATCAAAATGTCGTAAACTTTCATGTGAATATACTTGTAAGAGGTCAAATACAGTGGATGAACATTCATCCAACAGTTTCTGATGAATGAGCAGCACCCTAGCAAGCCACCAACAAATACTTCTCACAGCAGCAGTAGTGATACTGCTGTCTAGCAACAGATCTTTCGTCTTCATCAGTAATATCTTTGACAGAACTATATACTACAAAAAGCAAACAGACCAAATGTTTTTCACTAAGAGATGTTGCAAAAGGAGAAAACAACATATCAAAGTCAAGAAGCTGAGTGTATCATTATCATGCTGACGACACATGCATAAGAACCTCTCCTACAGCCATGACATTGATACCATTGAACGTATGTTAGTTAAATTAGCAGAAGGACATGAGCTATTCCTATAGAACTTCTACCTTCCAGTCAACACTGTCCAATTACAGCTCATGAAACAGAAGGATGTCAACTTCTGTTAAGCTAAAATAGTATGTAAATAGTATGTACCAGGATACTCCTCTACCTGCATGTACTCTGTTAAAACTTTATAAGTCAAAGCATAGACATGAAGCCATGGAAAATGAGGGCCCAATAATTTCCCATATCTTGCTCCTTACTAAATTATGAATTGAACTTATCTTTCAAGATAGCTTGGTCTAGAAAGCTTATCTAAGTAAACGTACATAGCAAAAGAAAGCAAGGAACTAAACAGGCTGTTGTTCATGAGTTTTCTTGTGTCTGACAAAATGAACTAACACTCTAATCAGGTCTGTCGCTACAGAAACACTAAAGAATATATTCATATGTTTAGGATTTCATGTAAAACGAAATTTCAGAACAAAATTTAGGATTTTCCAGAAACCTATAGAAGTGTAGCTTCCACAAAATATAGATTGTTTTTTGACCCTTGGCAATTAGTTATTAAAGGATACCTACAATGTGGACAGGGATAACATGAATTCGCGGAAAGCAACTAAAATCAAGAAAATAATCTGGAAAGGACCACATAACCATCTGAGACAGCACAAAATTTACTGCAAATCTTGTCACTTGTTTTATCTTTCGGCGATATTATATTCCAATGGAAAAAGGTCCCATCAGAAAAAAGAATATAATCACCAAAAAACCAATATTTGTCACAGTACATACTCCAACTTATACTCAATAAGCCATTGGGAGATCAAACATGAATCAACTTTGCAGCTGGAACTTAAAACACCAAAACAATTCAAAGAACCAGAAAATTGAAAAAAAAAAGGACTGCCTATTAGACCAGTACCTGGAAATTTGAGAATTTTCCTCGAACATCAGAACCAACTGACATTATGTCCTTTTGTGCCCATAATTCCCACTCTATCCAATTATCATTAATTGGCAACAATGGCATCGCTGGCATTTTTTCCACTGGACTACAACCAAATTACATGAACATCAGTTCATATATTTGAACAAATCATCAAGTCAGAAAGTTAAAAAAAAAGGATAGTTTTCATTTGTCTTAAAATCACTATCACAACATAAAATTGTGCACGAAATCAGGTAAATTACATGAAAACACTGATCATTCCATGTAAAGATTATACAATTTTGACTTTTCCCCAGTTAATTTTCTACTTTACTACAGAAATACTCTATAGATTGAAAAAACTGATATACATCACTTCTCAAGTCAATATGCCTCACGCGGGGAAATTTAAAAAAAAAATTCTTACCACCCTAACTTCTTCAAAATAAAAATAATAATCATAACCAATTAAAAAATATCTTTCTTTATATTTCTCCAGTTTTAACTTGCTCGAGCTCGCTAAAGCAGATGCTAATAAGTAATAGCAAAAGTAACTCATCTTCGAATTCATAAACAAAAAACAAATAACTTAAAAGGAAAAATAAATTCGAAAGGCTCAAACTTTAAGAACAAATAAATATCATAAAAAACACACCAAAAAAAACTGAAAATTTAATGGAAATTAATACAAGATTAGAAATTACCCAGTAACATTTGATTGAGTAAAAGCCAGCAAAGCCGCGACGGCGATGGCCATAACAAGAAAAGCCCTGAAACATTTCTCCAATTCATCAATTTCCGAATCGGAATTCCCATTCACGAAAACGACGACGCTCTGGGGGACTAACTCGGAATAGAATAACTCGGCTGAATCAGCCGAGCTAGAGAACGCGGTGGCCGAGTCGAAGCTGAAGATAGATTTAACTGCGGCGGAAGACAGAGCTTCGACATAGTTCCCTGACTCGATCAATTGAACGACATCGGAAATGAGGGTTTGGAGATTGGGAGGAACTTCATCGGACGGTGGAAATGTCGGCAGGGGATTATCGGACGGTAGAGTACAGCGGAGGAGCCGAAGCTCCAGAGACCGGAGCATGTGGAGCGGCGCATCGGAATTTTCTTCCATGGAAAAAGTTGGGTTTTTTAGGTTTGGAGGAAGAAATAAGAGGGTTTAAACGGTCAAGGAGTTTAAAAGAGAAGAAGAAAGAGAATATTCAGGAGGAGGAGGGATTAAGCGGCTATTTGTTTCTGGTTTCTGGTTTCGTGTCTTTTCGCGAGTTCAATAGTGTGTTGGGACGATTTCATGTATGAGTATCAAAAGCGTGCTTGGCGGCTTCAGATCACTTTTTGTTTGAAATTTTTATGGCATCATGACATTGGGGATTGGATTCAAAGGTGCTATACCTTAGTGCGGTGGATTATACACACGAAGAAGAACACACTTAGGCATGATTTGGACTGCAAGTTTTTGAAGTTTTTATAAAAAAAATATATCATAACAATGTAAGTATGTGAGGTAAGTAGGTGATTCAAAATATGTTGAGAGAAAATTTTTTATGAAAATTCGCAATTCAAGCAAGAACTTAACCTTTTCACTGAAATTTGAGGGTTGGGCCTCTATAGTAATTGGTGCAATCGGAGAGTTCAACACTTGATGTGGCTTAAATTGGTATCTCAAATTTTATATTTTTGTGAAGGAAAAAATTAATTTAAAATTAGTAGATTGAGGCCCAACTTATTTGCGCCACTAATTACATAGAATCCACTCCCTTTATATCTTTGTCATAGCATGAGTCAATAATTAGTCAAGGTATAATGTCATGTAATGCACAAATACTAATCATATTATATCACAAGTAATGTTAATCCTCCAAATTTAATTCACATCAAATGTGATTAGTAGTAATGCATCATGCAACATTGCTGTGTGTATTATGATCATGCAACATCTTTTTCGTGATGTTTGAGTTGTTTCCCATCTTGTGTGGATCTATTTTTCCTTGACTAGTTTTTCAGGTTTTGCTGAGGAATCACATTCTTTTTGTGTGGTTTAGTGATACATGATAATCTAATAAAGTCGAATAAAATTAGATAAAACTATTAGAGGGAGGAGAGAAGAAAGAAAGAAATGATCACTCATCCAATCATATCTACCCCACTAGTGGTGTTAACCGGTCGGGTTTGGACCCGGACTTGACCCAGATCTGATAAATTTTTTCAGATTTGGGTTGAAAAATAATTTCGATATCTGGACCTTGACCTGGACTCGTTTACTCTAACAAAAAACAGGTCGGATATGGAATATAGGATTCCGACCCGTATCCGAACAATATATTAATAATTATAAGGGAGAATTGTAATTTTGGTCTCCAATCTATAGTGTATGCACGGAATTATTCCCCAATCTATTTTGAAAATCAATTTTGATCCCCAACCTGTTCAATTTTGCGTGAAATGGACAATTGACGAAATTGTCTTCAATTTCAACCGGAACCAAGTCACGTGAGATCACGTGCCGGCACCTAAAACCCTTTTTTAATTTTTTAATATCTAAAATACGTTTTTAATATATTCAGCTTTCTCTTGCCTTTTGTCTTATTAAACAAAGACATAAAAGGCTAAAATTTACGCATTGAAAATCCCATAAGCTCAACCCTGCTCTTCAAAATCAAGAGCCAAAATCAAGAATCAAAACAAAAAAAATGAGGAAAAATATTGTAGAATTCAGTCAAGTTGAAGCTCTTGGTGGCTTTGCAATGTAGAAATGACAGTGAGGTATGTGAAATAAACAGGCTGGCAGCACCTAATTATGGTATATGATTTTGCCTTCTTTTTGTGATATATATGCACAATCGCCCATTATATTGTTAGAATATGGTGCAAAAGATGCTTTTTGTACTTGGGGGACAAAAAATTGTGACTAAGGCTTTATTAACGACTAATTTTGAAAAAAGTCCTACAAAAATTTGTCATTTGTGATGTGGTCCCATGTGTCTCTCTATTGTCGGTTCTCATGCTGGTCCATGTTTAGTGTAATGGGACTTATTTTACTGTAATTGACGGTCCTTGTCTCTAAATCTTTGCAAAAGTATGCATTTTGTATTGTCGGTTTGCTAGTTTTACTATTTCTATCATCTAAATTGTGGCCCGTGTTGCTTGTTTGTTGTTTTTGTTTCTTTTTTTTTCTTAAATGTGGACAGTAATAGCACAGAAGTGACAGTAAAGTATCACTTATGGGGGAAATGTGAAACTGAACCTGATGTTCATTGTGAGGGAGGTGAATTAAGGGTATTTGATCATGTAGAAGTCACAGGTATAAGCTTTTTTGAAATGAATAGAATGTTGGAAAGTCAGGTTGGGGCTGTAGGTGACAAAAAGTATGATATTTTGATAGAGGAATATGACTTCCATTTGCTAAAGCATAATAGAGAATTGCATGCCTATTGTGTTGATCAATTTGACTATGAGAGGGTAGTTGATTTGTACATAGAGGTTTGCTTTAGTGAGTTATTAGTATCACAGTAGGGGTCTGACATTGATGATGAAGACTTTGTATTAGTAGATAAAGAGGATGAATTTGATAGTGAATATACGAGGGGTTTTGATTCTGGAAAATTCTCAAGAAAAAATTCAGATTATGAGCAAAATTCTGATAGCAATGACTATGAAGAAAATGTTGATCATAATTTAGAATGGTTAGGGGTAGAATATCACAAGAAAGAACAGCTTAAGAGGAATGAAAAAAAGAAATGTGTAGAGAAAACTAGGAGACAAACGGTGAATAATTCTGATACTAATGATAATAACTTCGACATAGATGTTCCACTAGATTCAGGTTCAGATATTTATAGTCTCTAGGGTTCAGATAAAGAGATGATATGTTTGGTAAGATGGAAAATATTTTCATTCTGTTCAAATTATTTTTGAGGAAAAGATTTGCATTTACATAATTTTCTGGTGTTTGGTTGCAATTTGAAACTTTGCTTCTATCATTAAGGGTAAAAAACAAAAAAGTCTCTTGTGGTAAATTTAATATACAGAAAAGTTTCCTGTAATTTCAAAACATACAACACGATATCCCATATTTTGAACTAAATTGTAAAGATGATGGAATCTGTTAAACTTAATGGAAATGATTTATTGAAATTTATTTTTTTTATATCTAATATTTAACAAGTATACATGTTCTACTCCTTAACCCTCAATTTTCTCTCTTTAGAGGATAAAACAAATGATTTTGTTGACCTATTTTTTTGTTTAATTATATTAGAGTATTTTTGTCATTTCATCAATTTCCGTTAAATTTAACGGATTCCGTCGCCTTTACAATTTAGTTCAAAGCATGAGATCTTGTATTGAACGTTTTGAAATCATGAAGGGCTTTTCTATATTTTAGATTTACCACGGGAGCTTTCTTGTTTTTTATCCTATCATTAAAATGTCAATGACCAATCGCCACCACTGTTGCTCTCCGCTCATTGTTACTGTACTTCACCACCAGTTGACAAGTCCTAATTCATGAATCCATCCATGAAATAACATTTTTTTTATGTATTAGTAATATTTACAAACTCTAAATTCAATTTTCATAATCAGATAGTATAAACTTCCAAGGATAAAGATCATGGGCAATTTGACGAAAAAGATTGGAGTTTCAAAAGAAAACAGAAAAAAAAGAATCTGCATGGAGAAGGAAAAATCAAGTTATTAAAAAGGAGAAAATTCCATTTGCACCGAAAGTTTGTCGGTAATGGAGTCATTAATGAGTTTGTCACAAGTGAAGATTTGGCAAATTGTTTGACACGCTTTTGGAGTTTTTTGTGTCCGTTGGATTGAATTGTCTTCTATCAACAAATGACAGGAGTTTCAACTTTATCAGCAGATGCGTTGTTTTGGAAAACAACTTCAATTCCTCCTGTTTTGTATCGAATGGGGAAAATAATTTCTTGCGTAAAATATTTTCACCAGTTCTAAGGCAACCAAACACTTGAAATTGTGAAAAACATTTTTTGGAAAATGTTTCCAGTCCAAACAAACACAGTCAGAGTTATTCAAGACCCCCTACTTGTGACCCCAAGGATGCAGATAACCCCAAACTTGAATTTAGACAGGTATTTACCACATTCAAAGAGTTTAAAGAGGTAATTAGAATCTGGAATATCATGCAGGGTAGATCGTTTAAATTTATCAAGAGAGACACCATTAGAGTTAGGACAATTTGTCCTAAAAAGGGATGTGACTGGTGCATATATGATAGGAAGATGAAAGGTGATGGCAGATTGAAAGTTAGAATATTGCAGCAGAAACCCAAGTGTGGGTTTTCATATCATAACAGGAGTGTCAAATCTGGGTGGGCTGGTGGAAAATATGTTAACACATTTAGAGAGAATCCCAAATTGGATTATGGTAGTTTCAAAAATCTGGTAATGAAAGAGAACAAGTGCTATTTGAGTAGACATCAAGACTATAGAGCTAAAAAAATTGGTAGGGAGTTATTCCAAGGTAGTGATGTGGACTAGTACAATAAGTTGTCTATGTATATCAATGAAAATTTGAGAAGTTACCCAGGTAGTACTGTAGTAATGAAGGTGGCAGAAGACTACTGTGATTCAGTCACCAAAAAAAAAATTCAAAGATTGTACATGTGTTTGGGTTAGATGGGATGGAAAAAAGGATTTTTAGATGCTTGCAGGCCTGTGTTTGGGTTAGATGGAACTTTTCTCAAAGGTGCAGTTGGTGGAGTATTACTGACAGCAGTTGGAGTTGATCCAAATAATGGTTTGTATCCAATTGCTTATGCAGCAATAGAGGGAGAAACTAAGGATTCCTGGATTTGATTTCTTACTTTACTTAAAGAGGACCTAAAAATTGAAAAAGATTATGAATGGACCATAATGAGTGACAAGCAGAAGGGCATAATTCAGGCATGTGAAACAATTTTTTCAAGGGTTGATCACAGATTTTGTGTGAAGCATATGCATAGCAATATGGCAGCAGCTGGATTCAAAGAGATAGCTATGAGCTAGGCAAGCTCTATGGAAAGCAACTAAGGCAACTATTCATACATAATTCATAAGAAGAATGGAAGCCATAGCAGAATTGGATGTTGATACAATTAAGTGGTTAGAGGACAAGAATCCAGTAGAGTGGAATAGATCACACTTCAGAACATTCCCTAAATGTGATATGTTGTTGAATAACATATGTGAATCATTTAACAGTAAAATATTAGATGTCAGGAAGGGGTCCATTGTTGTCATGATTGAGGCATTGAGGCATTTTGTCATGCAAAGAATATAGAAAAATAAAGATAGACTTAGGAAAAACTAGAGTAAATTTGATTTCTATTCAAAAATAAAAAAAAAATGATGAGGGCCAATATTGACAAGACAACTTACTCTGTGCCTTACAAATCAAATGATGTGAGTTTTGAAATTACTTGTCCATATGGTGAAAAGTGGGCAGTCAATATTGAGGATAGGACTTGTTTTGCAGGAAAAAGGATTTGACAGGGATAGTATGTGCTCATGCAATTTCAGTTTTGTGGATTGCTATAAAGGACCATATGCAGTACATTGATGACTGTTACAGTGTTAAAACATATATTAAATGTTATGACCCTTGCATTTTACTTGTGAATGGAGAGAATAAGTGGGAAGATGTAGATGTTCAGGCACCCCTCCCACGAACTTATGAAAGAGCACTAGGAAGACCAAAGAAACAGAGAAGAAAATCTACTGATAAGATACAACAAACAAAGGAGCATAGCAAGAAGGTGAGAAAATTTGGTCAAATCTGTAAATGCTCATTCTGTGGTGAGCAAGGCCATAACACACGGACATGTAAGGTTAGACAAGAAGCAGGTGCTGCAGCCAGTCAAATGAGTAAACAGGGGCAGAAAACACAAGCAAATCAAGATATGAGTCTCTCACAACTATATGACATGATGGTAGATAACCGTGTAAGTAATAATTCCTAATTTGTGTAAATAGATATAGTAATGATTGTAACATTGTAGCAACTAATGCATTCTATGCTTTGTTACAAGTTAGTGGCAATACTTCAAATACAAAGAAGACAAGAACAAAAACATCAAGAAAATCTGTTATAATTTTATTACTTAATGTACATTTAATTTATTGTTTCTTGTTACTTCAATATTAGTGGTTAAATGCTGATGTATTGTAGGGAAATGGCACCAAACAAAGTGCAAAGCAAATAGATTCATCACATAACAACTTAGCAATTGATGAATGACAACATAATATTTTCTGCCCCTACTGCTCAACCAAATCTCCATGAAGTTTTTGGGATCCTAAAAAATTTTGTGATACATAGCAGTCAACCAGTTGGCCAAGAAGGATCTGTACCTTTTAGGATCAAAGATGTTCAAATCCACCTTACAATGACAAAGGGAAAGCCAACATCAACTAACTAATAATCTTGTAGCTAGTTTAATGTTGTTAATTGGCACCTTTTGGATGGTTGTGTTGCTGAATTTTAAATATGTTATTGTCATATTAGTAACTTTTGTACATTGGTATTTTGGAACTCATGTATCTTGAGAACAAGCCAGCGTGAACATGACATTTTGAAGTTTGTAATTATTTCTGGCAAATGACAAAACAGTACCTATTTGATGGTTGTAATGAATTCTGAATGTATCTTTTGTACATTGATCCAAGTTAGCAATGAATTCTGCTTTTATCTTTCGGTACGTTACCATTTGTTTTGTTTTACTATTCAGCATTACATATGTGCTCTTCCAAATCAGGATTCATTATTTTGCTGTCAAATGATTCTTTCATTCAATCTCTCAAATTGAATTCATTGTCCGGAGATAACTCAATATTCAGATAACTTGTAAATGAACTGTAAAAACACAGCTAAGTGATGGCAGATTGGAATATCCAATATATTCATTCATTCGAAATAAACATGTACTAGTCTAGTAGTAGATTACAACTTACACATTCACCCATTCCAACAAAAAAGATCAAAGAATCCAGATGAATGTCTTTCATCTCTAAGTTTAGACTGCAACAAATTAGCCTAACACTCAACACACTTTCCTTTCACCAATTAATACCAAGACTGTCCAAACTTCTGCCCTTTACAACAACACAATAACCAGCAGAAGTACCAACAAGAAAATTGCCAATAATAATTTTCTTTCCCTTGCTTTTAGCCTCTCAATTGTCGCATTCTTAGAGTTCATGCTCCGCAGCAGTCTAGGAATTAGAGCTGTTGACCTTCTGCACATTATCAGATCATGCCATTCAAAATAATCGCATCCTTTTCCTTTGTCACCCTTCACAGCCAACATTATTAAACTTTAGCACAAAACTCAAAAATAGAGACAGAAAAGTCCAAATCAGAAGCAGAAACAACCATATCTTCTTGACTGCACAAGTGAAATATCTTCTCCCAAAATTGTTGTCTATCTAAGAAGTAACTATTATTGCTCGCTGCTTGCAGTTGCAATTTTTCATTGGTTCCATGATGAGCTAAATTGAGAATAGAAGAAGTTCGATACAAAGTTTTGCCCAGAACTTGGAACTTTTTGCCAGAATGAGGACTTTTTCTTATCTAATTAGAATGGGATTGACACGCCTAGGGTTTGTTCTTGAGTTGGAAGAAAGAAGATGAGGAAAGAAAGAAGTAGAGGACATTGCCATCCCTCTTTATTCTGTGATTTATTTCCACTAATGATTACTAACTACTTAATTAGTGAATTTTAGCCTTTTATGTCTTCGTTTAATCAGACAAAAGGCAAGAGAAAGTTGAAAATATTAAAAAAAAAGCTTCAGAAATTTAAAAATTTTTAGGTGCCGGTACGTGATCTCACATGATTTGGTTCCGGTTGAAATTGAAGAAATTCCGTCAATTGTTCACTTTTGCACAAAATTGAATAGATTAGGGACCAAAATTGATTTTTGAAATAGATTAGGGACTAATTTCGGCAATAAACTATAGATTGGGGACCAAAATTACAATTCTCTCTAATTATAAAATATAAATATTTCTAAATACATTCTTTTACCAAATTAACAATTTGATAATGACTTTGTAGATTGATTTGTGATTAGTTTTGAATTGACTATTGCGAGTTATTTGTGATTTAGTTTTGTAATTTGATTTGTTTAAATTTGAAGATTGGATTTGTGATTGGTTTTGGATTTAGTTTTGGAATGTTTAAGTTTGGACATGTTCTTTCTAGATAGGCTCGGATTCAATTCGAGACCCGTCGGACCCGGTTCTGGAACTCTAAGTTCAAGACTCGTCGGGTATATGGGTTGGGTCCAAGTCTACTACCTTAAAACGGGTTCGGGTCTGAAATTTTCAATTTCGACCCGAACCTAATCCGTTGACACCCCTATACCCTAGTGCCACGATACCAACTATATTTCTCTTAGTAGTAGTACTAAGTAGTAAATAGTACTACTGCTAACTTGCATCACCCACTTCAATTGGGAATGCAAAAGCAAATGATAGAACATATTGTGAAAATGTTTTTTGCCCTTCACTCAAATTTGATTATTCTCATTTAGTGTTCCATAATCCAACTCGAATAAGAACCTCTAGTCCATAAAACAAGGCCACAAGAATTAATTGTCATTGATTCAAAACTCTAAGGAACTTATTGGCATACCATATGATAATACCATGTGACAAATGTTGAGTCACAATAGTAGAAGGTTAAACTGTAGAAAAACAATTGATTTTAGTCACTAACTACACAAAATCCACACCCTCTTAGTGTCTATCATAGCATGAGACATAACTAGATAAAAATTAAATACTCAAGGTACAATGTTATGCTGTGCATAAATACTAATTATTGTACATCACGTAAATAAATTTAGTTCTCCAAATTTAGTTTAAATTATATGATTAATAGTGATGCACCACATAACAATGTTAAACAGCGTATCATAGTCAATATTTTTTTGACTATGTTTGGGTTGTTTCCTATTTCCATCTGTGAATTTTATTTTATTTTATTTTTCGCTAGTTTTTCAGGTATTGGTAGATATTTACATTCTTTTTGTATGGTTTTTGTGATAAATGATAATCTAATAAAGTTAAAAAAAGATGCCTTTATAACTTTTTTTGGACTACAAGATCCATAAGTAGGACAAGGGCGGAGTTGCTACAAGAATTTCCCCATTGGGAATATTGTGGGCTTATGCACTATGGCATATATCTATGGGTCTGTTTGAATAGTGGATTTTTGAGTATTTGTATAAAATTTTACTATAATTTACTGTAGAATTTGAAGAAAAACTTTTGTAGAGAAATTGAAAAGCTTTTTTATTTTTAATTTATTTTTCCTTTTCTTTTTCTTTTTTTTTTTTGCCACCATTGTTGCTTCAACTATCACTAGCCAACATTTTCGTGTCCACTACCTTTTTTTGTTTCTCTCTTCTTCTCTCTCACTCTTCTCCTCCTCTTCTTTCTTTCTCTTATTCTCTTTCTTCTTCCATTGTCACTTCTCTCCTTTTTTCCCTTCCTTTGCAACCTTTGAGGTCATGGGAGGTAAGAAAGGGGAGGAAGGTGAAAAGGAAAGCTAGAAAGAAGAGAAACAGAGAAAGAAGAGAAAAAAAGAAGGGAGAGGGAAGAAGAGAGAAAGAGGGGAGAGTGGGAAGAGTAAATGGAAAGAGAGAAAAAAAAGAGGGAAGGTGAGGTGCTAGCATCAGCGATGGTAATGATAGGTAGTAGTGGTGGTTTTAGGAAGGGGCACCAGTAGTGAAAGTATAAATGGTTAGGGATGGTGGTAGTAGAAGAGGAAAATTGATGTGTGTTTTTGAGTATTCTAAGGTGTATATTTTAAAAACTTGTATGTTTTTAGAGGGTCAATATAGACAAAATTGTTAAAAAACTTATCTATCAAACACAAGGTAAAAAATTGGGGTGCCAAGCACACCCTATCGTATTGATGTGAGAATTGTTTAAATTTTACTTTTCTTTCTAGAAGTGCATAGACCGTACACAAGTATAGGAAGGATATGAGTATTGATCCCATATAGAAGATTAATCAACTTAACATAGTTTATCAAACTTTATTAGTTACTCTAATGATAATGTGAGCACATAAAATGACACTATATAGGGAGCATATGAGTATTGATCCCATACAGAAGATTAATGAACTTAACAAAATTTATCAAACTTTATTAGTTACGTAAAATGACACTTTGAAACATTTAGAAAAAGAAAAGAGAAGTAATAATAAGTAGCTCACAGGACTTCAAATTTCCTCCCTATTTTTGCTAGTAAAATAAATCGATTAATTGAGTTTTCTTTCTTTGGCTAAGTAATGATGTAATTTCTTAATATACATGATACTTGCCTTCAATAGTGATACCTATCATACCTATAACAATACTATACTCGTTTTAATAGTATAAAACTTGCTACAAATTCATTAGATTTTCTAAAATTATTTATTTTAAGTCTCAAAGGTGTACCTTTATTTTCTTGAGTCTACAATTTAGATTTTATAATTTTATTAACTGGTATTAAATGATGTAAAGGTAACAGTTTACTTGATGGCATGTGGCATGACCAAATTGTTATATGTTTGGCATTGCCAAACTGGAGAAATGATCAGGTGGGAAAGGATGATTAATATTTCTAAATTATTATGAAATTATCATTGGTGATAAATGTTTTCTCTGGAAATTATCTTTAACAACTTCATAAATGACAAGAACAATATGATAAGTCATTATTATCAGAAGCTAAGATGATGACTCACAGAGACTTATTCAGCATCTATTAGTTCTTATAAATATCAGGAATACATCACAATATATATTCATTTGATACTCATTCGATGCACTTTACTCTCTTCCTCAAGTCTCATTAATTGCTCATATTTGTGACTCTTAATTTGGAAACTGATTTGACTGTTAGAGTGACCCCAGGAATATGCCCCTGGTCCTCAGATAATTTGTTTCTTTTGCAAGTCTTTGTTATGAACTAAGGTGAATTCCCCCAATTAAGCCATGCATATGGTCTTTTCAGAAATGGGAAAGAAGAAGAAAAAAGAAGAACGAGATGAGAGTGAGTTATAAAGAGAGAAGAAGAAATGAAATTGTTATTGCAATTTTGTTAAGGACAAGCACGTAGGCCCTACATTTATTTACACAATCTGTTAGTTAGTCTCTAACCGACTTAACCACTTATTTAATTCTGCTAACAAAACTACATCGTTTTGCCTCCCTCAATTCAATTAGATTGATTCCATGATCCAATCATTCTATATCCTAACAATTCCTTCCCCATGAAATCAGACTTGTCCTCAAGTTTGGAAGTTAGGAAATTGATTTTCAATAAAAGACTTGTCTTCCCATGATGCTTCTTCATAGCTCAAATGGTTCCACTTGATCAAGAACTGAATGATAGGTTTTCCATCTCACGGAATAACTCTCCTCTTTAAAATAGTTTCTGGTTTCAATGGACACTAATCATGTTCATCCAGCTTAGATGAATTGCTCTGTAATGGTCCCAATTTCTTCTTCAACAATGCGACATGAAACATAAGGTGCAGTCTTGCATCTGCTAGAAGTTTCAGCTTGTAGGCTATTGCTTTAATCTTTTTCTCTACCTGGAATGGCCCGTAATATTTGGCTAATAACTTGAGACACTTTCTTATAGCCACAATCTGCTGTCTGTAGGGTTGCAACTTTAAAAATACCCAGTCACCCACATAAAAGTTTCTCTCAGTTTTGTGCTGATCAGCATAGGGTTTCATTCTCTATTGAGCCTTTGCTAAATATTCTCTGATATAGCTTGAGATTCTGCTTCTCTTAGACCGTATTGGAAACTACAGGTACGACTGAGTCCAAGTAGGGTCCCAGTGGTAGTGGTGTTGGTTTGTACCCAAAAAGTGCTTCAAAGGGAATCATGTCAAGACTGGAATGATAAGTGGAGTTGTACCACCACTCAGCGAGGGATAGCCATTTTCTCCACTGTGAAAGAAGTTCTCCTGTCATGCATCTTAAGTAATTTTCTACACATTGGTTTAATCTCTTACTCTGGCCATCAATTTGAGGGTGGTAGGATGAGGAATAATAGAGCTCAATTTCAACTATTTTGAAAAGTTCTTTCCAGAATCCACTGGTAAAGACCTTGTCTCTATCAGTTATGATAGACTCTAGTAAACCATGTAGTTTATAGATGTTGTCCAAGAAGACTTGAGCGACATTTTCAGCTGTGAAGGGGTGAGTAAGCATCATGAAATGACCAAACTTGGTGAATCTGTCAAGTACTACCAATATAGTATCATACCCTTGTGATCTAGGCAGCTTTTCAATAAAATCCATAGAAATATGGAGCCATGCTTGTTTAGGTACTGGAATTGGCTGTAACAATCCAGGGTAAGGAACATTTTTAGACTTGTTTTTTTGGCAAATATCATAGTTCTGTACAAAGGATATTACCTTTTGCTTCATCCCTGGCCAGTAGAATAGAGTCTTAAGTTTTTGCCAATAGTTTCTCTGACCAGAGTGACCACCTATTGCTGAAGCATGCAATGCCTGAATAAGTTGGCTCCTAATGTTGTTGGCATTTCCCACATAAATTCTGCCCTAATGCTTTAGAATTCCATCTAGTAAAGTTTAATCAGCATGAGAGTTGGGATCTAGTAATAATTGGGCCATAATATCTTGGCAATGTAGATCACCTTCATAGCTTCTCTGCAGCTCCTCAATCCATCCAGGCTTAACAGTTGTAATGGCTAAACAAGATCTAAGTGCCATCTTGGGTGTAGCTTCATGTCTTCTTGATAATGCATCTATCACCTGATTTTCAGCTCCCTTCTTGTATTGTATCTCATAATCTAAACCTAACAACTTAGTCATCCAATTATGTTGAATAGCAATGTTCAGTTTCTGATCCAAAGACATTTCAACGATTAATGATCAATTCTTATAATGAAATGATTCCCAACTAGATAGTGCCTCCATTTTGTTACTGGCATTACTAAAGCAAGGAGCTCTTTCTCATAAACTGATAGTCCCAAATTTTTGATTGATAATGCCTTGCTTAAAAAGGCAATGGGGTACCCTTCTTGCATGAAAAATACGCTAATGCCTTCCCCACTAGCATCTGTTTCAATTATGAAAGGTTTCTTGAAGTCTGGCAACTAAAGGATTAGAGCTAAGCGTATCAATTTTTTTAGATGCTTAAAAGAGTCTTGTGCCTTGCTATTTCATTTAAAGCTGTCTTTCCTCAGTAACTCAGTAAGTGGTTTACATAGAAGATTATAATATTTTACAAACCTTCTGTAATAACCTGTGAGACCCAAAAATTCCCTTAGTTCTTTCACTAATTGAGGTACAGGCCACTGTAAAATGCTATTGATTTTAGAGTAATCTATGCTGACCCCTTTATCAATGATGTTATGTTCCAAATAATCAACCTTCTTTTGAGCAAAAACACACTTAGACCTCTTTACATAGAGTTGATTTTTTCTCAAAATACCCAATACAGTCCTTAAGTATTACACATGAGCTTCTAATACAGGACTATATGCCAGTATATCATCAAAGAAGATCAAGACAAATTTTCTCAGATATGGTTGAAATACTTGGTTCATTAATGACTGGAATGTTGTTGGAGCATTTGTGAGCCCAAAAGATATGACTAGGATTTCAAAATGCCCATAGCGAGTTTAACAAGTTGTCTTGAAAGTATCTTGGGGTTTAATCCTGATCTAGTGGTATCCTGCTGTGAGAATAATATAGTTTTGAAAACAGAACCAGCTAGTTCATCCAATAATTCATCTACATTAGGTATTGGAAACTTGTCATTGATGGTTATCTCATTTAGCTTCCTATAATCCACACAGAATCTTCAAGTTCCTTCCTTTTTCTTGACTAACAATACAGGAGAAGCAAAGGGACTGTTGTTGTATTTGACTATATCTTTTTGAAGCATCTTCGCAACCTGCTTTTCTATTTCCTCGTTGTGATAGTGAGGATACCTGTAAGGCTTCAGTTTAAATGTTGTGCCTCTGGTTTGAGATGTATCTCATGGTCCACATTTCTGCTTGGAGGTAAGAAACTTGGGGTTTGGAACACATGTTCATATTCCTGTAGCAGTTCCACTACTTCCTATGGCACAGGCTCTGTTCCTTCTTCTGCATTAGTTTTAGAGTTCAATGCCATGCACATCTGTCTTTTGTAGTCAATGAATTTCCTCAAATCCCTCCCTCTGATCAAATCTAGATCACAATCCTCTGCTTGTCCATGCAAATGAATTTCGTTCCCTTCATTATGTAAGGATATCCTGAGCTGCTGAAAATCAAATGTAATGGAATTGAAATGTGTCATCCAATCCACTCCAAATATTATATCCCATCCCCCTAATTCCATCACCTTGAGGTCAAATCTGAGATTGTGTCGATTAATCCTCTAGTATAAATTGGGACATATAGCATTGTTGGATACACATGCTCCATTTCCCATGATGATAGAGAATAGTTGGTCAACCCATTTGTAGTTAATGCCCATTCCAATGACCAATTCACTATTGATATAGCTGTCAGAACTTTCAGTGTCTACCAGTATCAGCACCTCTTCACCATCTAAAATACCTATCAGTGTGATTGTCTTTCTTTTCAAGGCCTCAGATAAAGCATGCAAGGACATTTCTATAGCTTGTCCGGGATTTCCTATCTGTTCATCCTGTTCTCCTAATGCATCTTCAAATGTAGAATCCTCCTCATCTTCTAGTATCATATAGTTTGCATGTCCTACCTTACACTGGTGACCTATCCCATAACCTTTCTCCACATTTGAAACACAGTCCATTACTCCTTCTTTAGTGCATCTCTTGTGCTGAGATCTTTCTCAATTCCTTTCTATCCTCTTGTGAATTTCTAAATTTAGGATGTTTGAAAGTACTATTGACAGGAACTTTATATGTGTTACTACCTGCAACTATTGCATTCCCCCTTGTTATACCAATTTTGCTCTCCACTAGATGTTTGGAATTCTCTCTGGAGCTTTTATTTTGCACTTTTAGTGAGTACTCTTGCCATTGGGACAACTCGAAAGCTTCAGTTAATGTAGCAGGCTTCAACATCCTAATCATAGGTTTGATTTCCTCAGTTAACCCACTTATGAAGCTAGAAATGAAGTAGTTTTAATCAAGATTCCGATTCTTAATCATCATCCAGGGTTTCAGTTCTTCAAATTTCTCTTGATATTCTTCAACACTGCCTTTTTGTTGTAATTTGTTAAATTTTTCAACTACATCCTGGCAAATTCTGTCAGTAAATCTCCTACACAGTAGCTCTCCTAATTTTGCCCAACATAATCTAGGTTTCTCAATTTTTATGCCCTAGAACCACTTATCAGCTTTTCCTTCTAAATACATTTCTATTACTTCAACTTTCTAGTCTTCTGGAATTTGATAGTTTAAAAAATATTTGTTGCATTTGTACAACCAATCCCTAGGATTTTCCCCAGTGAACAACTATAAATCGATCTTAGGTGGATTTGGAATTTGAGACTTACTCTAATCTCTCTTGAAGAATTTCTGAGGCTTTCCTTCAGCTTGCAATCTTTGATGAGCTAGAGGAGTAGGCAAAATTGGCATCTGATCCACCATCTTTCTTCCTTCTCCTTCTGTTGCCTTGTCCTTCCCAGGAGTCATCTTAGACAAAAGTGTGTTGAACTTTTGTTCCAAGAACTTATTGAAATTCTATTCCATTCTTGTTGGAAGATTCTCCATCCTTTTATTGTTCTCTTCCAATTCCATTTTTAGATCATTCCTAAGCTGTTGTTGCTCAGATTGAGATGAGTGCAGAGATTCCACCAATTCTTGAAGATTATAGCACAATTACTAAATTTTTTCATTATTCTTTTTTCACATTGACTTAGAAACACTAGTATTATTCACTATATTAAAAACTCTATATTATATATAAGATGAGGGTTAGGTTTAACCCTTCAAACCTTAACTAGTAAAAAGTTGTATAATATATGTTGGTATGCATATAATAAAAAAATTTTTGTATTTTGTATATTTCGAAAGTATTTGAACTTAAATTTATACTTTTCAACTAACCGTATAAAACATATAATAAACTTTTGATGTAATATACTTCAATTTTTTGACAACGTTTTAAAATTTGTGTAGGGATAATCTCATGCCTTTTGAATTATATGCAAAATAATAACGGTGCATATCATAATTTTGATAGATTTTTGAATATAAACTTAAGGTGACGAAATTGTGGTTAAATTAATATTTCATGTATAAGGACAAGAGTTAAAATTGGTAATAGTGGCGGAGTTAGGACCTATAACCAATGGTGGCAATCTGTATCCATAAATTGACATATTTTTGTCTATTTTGAGTTAGGGGCAAGTGGTGGCAGTCTATATCCTTTTTTTGATAGAAAAACTGGAAAATTTTATTAAAGTGAAGACAGATCCGCAGTAATTGCGGAAGAAAGAAAAGATGGTGGAGAAAATCTCCAACTACAACTATCTAAAATAGAACTAGCATTCCTAGCTAATAAAAGAGCAGGCACATTTAGATTCCTAGGAACACAATTAGCCTCCCAACTCCGAAGTGAAAAATTCTGTAAACTAACAAAGATATCATCTAATAGCACTCCGTAGGCTGAATAATCAGATTCCATATTTTTAACCATGTTGATGATCTTTAAAGAGTCACCCTCCAAAACAATCTTAGGAACCTTTAACTGAAGTACCGAGGAAAATGCAGATTTTGTAGCTTAGGCTAAAGATACCTAAGATTTTGTGAGAAATACCTGCAACAAAAATTGCCCCATTCATCCCTCACAACAACTCCAATTCCAGAGTAGCCATCTTCATAGAATATTGGACCATCAAAGTTGGAAACTTACAAGCAGCTTTTTCCAATGAAGTTGAGCAGTGGAAAAGCGTATTGGAATGTTTGGAGATGTGTTTGTTTCATGGTATTTCTGTAAGAAATTGATAAAAAGAGACCAAACTGAGAGGGTCACGATAGGAACCATAAAATAATGCACCATTTCGGTTAAGTCATAGATTCCAAAGAATTATGGCTACCAATTCCATGTCTCACTTTTTAAAAAGACGAAGAAGGCCAGGCAACCAGGACGAAACTTGATTGGCAGAGTCTAATTTTATCTTTATTGTAAGAAAGCTGAGGGCCCAAACTTGAATTGCTACGGGACAGCACAAGAAAAGATGATTAACATCTTCAATAAGGGCCTTACATAAAGAGCAAGTAGGATCAAGATAGACTCCGACTATTCAACTTGGAAGTTGTAGGTAGAATACCTTTGCAAATTCAGAGGCAGTTTGTATCCTTAAATTGACATATTTGTTGATTTATTCAATTCCCATTTAATTTTGTATGCTAATAACTTCAAAACAATTGCAATAGAGAAAAAGTCTAAAAGAATATTGGCGTATTAGGGGCACATGTTTGGGGAGATTGAAATTTCAAAATATAAACGGGCAATACCAAGGAAGAAGGATTATTTTTTTTTAAATATAGAGGGTGCAATCATAAAAAAAAATTAAAAAATTTCAAACTTTTCAAGCCTATTATATATTTTTTACAAAATTGAGGGGGAAGGGGAAGGGACAATTGCCCACCCTTACAACATGGCTTTGCCAATGATTGTTAATGTAATATAATCTTTAAAAATTGTTGTAAGGATCGAAGACAACCTAAGAGGGGGGTGAATTAGATAGTTTAAAAACTGGCCAAGTTGGGAGTCACTTTTTGAGTGCTTGCCCTCTTTTTTTAAAAAATCACACAATGGAGCAATTGATAAGAAAGCACAAGTACTTGTGAGTAGAAGAGATGAGCAATTTATATATCAAGACAGTAAGTAAAAGAGATAGAGTATCAAACCAAATACCAAACTCCTCTTGAGTTTGAATATCACTTTATAGAGCAAGTTTCTTCAAGTTGATCAACTTACAACCAATCTTTTGTGTACAAAGGAAGGATCACTTCCTCCTTGCCCCAAGCCACACTTGGTCAAGCAAGGAAGTTTTACTATCACTCGGATAACCCTCACGAAATTACACTATTGAAGTAATTGAATCACACTAGAAAAGCTTATCGAAAATTACACAACTAAGAGTACAAATCTTCTTTGAAGAGTATTTTCACACTAAAATCACTCTAGATCTCATGTAGTCTCAATGTGCAAAGTTACTTTGAAATTGACTTTGTTCTATTTATATGGAACCAAAAAGTTCCTCAATTAATGCTTCCAACGGATAGAAGGCAGCTGAAGAGTCAACTAGCTGTCGGTAGTGTCGGACGTCTGGTAGACCAACTTCTTACGTCCGAACGTAGGCAGTGAGCTTAAGAAATTTTCTTGAATTATTTCAGACGTCCAGTACCTTCAATGTATGCGTCCGAAGGTAGGAGGTGAAATTGAGAATTCTTCTTCAATTCTTTTCGGACATTCGGTGCCTCCAAGACTTTGCGTCCGAAGTGTCGCAATGCTTGTCGAACGTCCAGTGCTCTGATGATGTGCGTCCGATCGAAGTCAGTGAGTTTAGAGGGAATGACTCAATATCTTCGGACGTCCGAGGGTGAAGTTGTTTATACGTCCAAAGTTGCGCAAAGGTTGTCGGACGTCCGATCCAGTCTTCTTGTGCGTCCGACAGCAGTTTCAGCATCCTTTATGCTTAATTTTTGAACCTGTTTTGTTCCATTTCTAAAAGGGTCTATTGAGAGAATATTAGTAACATCCATTTGTTTTGTAATCATCAAAAGCTACGGACTGAGATAAACAATTGTAATATTTTAATCAATATTTTAGTTTTGTGACTTTCAAATATAGTCGTACTATGCATGTGCAGTTTGTATATATAATTTTATTGAATTCATATTTTTTTGTATCGAACTTTTAATCACATCTTTGAAGAAAAATTGAATGATATGCATATGTACAATATTTCATATTATGTGCATTCCGTATTTTGCTAACTATGCTTTAAACTAATTAATTAAAAACAAAAATGGTGATGTGTCTAAAACGGCCGCATATAGAAACATATTACTAGTGTAAAAGTTTTAGAATAGAGGTTTTTTTTTCAACCAAAACCAGAAAATTCTAAAAAAGCGGTTGAGTTATTTTTGTCACCAACGTGAGATGTCTCACTTACTACAAAAACCTTAAAGGAAAGGCAATGCCTTGGTAATTGTAGTTCTTTCTCATGTCAAATTTCCCTTGCTGACAAGTGGCAAATCTCCACCGGTAATGGGATACTCTCATATTTGCACAATTAGATTTTTATGCCACTTTAGTATGTCAAAAGTATGTGCTCAAACAAGCGAACACATTAATTCCCAAGTGACGTCAATGACTTCTGAATTCCTGAACATCATAAAACGAGAGTGAAAGGAATCTACAAATTTTCAACAACAATTCTTTCTCAGGTGGATCCCATCTCATAATCAAATATTCCCAAGGAACAACTTATCCTTTGTAAATCAACATGTCAAATCTCATATTTCAACAGGCGTGCTATCTTCTACCTCTTCCAATAAGGGTGGGGGGGGGGGGGTGTCTCAAATTTGATACGATTCTTTTGGCATCATTTTGTCGTATTGCACTACAGTTATGTGAACTCCAACAATAGACAGCGGAAAGACATTCATGGCGTACAAAAGAGGAGAATTAGCATGGATGCATGCTTCCTTTTCCTTTCTCTTGGGAGCCATGTATTTTGAATGGAATCTTGAGTACCTAATTACACTGTAGATTTGGTGCAGGAAGGCAATCTTTTATGTTGGGATTGGATTCACACATGATGATTTAGGATCCACTATGTGTCACACTCATATGTTGTAAGTAACCCCTTTTTTTTTTAATTTTATTATGTCAGAGAATCAACATATGTTCAAATTCCTCTTGATTCATGAATTAAGTAACGACTTATTCCACTCTCATTTTTCTAAAATTAAGTATCTTTGAGCCATCTTGCCAAAAAATTTAAAAACAAAAAGTATCTTTGTAAGAGAATAAAGGGATTTAACCAACGGTATCAATTTGGTGGGATGTGCTTCTATTCCTTCTCTTGCTTTCTTCCAAGAACCATCTCATTCAAAGAGAGCAATAGGGCCTCCTGATTATGATTAACGCGTTATTATGTGAGCAGTTGAATGAGTTACATGTACCAACTTCTTTCTGATGGAGAACTAGGACTGATTCCATTGTATACGTACCCTCAACCTCGGCGTTCATTGGCAATTTTAACCATATATTTGAAATTCTTGAGGATTATTTAGTAGTTTTGACTATTACATATTGTGTTATATTGCCCTTATTTCTTATTAAGTCTAACAAATTCATTGAGATTTGGTGCACTATATATTTCTTGTGATATTGAAGATATAGTAATTACATTCATGATCTAAATAGTTTTATTTAACGTATACTAACCAAAGATATTGCCTGAAGAAAATACAAAGCATTAATCTTCTATACGTGATGTAGCCCTTAGTTTCTTAATTCAATCACCTTCGCACAAAAGAGATTATGCTTCTTAGGTCTTGACTTTAATACTCAAAATTTGAAAACTTTTCCACTGAAAATTGAATAAAGAGGCAAGTTCAAATCTTCAGGGTACATTTTAATTGTGCCCAGACAATGGAAAGGAAAAATGTGTTGTTAAATTCCCCATTTCCTGCTTCCCTTAACTTCCCTCTTGACCCATAAGCAAAAAGAAAATTACATAAAAAATGTGCAATTGATGCAAATATTGGTGGTTCAGCAGAATGTAGTCTAGAAAAGTTCATTGTACATTACACATTGCAGATTGTTTGGTTTCCATGCAATATAGTTGGTGTCAATAAGAAAAGAATCCTCAATTGGTTCTCTAACTTTTTGCTTGATTATGTCATTATACTTCCTCAGCATGACGATGCCATAAATGTCTTGGTACATTTTTAACCGTTAAAATTCTCGAGTTGCAATTTCCATAGAATCTGCTAGTGGAGACAGGCAGCCCATTGCCACCCCCCTTATCTGACGTGGAATAATATACACAAAATTATATATATATAATATGGATTAATATTTTATATACTGACAGTATATACATTTTTAATATTAGATGCATGACACATAATTCGAATATAAATTTGAAATTCAAATTTTACACATTTGTCGTGCATTCAACCGTAATAGTTTATACACTATCAGTATATATAAGTATATGCACACACACACACACACACACACTCTCTCTCTCTCTGTAATCTGATGTTGAAGATGCTAATTACATCTCATAGAATCTTGGAGTAGTGCTTAGAACAATCTATTCTATTTTGTCCCCTTTGTTCTCTCTCCCCTTTTTAGGTCCAAATTCATTGAAAGAACTACTACTTTTTTTTTTTTTTTTCCAGAGAGGGATAGAATTTAAAAAGTGAGATGGAAGAAAGAAGGAATTTGAACTTAAGACCTCTGAATTCTGGAGTTTAAACCTTAAGTATTAGATGAAGATCTTCTGGACAAAAAACTACTGCTGCTACTTCTTCTTCTTCTTTCTTTTGTTTTTTGAGTTACAATTACGTATATCATTCATTCATACATTGACAATGAAACTTTTGCCTCACACAATGTGGGGTAAGACTTCCACAATCCTGATAACTGGAACGAGTGACTTTACCATATTAAAAAGCATGTAACTCCTATAGCTTCATGATTCTTTTCCTCCCATATAATTCCTTGGGACAAACACTAGTACAATTGTTGGCAAACTTCATCTTGATTTTGAGAGATGTCAAGTCTACATCTCTTCGTCATTGTAACTTCAACATTTTCTTGTACAAGTTTTCATTAAAATTCTACAAATTTAAAATGTAGAAAATGCACGGAATTAGGAGTGAGGTTACGTATTTAGCCTTTCCTCTTAAGTATTGAGTTACTTTCTCAACAAAAATAAAGAAATAAAAAGAAAAATTAACAGGGCCAAAAAAAGATTGATACTAAAAATTATTGATTTGACTGCTGGAAAAGGGCAAAAATAATTAGTGAATACATTTGTAACTATCAAATTGGTAGAATTCATTTTAATTGATTTTTACTAGTTTTATTAAATATAACCTACAGTTAAATGACTTTACTGGACCTGACCAAAATCAACTATGGTCTGACCATTTCAACCGAATGATCTGGTTCTTCCTTAAAAACATGTCAAATCTTAGACAAATATAAAAATGGGAGGACTGAATTTCACGAGTCAAATGTTTGAGGGGGCAGAATCTAATTTTGTTAACGATCTATTTGAAAAACCAAAATTTAATGACAAAATTTAAAAAATTTTCATATGTAAGCAGTTTACCCTACTGTCGTCGTCAGCTAGCTTGTGACAGCGGGAAGGGAAGTGGAGTGTCTTGCATTCTTCTTACAAGCATGAATATGCTAATGATAGTGGAGCTATTACTATTCATTCATCATTTTTTTTTCTTTGTTTCCCTACTTTTTTACATGTTGGGATTTTTTTTTAAGAGGTCGAGACTCCGGAAATTAGATGCCCTGGATTTAAATACCTATATTTCCTCCTCATTTCTTAAGTCCCACCTTTTTCCAACTGAAAAGGAATTAAAAAAAATCCTTCTTATCAATAATCCCCATGGAAGAATATTTAATAGCAAGATTCATGTAATTGACCAAGAAATAGTAATTGAAAATGTAAGAGAAAAAAGATAGAAGTTCAGATTCTTGCATTTGGGAAGTTAGGCTTGAGGAATTTAAGAATATTATAAATTTTAAGCTATAAATACACCCATGTCATCCCTTGGTTATCAAGCTTGGGAGAATATTTCTGAGCTCATATAGTTTGGAGAATCAACCTCTTATTTGCACATATTATCCATCCAAGAACTTAGATAAATACAATGTGGGGTAAGAATTGGAAATCCAGTGGCAAATTACCTTGCCTGGATTCTGATTGTTTACCTCATCATCATCATCATCATCAAATTGCAAATGCAACATGCAATGAAGAAAAATTAGCTGAGGAAACATCCAATGGCTTGGATGCTTGTGCAAAAGAAAGCAAGCTGAACTTTGAAGAAACTACCAAAGACGTGGAGAGTTTGGCTGATCAGAAAGCTTTAGAGGAAAGTCCTGAGGAAAACAACTGCTCTTTTCTTCATGCAGTCATCAACATGATTGGAATGCTTATAGGTATGTGTTACTCTATGCATTTCATCTATCATCAATGCAATTGGTGCATGAGATAATTCAAGAAAAGAACCTAGCATTATATCACATCACTGCATAATGTATTGCGGCCCCGTTTGGCAAGTGAGTTTTTTGAGTGTTTGTCTAAAATTTTACTGTAACTTATTGTAGAAGTTTTTTAAAAAAATTTTGAAGTGTATTTTTTTTTAATATTTTGAAATGTATAGTTTAAAAACTTTGAGAAGTTTTTTGAGATTTACTGTAGTTAAAGTTTTTAAAAAACTTGTAACAAACAAATTTGACAAAAAAACTTGTCTGCCAAACATTTGAATGTTGTTATAGTAACTGTATATAAGTATTAGCCACAGTTTTTTCAAATTGTACTGACAAGTGTTGATATTCGTGCGTTGTTTTTGCAGGTCTAGGGCAATTATCAGCTCCATATGCTCTAGAAAATGGAGGATGGACTTCTGCATTCCTACTTGTAGGACTTGGGATATTATGTGCATATGGTTCTCATTTACTTGGAAAGTGTCTAGAAAAATATCCAAAATCAAGAGACTACAAAGATATTGGGCAGAATGCATTTGGAGCAAAAGGAAGAATTATAATAGCAAGTTTCATCTATGCTGAAATTTTCATGGCCCTTGTTTCTTA
Organism: Coffea eugenioides; assembly: GCF_003713205.1. Lineage (NCBI taxonomy): Eukaryota > Viridiplantae > Streptophyta > Magnoliopsida > Gentianales > Rubiaceae > Coffea > Coffea eugenioides. Next base: position 18,449,163 of record NC_040037.1, read on the forward strand.
TACCATTTCTCTACATGACAATTTGGCCACAGTTTTTTTAGGCACGCACCTAAAATTGTCATGGACAAATTTAACAACATCTCAAACCCTCACAGTTTTGGCTATATTGGTTGCACTTCCAAGCCTATGGCTAAGAGATCTTTCTTCAATTTCTTTTCTTTCAACTGCTGGTATTCTCATGTCACTTCTGATTTTTGTAACTGTGGCATGCACTGCCATTTTTGGAGCTGTGAAAGCTAATCACAGCATACCAGCACTCAAGCTCCACAATATTCCTGCTATATCTGGACTTTACATCTTCAGCTATGCTGGTCATGTTGTTTTCCCAAATCTACATGCAGCCATGAAAGATCCTTCCAAGTTTACAAAGGTGCATAATCCCCTTTCATATGTTAATAATTGAAGTATTTCATTTATCTGTTTTTATATTTTTTGAGGCAAGACATTTCTTTTTTTTTTTGCATCTTTTCTCCTTCTTGGTGAACATTTTTTGGACATTACCATAAGTGGAAAAAGTGACAAATGTGGGGAATGACATACTTCTTCTCAAATCGACATTTTTTGTCATCTAGGAACTAATAGCAATATTTGCATGTGATCAACACCAAATTGGTAATCTAAATGAATAGGGTAAAAACCATAAAACATATAATTTTTAAAAATTAAAATCTTAGCATCACAAAGCTCCTAAAAGGATCCTAGAGCTACTCAAAGTCTTGTGCAAAGAATTCTACATTCATGTTTGCCAGTTTCAGGCACTTACATTGCTAAAATATCAAAAAAAAAAAAAAGCAGCATTGAGTGACTGTTATATAACCACTGCATGAGCCCCACAAGGAATTTGGTAAAAATAGTAGCTCTAAGGTTCATTCTTAATTTGCAGTCACATCCCTCTGTGCCACTAGTGCTGGAAATTGTAAGGTTCTCTTTTTTCTTTGAGTAAATATCTCTGGGAAATTCATATTATTCATTTCTTTAAATGAATTTTCCTTCAATAACTAGGCTTTATTTTAGTTTATTTCCTCAATCTGCCTGTAAAATTTGGTAATCTTGCTTTTACAGGTAACCATTGTCAGTTTCTCATTGGTCACAGTTCTATACACATCTCTAGCTTTCATGGGAGCTAAGATGTTTGGCCCTGAAGTGAATTCCCAGATCACTCTAAGCATGCCTAGAGCTCTTATTTTGACTAAGATTGCACTATGGGCAACAGTGCTAACGCCAATGACCAAATATGCACTGGAATTTGCACCATTTGCGATCCAACTAGAGCAGAATATTCTTCCTCGTTCAATGAAATCCAGAACAAAGATGATCATAAGGGGAAGTGTTGGCTCAATTCTACTCCTAGTGATACTAGTACTGGCTCTGTCTGTGCCGTATTTTGAGTATGTTCTAAGCCTTACAGGTTCCCTAGTAAGCGTGGGAATTTGCATGATCTTTCCTTGTGCCTTCTACATAAAGATATTCTGGAATCAGATATCAAGGCCTACCTTAATTCTGAATATGATTCTCATAGCATTTGGCACACTTCTTGGAGCATCTGGAACCATTTCATCTTCTAGGTTGCTTCTGCAAAACTTACGGAGAGCTCATTCAGCCTAGTGATTACTTGGTTAGGAAGGCCTGTGCAAGATTCTAATTATTCCCATCCCTTTTCGGAAGGAATAAAGAGAACTAGAAAGAGATATAGAGAGAATTTCTGCTAAGTTCTGGGATATTGTTGTGCTACACAGCTGTGTTTGAGAAATATATGAATATCAGCCCAAGTGAGATGTATTCCACAATGAACTGCTTTGCTTATGCGTGTGCTATAAAGGATAATATTTAGTCTCTGTTTATCCAATTTGATAGCTTATCAGGCACAGCAACTAATTTAGAGCACTTAAATCATTCTTATGAAATGAATATGAGGCAATATCAAGCTGAGGATCTGCTGCTCTTTTTGTCTCCTAACAGAATTTTAGATCTGACTGAGAACAATATTTCCTTTAGCAGATTGGTAAAAGGGCTGAGCAAAAGGAATCAACCAGATAAAACATAACAACCATGAAGAATGAAATAGAAATGTTATTTATGCTTTTAACAAAGTTATGAATGTTTATCCAGCTCTAAGCAGACCAATGAAAACAATACAAATTTAAAATTTCAAAAGAAAAAAAATAATAAAAGGAGCCCAATTAGATTCCTTTGTCTTACACTGTCATTTCCCCCTTCCAAGGAATCAAGTCATTGCCAAATGTTCTTCTATCTCATCCAGAGCATCATACTTTAGCTAAAAATATATTCTATTTAACAGTGGAAACTCAAAACCTAGACTTCTACCAAACTTTCCCAGCAACACATATATGGCACATGAGTTTGTGAATTGAATTTTAACCACATAAAGGCTTTGGATATAACATTAAGATTGGTTCAATAATTCTCCAGAGTAGAAAAGATAAGTGATTGCAAACAATTTTAACCTTGTAACGAAATGTATCCATCTTATGATAATCCAAGTGAACTATGAATATTTTGTAATGCAGCTTTGATCTTAACGGTGCTTATTGCTAATTTCAACCAGCCATTCAGAACCACTTGCTCAGGTACCATGGATTTTTTCAGAAGAAAGCATTATCAGAGAAATAGGGGAATGATCCCCTGCTTACCAGAAATATCTAAAACAAAACTCAGTTCGTATAATAAGCACTATAACCATCTGAATATGCAGACACCGAATGTAGAGATTTGGATGTTCAGTGTTCTGAGTTGCTTCAAGATATTCACTATGCTTGAGGAGAAGTTCTAGCTCCTGATGCTTGTCCTCTAAATAGGTTGCTCTTTCCTGAAGAAAACGAAAAAAAAGGTCAGACCATTGAATCTTGTTTAAAATCGTCGATGCCCAACAATAAGCCAATGTAACCCCAAAGGAGAAGTTAGGATCACCTTAAACCAAACATGGCTAGTACATAGCTTGATAAAACAATCAGAAGCAAGAGGTTTTATTCTTACTGTGGTTGATAGCTTCATTTTTGGACGTATAAAGCTGAATGCTTAAATTTCTGAGTTCGCTAATCACAAACCTTAATGGCTTCACCCTTTCTTCTGAAATATTGTGATTACATTAATTACTCCCCCCGCGAAGCTGGCATTAAATTCAACATGCAAGGAATACAAACTGTAGTGATGCTATGCTAGTTATCCGCTATATCATTTAGGCCTTGTATAGATATACCTGAATTGCACTTTAAGGAATATCGTTAATGGCTTAGAGATTGATACCTGGTTATGGTTTTGATGTTAAGTCTATTTAGTTAATGATGCTACAAAAAGAAATCTTTTTACGTGTAGATTATTGATGGAAACATTTTATAATGAGAATGCATAAACATGTAATCATTTGAGGTTTCCATACCGGTTATTTTGAAAGTTGTTCATCTGATGTGCCATAAGCTGCCTGCTTTCAAATTTGTCCAACCTTCAGTTTTGGTGCATGTCCCACACCATATTTTTGGGGGTCAGAATTGAACTCTTCCATGTTAGGACACTTCTCTAAAACCACTTGTTCCAGGGATGGTAGATCAACAGAAAAAGACATTGCACAGAGTCTATTTATGTTAGACATGTCTTTGATCTTCATGCTGTATAGTTCCGGCAGTGAAATTCTTTTGTCTTCAGTGTCTTCTTCTCCTTCCTCATCATGGCTTATTAGTTCAACTATATCCTTACAGCTGCTAATGTTTATTTCTTTGAGCTGTTGAAGATATCGAGCCTCAGCAACTGAAAACAGCTTTCTCAGTCTTGAGCATTCACTCACCTCAATAATCCTAAGGTTTGGAAAACAAGCAAGCTGATATTGATCAACTGATACTTCTGGCCTCTTCTCGACAATGCTTTCTAACTTGTTGCACCAGTTTATCTTAAGAACTTCCAGTTGCAGTAGATTTTGAGCAATGGAATATGGAAAGATAACTTTTAGGCTCCCGCAGCTGCTGAGCTCAACCACTGTTAGTTTTGCAAGGCGCACTGAAGGAGGAAGTGGTTTTACCCCTCCTTTCCATATGGTTCTCAAACTCTCCAGACCGTGTAACCTTATAATTCTAAGATTAGACAGAAGGAACTGTTGATTCTCAGAACTAATGTTGCCAAGGTCAAATACACTCGACATTTGCTTGCACCATGTTGCTTCAACTTCTTCCAAACTCAGTAGCCTCTGGAGTAATGTGGCAGTGATTGCTACCCACATCCGCTTGCAACTTTGAAGTTTTAAAAACTTTAACTTGTGCAGCGAACCAACTGGAAGTAATTTTGGACATATAACGAACAATTCGTTCATAAGTTGAAGATGTAAACTTTCCAAAGCTGCCAAGATTGCAGGGGCATCACTTGCAGATTGGTTCATGGATAACAAAAACGAGGTTTCCATACAAGCAACGACCTTAAGATATCTTAAGTTGTTTAAGGTCCCCGATCAACATCTAAAATATTCCTTATCATTTCATCATACAAGCAGAAAAGTCTCAAATCTTCTGTGTTCTGAAGTATGTCCTTCACTCCTTCAGGTATTGAAGTCTTAATTTCTCGGAGTGACAGGCTTCTTGAGTTTGGGTAACATGTCACTGAATCATACCCTTTACCAATAACTATCTCAAATTTTTGTACGTTAGGTATATGCAATTTTCTGGGAACCGATTCAGGATTGGATACTTGAATACATAAAGTAGTCAAGTGGGACAAGGATGTTATTTCTGAAAGACATGCTTTACTTGTGTCTTCAACCATCCCTTGAATCGCCCACTGATGAAAACTCTCCCACATGTAGAGTTCTTCTAATTGACACAAACGCAATAACAGGGTTGCCGGAACAGTCTTGAGCTTTTGGCAGAAGTTGAGGTCTAACAACCTCAGGTTGACTAATTCTCCAATCTCCTTTGGTAATTCTTCAATATCACATCCATAGAAGCTTAGAACCTCAAGTCTTTTTAATTTTCCAAGGACTGCTACATCATCCAACTTGCAGTGATTTAAATGCAAAGTCCGAAGGTTCACCAAGGCTTCAAACGAGGAGGGAAGTTTGAAGGAACTGGACGGCATTGAGGTCCATTTGTCAGGTTCAAAATAGCGATTTAGAGAGCGAGCACCAATTTTTTCACTTAAATCCAGCACCCTGAGCGTTGGCATCCCTAGAAAGAATCCCTCTGGTATTACCTCAAAAACCTCATTCTCTGCCAACAACAAAATTTCGAGCTTGGGACAAATTAGGCAATCAGGAAGTGACTGAATATGATTAGTCATCAGAGAAATGATTACTGCATTGCGTTCAAGAGTCTCCTGATTTGGCCACTCCTTCAAGCCAAGACCTGCTTTTATGACGAAACCATGTTCCCCTGTAGATGCCATTGATATGGCAAAGTCACGAACCATATCATGCATTCTTACAGAATCTTCCGTACTGCTGTCCAGAAGCAAGCAACAGTCAGTAAGGTTTCTGATTATCCATCGTGTTTCTCTTCTTGCTTCCTCCATTGTCTCTACATCTGTAAACATTCCTTTTCCGAGTGCATATCTAGCTATGTCTTCAATTTTTATATCATGATCTTCAGGAAACAAGCAACACGATAGAAAACAATCTTTAGCTTCCTCACTTTGCAGCTGATCATAGCTCAACTTTAGGCATGAGAAAATGTCTTTTTCATTGTAGTTGATGTTCAAGGGTTTGGACTTCTTCAGTTGCTGAAGTGCAGCTCTCCAAAGCTCCAGATCTTTGTTTCTTAGTGCTCTCCCAACCGTTACAAGTGCCAATGGGAGCCCACAACATTCTCTAGCAACCTTCATGGTGACATCATCTTGTTGGGGAGAAAATGTATCAGCCAATGACCCTGCATTACTTTTAAACAGGTTCCAGGATTCTTCATCTGACAAGAGTCTCAATGGAATTTCCTTTGTTTTTCTGAGCCCCATAGTGCTGCAAAGATTTCTTTGACGAGTAGTAATCATAATCTCACAACCCTTGCCCTCAAAATTGACAGGAATTCCAATTTCTTTGAAAGTAACAAAATTCCAAACATCATCCAATACAAGCAGGACTCTTTCCTGGGTAGTTAGCCTTTCAAAGAGCCGACCAGCTCTTCCCATTTCACTCTCCTCCTGGAAATATAGACCTAACATATCCCCAATTCGACCTTGAATTTTTTTCACATCTAAATTTCGCGAAACAACAGCAAAAATCACCTTATTGAAAAGGCCACTAGTTTCAGCCATCCTACCAATTTCCTTTGCCAGAGTCGTCTTACCTATGCCCCCCATCCCGTACATTCCTATGATTGCGCAGTTGTCATCCTGCAATGCATCAAAGATCTGATCCACAGCTTCTCTCTGGTGGGAAATAATTCCGATTTACCAATCCTCTCTGCTGAGCAATGATCTCACCAACGGTTTTCTTTTGCAGGACAACGTTCTCATTTGCAGTTGGTTTACTTGCTCCGAAAGTGACAGCTTCAGCTTTTCTTTTCATGCTCCTGTTCGTTACTGATGCACTTGCTCCTGAAGTGGCATCTTTGGCCGTGCTTTTCTTATTCATAATTGATGTGCTGGCTATTGAAGTAACACCTTCAGCCCTGCTTTTCTGCTTCAGAGTTGATGTGCTTTCCTCATTCAGAATTGATGTGCTTGCTCCAAAATTGACATCTTCGGAACTGCTTTTCTGATTAAGATTGTAATAGAAAGGAAAAAGGAATTATATTTATGTTTATTTAATTTGTTATAAATATAAAGCATTTCACAACAATTTTTTTTTTTAAAAAGTCAAAAGTTAGATTGTTAATTTATTATTTTCATCAAAAGAATTACATTTTTAGGTACTAATAATTAGCTTCTAAGAACAAAAACGCCTGACAGAGACTAAGAAAATGAAGAAAATAACAAAAAAAAAGGTGTAACAAAGTACCTAATGACCCCAAACAAAGGGGTTTCGCTCAACCTTTAAGACACAAGAGGCAAAGTGACTATCCCAAAACTATGCCAAGGGGAGGGCTCGTACGGTCTTTTTCACTGTCAGGCTCAGGATTCGAATCCTAATAGTTAGTGGTGAGAAGGGTGTGAAGAGGATCGAATGGTTAACAAAACAAAAGAAAAAGAGACTATTCCGAAACTACGAGGAGGCTTGACATTAAACCACAATGGGGTAAACGAATTAATAACAAAAACGTTCATACCTTTTGTAAGGAAAAATGCTTTACTGAATGATGAACTGAGCCTTTCTGGAATGTCTTTATGCAGTTACAGAAACAATTGTATGATCTTTCTTGCTATTAGCTACAAACTGCCATGTCAAAGCATGCATCATTTAGGTAATATGTCATGAAAGGAAATCATAAAAACACAAATTTGATTTTGATCTGCTTTATCATTATTACCTTTTCATAGATCGATGGCTGGATGGAAATGCAGTAGCTGAAGTCTGGAGGTAATATGAGAGGCAACCAAAGTCAACTCCTTGAACAAGTAGAACGTTTGCACCAATGCTTGAGATTTGTAAATGGTGCAGACATATGCGAAAGAGAAGTAAGAAAATGATCAAAGCCTCAGAAGTCAACAATAGTAACATATTCTAATTGTTATTTGGCATCACGTGAAAAAGTCAAACAAGTGTTTTGAATTAAAGCTTGAAAAACAAAACAAAAAAAAAAGGAAGGAAAGGAAAACCTTGTTTGGATTGAAGTTTGTCCTAGAATATTTTTATGTTGTTCGGGATCACATTTTTCAATTACTTTTTTACCTCAATTACAAGAAATTGTTATAGTAATTTTTTCTACAAAAACTCCATAAAATAACAATTCAAAAGCTGGTAGATTATTTGGGATAATTTTTTTATAAAATACTGCAACACCTTTTTGATGTAATGTATGTAAGATAAAAAGGTGGTTGAAAAATGTGTTTATGATATAAGTAAACAAATTTGTACAAATTTGCTCTGGTATCTAGGGTCAAAATTAATTGTGCGAATCTAAAACATAAAAAAAAGGAAAAAATGGCAAATTTACTCTCAAATTAGCTTCATTTTAAATAAAAGTTAGCATCATTTACTTCCTTCTCATACTTCCACAATTAAAGTGACTAAAATTTTCGAATAATTTTGTTTAAAATTTCGTATGACCAGATTATATTTGCTTGTGCACATTTATGGGTTCTTTTGGCATTTTGATCGTAAAAACAAATGTAAATAGGGTTAATTATATTTACCTCCCTTAAGGTTTGGCCAAACTACCAAATGATCCTTGAAGTTTCGTCAAATAACAAATGCCCCCCTATTAGTAACTTCCGTTGAGTATCGTAGACGGAATTGGTGAAAAGACAAGATAACCATAAGCATTATTAGCTGGACTAGTGCCTGTATTGTATTTTACAGTAGGAACGAATTTTCAAACACCCAGATATAATTTTATACTCTAAGAAAATCATAATTCCTTCCTTTTATTTTAATCTTCTTCATCTATAACTTTCTTAAAGCTTGAATATGGCGACTGCAGTCGAAGGCTGCCAGCTACTAACATTCAATGGTGGATATTTGTCAAATTTGCAACTGGGACTTAAAATTTTGTGTAAATTATGATTTGATCATCAATTTTGGCCCAAAGTGACCACAAAACCACCAAACAAGTCTAAATAGCTTTATCCCGTATTCTCATCACTACTCAAACCAAATTAAATAAAATTTTTATGAAAAATTTATTCATGATAAATAGAATAAAAACCAAACAGCTGCATCTTCTATTCTCATCACCACTCAAACCACATTCTACAAATTTTGTATGAAAATTATGTTCATGACAAATAGAACATAAACAGCCAACAAGTCAACAAGAAAACATCAAGATCACTCTATTCAAGAGATGAAACATATTTCATTTTAAATTTATAGATCTCTAATAAGAAAAAAATCCATTTCACTTTATATTCACAAATTCCTCATATTTACCATGTAGAAAATTGGCATGGGGCATATAGCAACTATTGATTTGTACCAATAGGAGTAGAAAAGTAACAAATCGTCCATGCAATTATGTGCCTTTTGTACTTGAAAGCTAACACATGGTATTATCCCAATTAAACCCAGTACACACTTCTTGGTTTTGAAGAAGTCTTTTGAACGAAGGTTGCTGGCAAATTATATGTTATCCCAATTGACAATTCTAGCTTCAACTCTAGCCATTAAATTAAAAGGCTATTTAAATTTAAACCCACTACAAGGTGAAGCTCTCAACTCGAAAGGACTTTCATTTTTTTCTTGATTTTGGTATACTCTCTTTTTCTTTTTTTCATAATTTTCATTTAATTTCTCCTCTTTTCATTTAATAATAATATTTTATTGTTGTTATGTTTTTTAATAATTTTCATTTAATTTCTCTTTGTTCTTTTTTTTTTCCTATGAGTTAACAACTAGTGATATTGACTTTTCATAAAAATTTGCAACTCTTTTCTTTTTCTTTTGTGGTTTTTGGGCTGTCAATTTCTTTTAGTATATTTTAGGAAACAAAGAGAAGAAAAAAAAATGTTATTATTACTTCAGGAAAAAGTCAAAGAAATTAGTGATGACACATGAATCTATAAGGGCATTTTTGTCCTCTCATAATAGTTTTGTTGCTGACATCATACCTTAACTAACGTTTTAGGACAGCAAGGGGGTATTTGAAAATCCTTTGCTTAGTCAAGGGATTAGACTATTATTTGATTAAATCTCAAGGTTTGACTAGTAGTTTGGCTAAACCTTAGGGGAGGTAAATGTAATTAACCCATATAAATAAGGAGTGAATGAGGCTACAATAATTGAGTTCTCAAACAAGTACCGTCCTTCACTCCTTGGAATAGGGTGGTCTTACGGGAGAGAACAGTCATTCTATTTATTTATCAAAAGTCTACTCTTTTTCAGACCATCCAAATTTGTCCACATTGATGGATTTTATGTTGATATAAATCTTCTTATATATGGAATCTTTTTTTTTTTGACATGAAAAGATAAAAAATGTGTTCAAAATTCTTATTCCAATCAATTGGTGACAAATTAAAGTGATATTTGCTTTCAAAATATATCATTATCAAGTCTAACAAAAATTTTCAAGTGAATCTGATCTTTGGTTGCTATGGCTGATTTTAGTGTGTGTTTGGGTGTGTGCCTTGCTGCCCTTATTGGGGATGGGATGGGAAGATTAGAGTGAGAGGTGAGAATCCATGTATTTTTTTAATAGCGAGTAAAATTTGAAAAAAAAAGATAACTTATCTACTTTAGAGTTAATGGCATTAAACCCTCTTTTATTTTGGATGATTTGTACTTTAACCCCCTTCCATTATCTTCGAACCACTTTGTGCCTTCTGTTGCCCGTTTAGGGTTGCGGTAGCTTATTAAAAGGTACTTTCCTAATAGAATTTTTAATAAAAGTACGTATTAACTGTGTAACTGCATTTAAATATATTGTTTGGAGACATAATTTAATAAGTACTTATTATATTAGATAATGTGTAATTTAAAAGTTTTTAAAAGTGTTTATTTCTGTATTTGGTTCATAATATAAGATAAAATAATTATATTTGAGATTTTATTTTTTAAATCACAAAATTTACTCTAAAAACACCAAATTTGAGCTTAATTAGGTTCCTCTCTCTTACACTTTCATGTTTACTTTATAATTTGTTAGTGTCACTTCATCCTTCCAAGGAGGTAATTAAAGTCATTGCCAATGTTCTATCTCTTCCAGAGCATTATACTTTAGCTAAAAAGATATTCTATTTAACAGTGAAAACTCAAAGCCTAGAGACTTCTACCAAATCTTCCCAGCAACACATATATGGCATATGAGTTTGTGGATCGAATTTTAACCACACTAGGAGGAGAACACTGCACATCGTAATTTTCATTCTTGCCCACAAATGCCCAGTTATTCAAATTCAAATATTAAATATGAATAGTTCTACGTTTCCTTCTATAAGTTTTCATAACTTTCCCAAACTGGGGATTGAAATAAGATAGGAGAAATTACCTGAGCAAAGAAAAAGAAGAAAATAGAATTTTTAATGCTGATTGAAAAAAAGCATCTTTGACGCCATTTAATTTCTGTACCATCAACTCTTAACATCACAGAAAATAAACAAAAATCTGATAGACTAAAAAAAGAGAGAAAAGAACACAAAAAAATTAATTGAGATTAATTATAGATGTTTCTGTATTTAAAAGAGATAAAGAAACAGCTAATAATTAGTTAGCCTCCTTGAGTGGTGTATGTATGCAAAAGATGCATGAAATTTAGGATCATATTTGGAGTACATACAAGCTTTGGCGTCCTTAAGCTTTAACTCCAGTTTGCTGGTTAAGGTTACAAATTGAGATTGCTTAGCATGATGACTTTTCTTTCAAAATTAGGCAATTTCTCGTTTAAAATCTAGTTTCAAAAAGACAAATGCATCTTCTTTTCAAATTTCCATCATATGCATCTGTTTGTACATATTACATCATGCTAGTCGAATTGAACCTCAACAGGACTGGCCTTTTGAGTTGGTAAGATGAAACTTTTGATATCACAGCCAAACAAATTATAACACCACACGGCAAACAACTTAAGCACAACTTCTGGACTAAACTGAAGTAGATGGAACCAACACAAGGTGATTTGCAGCAAAGAAATGACAAACAGGGGAAGTTCCTCGTTCAATTCCAAGCACACGGAAGGAGATGTGATCAGGGCTCCAATGAGAGGTATCCATGTGACAAACAGCAATAGCTTCAACCCTGTCACCATTTTCACCATTCAGGGAAACTTTATACACTCGACTCTCACTTTCTTGAGAGTGACAATAGAAAACTGTATAAGGGTAAGGCATGGTATGACATGCCACCATCTTTGGTGCTGAAATTCGTACAGGAGCTTTAATTATTGTGTACTTCTGTAGTCCGGCAACTGATCTCGTGAGGTGAACTGTTGACAGAATACTGACATTTTTTTGCAACCCAAGTGTCCCTCTGGCAAAATTAAGCATGGACTCAAAGGATGTAGAACAAAATTTCTTCTCTCCTTTGATGGGCTTAGCTTCACATTTTCTTAGCGTATCTTCCATGGCTTTGGCCTGGGGAGATTCTTGAGAGAAGGGAAAGAATTGAAGAAGTTTTGGGAATTCCATTGAGGAAAAAGGAATTTTGTCTGCTTTTGCTTTGGGCAGCAATACAAGAGATGACAAGGGATCTGTTTCGGGGAATTTGGTGAACATTGTTTTTCCTACCTTTAAATCCTCCAATCTGAAGAAACCTAAGAGTGTTGGATCCATATGATCTAAGTGGGATGATGTGTGTCCTGTTGGATCCGTATGATGTAGGTGGGATGATGTATGTCCTGTCCCTGTTATGTCCTGATTGCCACCATTATGCTTATCATATATCCATGCTTGATTACCAACTGCATTATTTTTTCTGTCATAGTCCATTGCATCATTGATTCCATTGTGTATCTCCTGATTATCACCATTATGTTTATCATATATCTCCTGATTACCAACTGCATCATTTTTCCCGTCATAGATCCACACCTCCTGTTTGGCCACTCCATCATATCTCCTATCATAGATCCATGCCTGATTATCTACTGCATCATTTGTCCCATCGTAGATCCACAGCTGCTTGTCGACTCCACCACTTTTTCCGTCATAGATCCACGCCTGATTATCCACTGCATCAATTTTCTTATCTATAGCCCTCAATTGATTGCCAATTGTGCTGTCATCTTTCTTGTCAAATGGAGCAAGTTGTTTATCCACAACATCTTTCGTAACATACGCGGATGCCTGTTTATCCAAATGATCATTTTTCTTGTCATATATCCAAAATTGACTGTCCAGTGCATCGCCTTTCTTGTCATATATCCAGAATTGATTGTCCTGTACCCCGGCAACTCCGCTAGACTGTAGAACTCGGAAATATTTTTACAGCAAGTATCAATTCAGTTTTTCAAGCATATGTTAACAGCAAAGCGACACCAAATGAAGGAGCAGGGGAACAAAAACAAAATCAATCGAAATTGAGCACATGTACAAGGACATTATCAATTTTTCCTTTGCTTCTTTCTCAACGAAATCAGAATTTTGGGCTCAAATTCCTAGAACACAGTAGAAATCCGACAGGAAACGATGTAACAATTAGAGTAGGTATATTACCATCTCACAGTTAGAGAACCTACCACGTCAAAAAAACTTGGGCAAATTTAAGGCGCATATTCATATTAGCTAGCAGACTGGCAAATGAAGTTGAATAATTTAAGAAAATGTTGTAGCATGTTTTATGTTACCAGCAGAAACAACAGATGAAGGAAGAGAATCAAAGAAGCAAATCTGGAATCCATCTCTGAAAGCTGAGCTTGAAGTTTGCAAATGGCTATAACTCCGCTTGATATACTTCAGTAGTAGTAGTTAACAAAGAAGGGAGCGGATAGACATCGATGCTGAATTTCTTGACAGGAACTCAAAGATTAATAAGCATCCTAAAGATCATGTGAAAGAGAATTAAAAAATAGCCAATCGTATGAATAATTGCAAGGCTTTCTACATGATTGAATCATCTCAATTATTGATATTTTGAAATTCATTGTAAATGAATTTTAAATTACTCAATTATTGACATTTTGTTGCTTTGTGTTTTCGAGACATTCGAAATTAATATCTGCTAAGTTGCGGTTTAACCGTCCTCAGGCCCCTCCATTGTACCGAAAAAAGAAATTATATGTGCTATTGGCATCATGCGTAAGTATGGTTATGAGTAATTTATTTCCAAATTGTCCCCCAATATGGAAGTCCTGTCAAATTCTTTGAACAACTTTTTCTTTAGCCTGGAACGCTTTACATCCAACAAGGGATAATCAGTTATCGTTTGCGGCAGCTGATCATTCTATCATTTTCGCCGCTGGACTGATATTTTAATGGCTTAAATCAGCTATATATATCTTTAATAAAACTGGTCACGAATTATTTGGGCGGACGACTTGAATTTTATATTGTCTCTACCTCTGCATTTAACAGTATTAAAGTTTCTTGATAAAGAAAGGTTTTTTTTTTGGTACCTCATGGCTTTTCTTCTCATGTTCAAGTCATAGTTTCCATGGCTATTTTTCTCTGCAAAAAACCTTGAATACTTGGTAATGCTACAACTAAAGCCCATACACAGGTGTGTACTACCTAAGTCCCCAATACCAAGCCTTTCTGCCTAAGTTAAAAATTTTGTATAAGCTGAGGGTATAATTTATAATCACATCAATAATTAGAGGGTCATAGTATAGATTTTGCAATATTTACCTCTTCTCCACTGCTTGGCCATTTTTATATTTATGTTCTTGCTGCCTAATTATTAGAAGCAGTAGAACAAAGAGACAGAATGTTATGGTACAGAAACCCGAGTTGCAGCAATTTAAGATGAATCAAATTCAAATGGGAACAAAATCTCAGCAGATAATCAATGGAACAGTGATTGTAATGAACTCACTTTCATTAATGTATCTTTAATGACAAGTTACAAGATCAGAGAGAATGAATTAAGCAAAGAAGGAAAGAATCTGAAGGAAAATTTGGGAGGGAAAAAAACGGGGATTGCACCCCAAGTATTACAAACAAATCAGGAAAGAATGATCCAAAAAGCTGACTAAAATGAAGCAAATAGGCCTGTTTATAATGCTATCGATTTCTAACAAACTACTAACTAAACCAATAAGAATTAAACACGTGTCCAATTGCAGCTGCAAGTTGCCGCGATTCTTGGCTTCTGTTAGAACAGATGAAACCCAGCAAAGGCGTGATTTTGAGAGCACGCCTTTCGTGATCCTCCTACTCAATGATCACACTTTCAGCTTCTGATATTCACGCCTTCTTCGTTCCTGCTTCCTAGCTTGTGCCTTCAACTTCAGTCCAGCTCTCTTACTTCATTACAATGCCTCCTCCTCGCAAGAATCTTGTCCTCAAGATTGGAATTGAGGAAACTTCTCTCTTATCATCACAACATCCTCCCAAGTTGCTTCTGCAGGTTCAGTTCCCCACCATTGAATTAGCCATTGAGTTACAGGAGCATTCTTTCTCTTAATCATCCTCCTGCCTAGTATTGCCACTGGCTCCACTCTAATCTGCCCCCTTTCATCCGTGTCTGGCAGTTGCAAGATAGGGGCTGCCTTGTCTCCTAGTTTCTTCTTCAGCAAAGATACATGAAATACAGGGTGTATCTTTGATGCAGCAGGCAGTCTTACCCTGTAGGCCACCTTTCCAATCTTCTCTTCTATCAGGTAGGGGCCAAAGTACTTAGCAGATAGCTTGGTATTGTTCCTGATCATCACAGTTGATTGTCTGTAAGGTTGTAATCGCAAGTAAACCCAATCTCCTACTTGGAACTCCCTTTCACTCCTGTGCTCATTAGCATATTTCTTCATCCTCTCCTAAGCAACCTTCAGGTTATACTGCAATAGTTCATCCATTTTCTTCCTGTCTCTCATGTAGTCTTCCACTATTGCCACTTTAGCTTGCATATAGGGACCAAGGGCTAGCTGGGGGGGTTTAGTTCCATGCAAAGCCTCGAATGGGCTCATTTGTACAGCAGTGTGGTAGGTAGCATTATACCACCACTCAGCTAAGGATAGCCATGAGTTCCACCTCTTAGGTTCCAGGTGAGTCATACACCTGAGATACATTTCCAACACCTGGTTTACCCTTTCAGTTTGACCATCTATCTAGGGGTGGTAAGCAGTGCTCAGGTTCAGTCCTGCCCCCAGTAGTGTGAATAACTCAGTCTAGAATTGGTTGATAAAGATCTTATCTCTGTCTAAGATCATACTCTGAGGTATGCCATGTAGCTTACTGACATGGTCCAGGAAAACTCTGGCTACCTTAGGAGCATCAAAAGGGTGAGACAAACTCATGAAGTGAGCATACTTAGTAAACCTGTCTACCACAACCAGGATGGTATCTCTCCCTTCTGATTTAGGCAATCCTTCAATAAAATCCATGGTGACATGACTCCAAGAGTATTGTGGTATAGGGAGGGGTTGGAGTAGACCTGGATAAGCAACATGTTCATCCTTACATTTCCTGCATGTATCACACTGCAGTACTGCTGTCTTGATTTCCTTGAACATACCTGGCCAATGGAATAGTTGTTTAGCCCTCATCCAACTGACCTGTATGCCTGAATGCCCTCCTAGTTGTGAATCATGAAGGGCAGAAATGAGTTTCTTTCTTATTTCACCCCCTTGTCCTACTACAACTCTCCCTTTGTATCTCAGTATTCCGCTCTGGTAGCTGTAATCTGAGCTCTGTCCTGGAGATGCTAGAATTCCTCTGATGAGGTCTTGAGCCTAGTCATCACCCTGGTAGCTCTCCATTACCTCCTTCATCCACTCTGGTATCACTGTGGTAGTCACTGTACACTCAGCCTCCTCCCTTCCCTTTCTGGAGAGAGCATCTGCCACTACATTTTCTTTTCCCTTCTTGTAACATATCTCATAACTTAGCCCCATTTGTGAGGACCCGAATTTTTACTTATTTTTATTTTATTTTACTGGCTTATTTAATTATTTAATTATCTGTTTTCTCCAATTAATTTATTTCATCCATTTTAATTTCATTTGCATGGAACAATGTCTCATTTTATGTTTTAAAACGTTTCGCTAGTAAAATTAATTTTTCTCCGGCTCGTTTAGTAAGAAATAGCGACTACACATTTTTCGAGGCAAATTTGGTCCGAGAGTGCAATAATTTTGGAGACTTAAGAATGATCAATAGTAGACTAAGAAAAGTTAACGGAGGGATTAGAGGTGAGTGAGTTAAATTAATCTCACTTAGGAGTACTAATTGCTCACTAATTGATTGTTAACTTTTGGGCACCAAGAACACCTTTCTGTCATTCTTCTTGTCACTCAATCAAATCACCAACTACCACCCGAAACCCTTTCTTCCTCCTCTCCCCTTGGCCGACTTCCCCTTCACCCATTTCTCCTCAAAATTTCAGCTAGCTTGTCTTCCATTTTGCTCCAAGAAAACACTCCAAACTTGCTCCTTTTCTTGGTTCATCACACAAGCTTGAAGGATGACTTGAAGAAGGAAGGAACTTTGGTGGTTTAGGAGCCTATACACTAGTGGTTGATCTACATCTCTTGGAAGCAAGGTAATCATCCAAAGCTCTCATCTTTTCCTCTCAACTTATAGTAGTTAGTGGTTATATCTAGTTAATCTTTGGATTGTTGATGGATTCACAAGAACCTTGACACTAGGTAGAGGGCTTGAGGTGGATTTATAGGTAGAGGTCTTGAGGATTTTGTATATTTACTTGCTGGTTTGATGCTTATTTTGAGAAGATATGGCTTAGTTTTAGTTGGAAAGTTGGAAAAGAAAACTAGAAGATGAAGGATGCTTGCTGTCCGAATTTTGGTTGGATGAATCTCTCATGTTAATTTCAAATTTTGATGTTATTTTGGTGCTATAATGATTTTTATATGATGGTGTTTATGTGTGTCAAATATCTCCCAAAAAGCTTTACAATTGGTTGAGTTAAAGTGGGGTTAAAGTGAGGAAGAAATCTGGAAAATTTTCTGATTAGGAGACTCGACCAGTGTTCACATTTTGGCCCATAACTTGTTGTCTGGGAGTTCAAATCAGGTACTGTTTGTGGCATCTGAAACTAGACTCCGAGAGCTTTCTATCAGTATAAATGCACCTCCTAATTCATTTCCTATAAGCCGTAGTGAACCGGCAAAAATGACTGATTTTCCTCACTGTTTTCATCCGAGAAACAAGTGTAGCTGCAGTTTGTAGCTCATTTTCACCTATCTTTCCAAACGAATTTTAAGACAGTTTCTTCCAGTGAATTTTAGAATTTTGAATCTAGTTTTCAACGCCATAAACCACGCTAAATTTTGAGTTGTGTAACCTCTAGTTAAGACCAGATTTTGAAACCCTGTCAAGTACTTTAAAACTAGAAATTCCGTGAAACAGATTCCAAAAATCAGCTTTCTTAGAACTGTTCTATCTTGGTGTAGAAAGGTCCGAATTGAATTCCGTTTGTTGCATTTGAAACTAGATTTAAATATATATTATTTATGTAAATTTCAAGAGTGGATTCTATTTCTATGAATTTTTCCAAATTTCCAAAATTTACTGAATTTGCAAGCCTGTTTTGCTCTGTCCTGTTTGGAACAGTGACTTTGAGCTACAATTTGAATGATTTCAAATTGGATTCTGAGAAAAGTGTCTTCTAGAGAGTTTTAGTGCATTGAAACTAGTTTTCAACGGTATAAAGTTTCCAAAATTTGGACTTACGAAACTCGAGATATGATTTTTTCAAGTAGTGTCGCACCAAACTGGAAATTTTCTGGTTTCAAACAAAGTACTTTTTTAAGAATTTTCAACATTCCTTTGAGATTGTTGGTCCGTTTTGAGTTTAATTTCATGGTTGGATATAAGGTCTCTTTGAACATTAGGCCTTCATTTTGAATCTTGGTTTCCAAATGATTATACTTCTCTTAATGTGTTTCTTGGTTGCTTAACTTTCTTGGACAATTGCACCTCACCTCATACTTGAGAAATGGATTTCAAACCCTAGTCTTATGCCCTTGATTCCCATGAGTTTGAACTCTAAAAATAGAGCGTTTTAACTAGAGTAATTCTTGGAGAATTTCACTAGTTTTATACTCGAAACTTGGAACCTTTAACTTTGACATTTACTATGAAAATGAGTGGAGTTTTGATGAGTTTTGACTCCATTAGTTGGAAAATGTGAACGCCCCTTTATATTCTAAAGCTTGGGCATAAGATTAGAAGTTTTGAGAAATGGAAACCATCTACTTTTTCTCGATTTTTGTGCCGAAAGTATATAAGATACTTTTTTTTGGAATTGAGATTAGTTGTCACAACTTGAATCGAAAACAACCTTTGAGTTTTCTTTGAGCATTATTTCAATGATTTAGCGAGAAAATGTGACGCTCCCATTTCTCCTTAGGGCAAACCCAAGGGTATCGGCGGGACGCCTGCCTAACTCTCGCCAGGACTCAATACGAATGTAATTCAAACTTAAGGGTAAACAACCAATAATAAAAGTATATACAAAGAAAGGTCGCTTCCTTAAATAAATATCCAAATCTTACATCACAAGTTTCCATAAGTACATCAAATCTCCCCATAAATACAACCACCATAAGTCGACTAATCAATTACATCCAAATTTCTAATCAAAAGGTAATCAAGTCAGTTTCCCCAAAATTCTTTCCAATCCGAACTCCTGTTAAGGAAAGCAAACTAATGGGATAAACTAACGCTCAGCGAGACCAAGAGAAACATGCAACAAATAATTCAAGTAACGATTACACTTGTACAAGAAATATAGCAAGAAAGTTTGGGTAATTCATAAATAACGATAAAACACAATCAATAAGGATACGGGAGCTCTTAGGAGCTAAATTCCCACTGCTTTGCCAAGACTCGATCTAATACCTCCACATGGTGATACACCGTCAACCGGATAGGTATCAATTCTGTAGAAACTTCACTTACATCCTCCATCCTTCATTTCACCCTTTCGGATCCGTAACCAAATACTCACTAGGAGGGCACCAAACAAGATCTCAAAAGATCAAACTTATGATTTTCTCATGTTTCACCAGGATTCTCAACCAAACCCATGCCGACTTGAGTCGCAAGGTTAGCCAATGAATTTTGGGCGTACCTAGATGTACGATTACAATTTTTCCAATTCACTCAATTCAATTATCAATTCACTTCACACAATTCAATTATCAATTCACGTAAAAAAGAACGAGTACGATAACGTACACACTCATCTCGAAAATTCCCAATCACTTAATGAACAATAAACAATTCAAGTATGTAGCAACGATTCATGTACTTGACACTCACCAATTCAAAAGTAAGTGAGCAAATAAGTCCTTTAGTGTTACTCATCGGAATTCCTTTTGAATCCCTCTTGAGCACCTGAAGAATTATTAACCCACCATTACTCACATATACTCACGACCACTTATCATTCAAGGAAGAAAATGCATTTGCTTAAACTTAGGACAACGCCTCAAGAGAACTTTAATCTATCGAAAATCGAGATTCAAAAGTGAGGATTTAAAGTCACAAGGGAAACTTGTATCATCCATGAAATCAAGAATTTTCAGCTTTGCAAGACCATATTTAGAAAATTAGATCTTGAGTTTGGTAAGTCCAAAAATAAAAAACTTTATACCGTTGGAAACTAAATTCAAAATACTAAAACTTTTCAGAATATACTTTTTCAAGGTTCCAACCAAAAAGCATTCGAATTTCAGTTCAAAGTTACAGTTTCATGAAGACAGGACAGAACCAGTCTTGGTTTTTCAGCAATGTTTGGAAATTCGAAAAAATTCACAGAAAGTGAATCAACCTCTGAAATTTATAACACAGCAAGAGTTCCAAATCAAGTTTCAAACACAAAAAGTAGAACTAAATTTGGAGTTTTGAGTAGCAAGATACAATAGTTTAAAGATGATTGGTTTTGGCAACCTGTTCAGAGGATTTCCAGTCACAAAGCTTCAACATTTGAAATCAGACTATATCTAACTCTACACAAGTCCAAATTGAGAATAGTTTATGGCGTTAGAAATTAGATTCAAAATGCTACAATTCATCAGAATACATCGTTTTCAAAATCTTTTCACAAGTGAGACAAAATCGATCCATATGATGCAGCTTCCCAGTTTTTCTCGGACAGACAGACAAAATAGGTCAGTCTATTTTGCCGATTCGCTACGGTTTATTCAAAATGAATTAATAGGGGCATTTTATACCGTTGGAAAGCTCTAAATGTATAGTTTCGAATGCCATAAACAACACTCAATTTCGACTTTTGTACAAAGAGTTATGTTCAGACAAAGTACCAGTAGTCGCTGCCCTGATAACAAATTTCCAGATTTCTTCCTTTTCAAAAACCCTAGTTTTCGGTAACCAATTGAAATAATTTTTGAAAGGAAATTTTCACACACATAATACAACATATATCAATCAGTTTAGCAGCCAAATAAGCAACAAAAATTTGAAATCCAAGCAAGACAACAAAATAGAAATTTCGGCCTGCTCTCATCAAGTGTTCTTCCAATTTCCTCTCATCTTCTCAAGCCAAAATCATATCACTCACCACACAAACAACAACAATCAAGTAAAAGATCCTCAATTCAGCTACCTAAAGGCCACCTCAAGACCGCTAGCTTAGAATATAAAGCAAGATAAAAGCTTACTCAAGTCCACTAGTCTAGAGTCTTGATTAGGGTTTCAAACCCATCTAAACTAACCACCAATCTTTGTATAAATTGAAAGATTAAAGGAGGTGAAGGGGTTACCTTCCAAGCAACTAAACTCTAGTTGTAGCAAGAGTTTTCACCAAAAATTTCACCAAGAAACTCCATAAGAGTGCACCTTTCTTCTAGAAAGAGTGAATTTCCGAGAGATTAGGGAGTTGGATGGTGAAGAGCAAGCAAACTTGGAGCAAAGATGGAATTTTTTTCTCTTCCCCTTTTCTTCCTTGGTTTGGCCGAGAGGATGAGTGAGAGTGAGGGAGTTTGTGTTGTGATTCTTGTGGTGGAAGATTGAAGAAAAGTAACTTTAAGTTGGTGCACAAGGTCAACTCTCAATAGTAACTCAATAGGGTTTTGTACTACCATTTTTTCTCTTGTTTACTGCACTTATACACTAATCCTCCAAGGTAATTCCTCTAACACAATAATTACTCATACTTACTAGTCTAGTATTAAATTCTCAAATCTCCAATTAGTCGTACCGGCGCAACTTTAGAAAAACTTTCGATGCGCACGCGATAAAGCTAAATATAAGGGACATTTATGCAATACTAGTATAATTAAATAACACTAGGGCAAATAATTATAAAAATGACTAAATTAGGAAAAAAAACATGAGTCCTCACATCCTCTCCCCCTTAAAAGAATTTCGTCTACGAAATTCATACCTTGATTCGGAAATAGGTCTGGAATTTCTTTCGAATCTCCTTTTCTACTTCCCAAGTTGCTTCCTCTACTCCGTGATTCCTCCATAAAACTTTTACTAGAGGCATTTGCTTATTCCTTAGTTCCTTCACCTTACGATCTAAAAGTTTCATCAGTTTCTCCTCATAAGTCAATGCCTCGTCGATCTCAATACTTTCTGGTTGCAGTACATGAGAGGGATCTGTATGGTACTTCTTGAGTATAGACACGTGAAAAATATTATGAATTCAAGACAAACTTGGTGGCAACTCCAACTTATAGGCCACGTTTCCCACACGTTGGAGAATCTTATAAGGTCCTACAAATCTTGGTTGCAGCTTCTTCCCTTTTCCTGCCATCAGACTTACTTTTAGAGAAGTGATCTTAAAGAAAACTTGATCTCCAACCGCAAACTCCAAATCCTTCCCCCGGTTATCTGTATAGCTCTTTTGACTGCTCTGAGCTGTCTGAATTCTTTGACGTATTAACTTCACCTTTTCACACGTCTCTTCAATCTATGGTACCGCAGTTGGATCTAAAATCTTTCTTTCACCTATTTCATCCCAACAAATCGAAAATATACACTTCCGGCCATAAAGAGCTTCATAAAGAGCCATTTGAATGGATGAATGGAAACTATTATTGTAAGCAAATTCCACCAATGTCAAGTACTTACTCCAACTCTCTCCAAAATTCAAAATACAGGTTCTCAACATGTTCTCAAGGGTCTGAATTGTCCTTTCTGACTGTCCATTAGTTTGTAGGTGGTATGTAGTGCTAAAACTCAATTTAGGTCATAACATTTCTTGCATCTTCTGCCAGAACTGAGAAACAAATCGAGAGTCTCAGTCAGATACAATACTTACAGATATCCCATGTAACCTTATAATTTCATCCAAACATAGCTTAGCTAGTTTCTCCAATGAGTACTTCATACTTATCGACAGAAAATGAGCAGATTTGGTCAATCTATCTACTATCACTCAAACGGCGTCGTGACCTCTTTGTGTCCTTGGTAATCCGGATACAAAATCTATGGTGATATTTTTTCATTTCTACTTGGATATCTCTAAAGGTTGCAATAGGTCAGACAGTTTTTGATATTCGATTTTAACCTGCTGGCAAATCAAACAAGTCTGGAACATGAACGTGAAAGTAGGATTTTTAACCATTACTCATAAAACATGAGACAAGAAACATTTAAACGTACTTTGTGCCATTGAGTATGTCTCTACTTGAACTTGTTAAGAACTTGACCCTCAACTGCTATAGCTCTTGATCTTCCGTCTCCTACTCTCTCTTATGTTTGATATAATGATGGGCTAATCTCTTTCAAAACTTGTCAAGTGGAGAGAAGGACCAAGAGCTTATTTATAGATGTATAAGTGACCCTTCCCATCATTGATTATTAATGAGGCTTATTCATTCTTCCTTCTGGATAAGATAAATCTTATCATGAATCACTTGTTTCAAGAATGTACATACATAACCCTAATAGTATGTACATTCATTTATGTGAGGTTCCATGAATGGTAGGATAAGTTCATTTATCACTTCAGCTAGATTCATGACTTTGATCATTAAATCTTGTGCTTTATTAATTAGGTACATGACTTTGGTCATAATACCTTGAACCAATCCATTCACCTATGTGGGATAGCATTACATTTATGTGGTCATGTAGGCCACATTAAGTTATTATTCCAACATTCTTCCATTTGGACAAATGATCACGTAAATATCATAAAAAACAAGTAAAGAGTGGCCACCAAAAATAATTACATTTATCCTATGCAGTGATTGGAATGGAACATGGCAGTCAAGTAATAATGTAATACAATCCCTTCCATGTATCACAATTTCAATCATTGTATGTAGATAAATCGAATAAAGAAGATACGATGGATTAAAACTGTCAGATCCATCAATGGTCCAAAAATTCCTGTATAATATCTCTGTATAATGTGCACAAAAACTTGTTTCTTATACAAGAAATAAGTATCACAATCATGCGTTTCAAATTACACAAATCCAATTTACAATAATTCAGCAAGACCCATAGAACTAGTGTGCTCTTTAAACTTATTCGGTGCCAAAACTTTCGTTAAAAGGTCTGCAAGCATCACATCCGTTCGGATATGTTCAATGGACACCTTCTGTTGATGTATTCTTTCACGAACAACATGATACATCAACTCAATGTGCTTGGATTTACTAGAGCACTTGTTGTTTTCAGAAAAGAATACAGCAGCGGAATTATCATAGTAAAGTGTTATGGGACGAGATATAGAGTTCACGACTTGAATCCCCTCTATAAAATTTTGCAACAAGATAGCTTGAGAAGTAACCTCATGACATGCGATAAATTTTGCTTCCATTGTAGAAGAAGCAGTTATGGATTGCTTTACGTTTTTCCAAGATATGGCTCCTCCAGGTAGCATGAAAATGTATCCAGAAGTGGATTTCATACTATCAAGGCAACCCATAAAATCTGAATCTGAGTACCCGATAATCTTAAGATGATCACCGTGCATGTAGGTAAGCATCAAACCTTTTGTACCTTGAAGGTATCGAACTACTCTTTTAGCTGCCTTCCAGTGATCCATATCCGGATTACTCTGATATCATCCAAGCATTCCAACCGTAAAACTAATATCGAGCCGCGTGCAAGTCTGGGCATACATTAAACTACCAACGGCAGAGGCATATGGAACATGGCACATTTGTTGTCTCTCAATATCATTCTGAGGACATTGACTTTGACTAAACTTGTCTCCTTTAGCAATTGGGGATGGAGTTGCTGAACAATTTTGCATGTGAAATCTTTCAAGAACTTTATTGATATATGTCTGTTGAGATAAACCAAGAATTCTCTTAGTTCTATCTCTATGGATTTCAATGTCAAGTACAAAAGATGCGTCATTCATATCCTTCATCTCAAAATTCTTAGAAAGATATTCTTTTGTCTCATGCAACAAACTTAAATTGTTGGTAGCGAGCAAAATGTCATCAACATATAAGATCAAAAATATGAACTTACTCCCACTGACCTTCAGATATATACATTCATCAAACTTATTTTCTTGAAATCCAAAGGTCGTAATGGTATCGGCAAACTTAAGATACCACTGTCGGGAGGCCTGTTTACAAACCAATTGCTCATTTCCTTTCTCTTGAAAACCTTCTGGTTGTTGCATGTATATTTCTTCATCTAGATTCCTATTTAAAAAGATCATTTTTATTTCCATTTGATGTAGCTCTAGAATAAAATGAGCTACCAAGGCCATAATGATTCGAAATGAGTCCTTCTTTGATACAGGAGAGAAAGTCACATTATAATCAATGCCTTCGCTTTGAGTGAATCCTTTTGCCACTAGTCTGGCTTTATAACGGTCAATATTACCTTTAGAGTCTCGTTTAGTTTTGAATACCCATTTACACTGAATGGGTACGTGCCCCTTAGGTAATTCAACCAATTCTCAGACCTCATTGGCTTTCATTGATACCATTTCTGCATTCATAGCATCCAACTATTTATTAGACTCACTACTATTTATGGCTTGAAAAAATGTGCCCGGATCATCATCAATGCCAATTTCACCAAGTTCCTGCAGGTATACTAGATAATCATCCAAAATTGCACTTTTCTTGTGTCTTTTGGACCGACGTAAAGTGCTTGAATGATCATGAGTATCAATGGGATTCGAAATGCCATGAATTGGCTCATTATGCAAAAAATTAAATTCTCTGTCGCCCTTTTTCTATTTTTGTAATAGGCAAATCATTTGATTCCCGAATTTCAGGGACTAATGCCACCTTTCTTATATCATGACTCCCACTAGAATTTTCATTCTCAAGAAACTTAGCAGTATTCATTTCCATTATTCTATTATGATGATTAGGATAATAGAATCGGTATCCTTTTGACCTTTCAGGATAACCGATAAAGAAGCAACTAACGGTTCTTAAATCCAACTTCCTTTCATGTGGATTGTAAAGTCTTGCTTCAGCAGGATAGCTCCAAATATGTATATGATTTAAACTTGGTTTCCTGCCGACCCATAATTCGAAAAGAGTTTTGGCAATAGCTTTAGTTGGAACCCGGTTTAAAATATACATAGCTGTTTTAATTGTTTCACTCCACAAAAATTCAAGAAGTGTGGTGTCGCTAATCATACTTTGAACCATATCCAAAAGGATTCGATTTCTGTCAGGATCAAGCGCTTACCATTGCACCAAAAGCTATAGCTGTTAGCGAAGGCGCAACTTTATTTCCTTAACCACAATGGCAGCGCAAAGCACCGTACCACGCTCGGCCAGCATGAGGGGCTGCACCCCTGGGTGCCACGGGCTGGGCGGTTAGTCCCTTCGAGCCGGGATCTGAGGGATGTTGCTGATTAGGCCAACAATCCCTCCCCCAGCAACAGCCAGGGAGACTCGAACCCGCGACCTCGCTCTGATACCACTTGTCAGGATCAAGCGCTTACCATTACACCAAAAGCTATAGCTGTTAGCGAAGGCGCAACTTTATTTCCTTAACCACAATGGCAGCGCAAAGCACCGTACCACGCTCGGCCAGCATGAGGGGCTGCACCCCTGGGTGCCACGGGCTGGGCGGTTAGTCCCTTCGAGCCGGGATCTGAGGGATGTTGCTGATTAGGCCAACATTAATTATTGTACCCAAGTAAGACAAAGGGTCACAAGTGAAAGTTATTCCAATTACGCCCTTTTAAATTTGTTGTTAAGGTTTCATATAATCTTAATTGTGGGTTAAAGTTTAATTATTGCACCCAAGGTAAGGCAAAGGGTCACAAGTGACTAGAACTCCAAAACTAAAAATGTCATATTTAATAGAGAAAATGTCATCCATTGCATATTCTCGGGACATGAAAACACTTTTAAAAAAAAAAAAAAGCATCCAGGATATAGTTGTAAGTGGTAGTGCATTAATACCAACCCTCAAAACAAGAAAAACTAAAAAAAAAACTGAAAACTATTCATAAAATGACATAAAGTGAATAGCAAATGAACCAAAAAGATGAGAATAACATTCCAATAAGATTAACCATTGGAGAAGATTTTTTAGATTTTGATTCTTTCAATAAGTCACACATTATTTCCAGGGAGATGCACTTGTAAATTGAAGACTGCTGGGGACATCTCATTAAGATTGAATTCAAAAATTCTCCAGATAGCTTCTTGAGCTGAAACCCATCTTGCATCTTGAAAGAGTTGAATTTCATCTACCATAGTCTCACCATCAGGGTGTGCTATGTACTACTCCTGACCTAATGCGGGTTGCATCTTTCCAGTTTTCAAAATTATGGCTTGCAATCATATAGCCCCTACAATCATAATGAAAATTAAAAACTGAACGGTCAGGTTACAGAAAAATCTAAAACTGAAATAACACTATGAATCATTAACACCAACTGAAATACCACTACGAATCATTTACACCAATCATTAACAGCTAAAAAGCAAAAACTGAAAACCCCTACCAAAACTTAAAATACAATCTTAAAATCATATGAAGGTAAACAACGAATTAATCACAAAAACTGAAAAAATTAATTCATATGACATAGAAGACAACATTACATTTATATAAATATCGCATCTTTACTAAGTTCTACACCCAATTTCCAACACCCTTAGACACAGAAAAGAGAGAAAAGAAACAGAAGAAGAGCAAAAGAAGTATTATAGGTACCTGCAATACACATACCTTTCTCAAACTTGGTGAAACCTCTTTACATTCCCTTCAATACAACCAAGCAATACAAATTCATCGATCAACATACACAAATAGTATAGTTCGATTTTGCCAAAAAAATATATAGAGAGAGAGAATTGGGCAGGAGAGGGAGGAGGTGGAAAGGAAAGCAGAAATTGTCCGGTTTTACATGTAGATGTTAGGAAAATATTGCCACATCTGCGATCTGCAATTCTTGTTTCCTTTCCTTCTTTTTTTTTTATTACCATTAATTTACTTTCTCAAATGCCCTTTTAAGTATTATATTTATACTTAAAACTTTTACTATACTTGTATTTTCACATTTCATTTTACTAATCTACCAGTTTCGAGTTTTTTTCCCTCATATTTTTAGGTATCATGGCAATACAAGAGAACCATTTCATCGGTTCACTGAAGCCAAAAAAAAAAAAGATGTGGACAATTCAAGTTTTACTATTACAAAAATTTAATATTGAGCATTATGTTGAAAAACAGAAATCTAGAACTTTGCAGAAATTGATTTTTGTTGATGATGAGGTGTGAAGATATATATTTTTATGTTCATCTCTTAATTTATATTTATATTTTCTAATTTATTCCCATTTCTAGGACCAAGTTACTATTATTTCTTTTTTTCCTTTTGTATTAGGTTTTTCAAATTTTAAAATTAACTGATTGGCTAGAAAAGGATTTTTTGAAAAAGTGAACATGTCAAAGCTTACTCCTATTTTTTTAAAAAAAATTACAAAAAAACTCTAATATTCTATGTATTTACTATGGTGACCAATAATCAAATCACCACTATATTTATTCATTTTTCAACTTCTGATAGGGTTTATGAGGGGAGCTCAGGGTTCCTTGGTTTTTGCGACGAGAGTTTGAGGAGCTGATTGCATTCCGGCATCATTTACATGTGGTGACTCATTGTTTTAGAGAGGTCAATAGGGTGGCTGACAGATTGTCTAATGTTGGAGCTGACTCTGGCTCTGATAGGGTTTATGAGACGTTGGCTTTACTTCCATTGTTGGTTAGAGGGGATTGTCATATGGATGCTTGGGGGATGCCTATGGTTAGAAGGGTTAGACCGTAGTCGTTTGAATATGCATGTACTCCCATTTGTTGGGTTCGTGGATTTGCTATAATAAAATAAAAACTTCAAGCTAAAAAAAAAAAAAAAAAAAAAAAACTTCTTCTTCAACATTGCAAAATTTAATTTTGGTCCATGATGAAGTGAGAAAATATATACTTTCATGTTCATCTGTTAATTTTTATTTATATTTTGCAATTTATTACCATTTCTTATTTACATTTTAATAAATTTACAGGGAACAAAAATTCAAGCTATCATGTTTGATGATATCATCACAAGATTTGGAAATAATTTTCAATACAATAAGTTGTACTTACTTTCAAATGGAAGTGTGAATAAAACAAACACTTCGTATGCAAATGTCAACAATGAAATTGAATTGGTCCTACGAAATTACACTCAAATCAAAGAAGACCATTCTCATGTACCAACAAGGAACATTATCTATGCACCTACCGAGTTTGAAGAGGCAAAAAAACCAGACTTTATCAACAAAGGAATAGGTAACATTTTCTTCCAAAATCAATCAAATTTTTTTTGCAAAACTTCTAACAATTTTCTACACTATTAGGCTGAATCGTTATACTTATTTACATTCAAAATAAACTTATTTTCTAAAGATGTCATTGGAGTGAGTTGTTACAAGTGTGGCTCAAATATTGGTGCTTCCAAAAAGACAAGGTGGATACACTCAAAAGACAGAATTCACCATTATAAACAAAAAGTAAGATTACTTTTTAGCTTGCTTTCTTACTATATAAATGTTTGAAACTCCAAGTATTAAAAAAAAACATACGTCTAGCATCACTTTTTCCTTTATATGTAGAGTGTTCATAATTCGGCCACCTAATATTTTCCTATTTCACAACTTTGCAATCATTACTTCATGCCTAACATTTTTATATTAAAATATAAAAATTATCCTCACACTGTAGGTTTGCCACTATGAAAATCATCTTATGGGGAGATATGGCAATTAATGAAGGTCAATTTCTACAACAAGTTGCATCTCAAAAACCAGCAATTGCAGCAATACAATTCCAAATGTCTGAATACCAAGGTAAAAATATCAATAGTAAAAATAAAATCATATTATAATTACAACTTGACATTTTAAAATATTCTACGAGAGTTTCAACTGTCAACAACATTCATGTCAACTCTACAAGTCAATCCAAATTGCAAAGAAGTTTTGTAACTTCAAAAGTGGTATGAATACAATTTTTTTAGACTTTTTTTTAATACAAATTGAATGCCCTGAATTACAATACTGAAAATTTATATAGGATTACTACAAAGAAAAGTGAAAATATTGAAGCCCCAATCTTGAAGAACAAGATGGACTTGGCCGAGCACATTCAACTCAAAAATATTATTCATCAACAACATTCATTGAAAGAGGTAAATTTATCGCCTCATAAATCTTCAATTTAGAAAATTTCTTGAAACAAAAAGCCAAACATTATAAAAATAATAACAAATAACTACTTTTTGCAGCATGCTTTCTACACTTCCAATGCAATTTTTAACGATATAGAGAACAAAGCCGAACTATACTATAATGCTTGTAAAGGATGCAACACCAAAATTATTAACTTCGAAGAAGATGCAAAATGCCCCAAATGCAATTATCCAACAAAAGAATTTACACCAAGGTAAGTCACTCAATTAAATACATGACATGAAAGCTAAACTTTAAAAAGGCAAACTTGAAAAGCACAGTTAACAACTTAATATCATTTCCAAAATAGGTACAATATAAGGATGGAAGTCATCGATGGACAAGATGTAGCAACAATAATATTATTTGAGGACGTGGCAACTAATTTTATTGGATGCCCAATACAAGAATATATAGATAGCACTACATCTTTCAAGGTAAGTTCCTAAAAATTATTAAAATAATAAACACACCAACTCTTATTAGTTAAGCATTCAATTTAAACCTATCTAATTTACAAATACTGAAAACCCAACAGGACAAGGAGAAATCAAAGTTGTATAAGAAAATGATTGCCGCAAAGCATAAGGAGTTCAAATTCCTCATCAAGCTTAATAGGATCGGGCACTCCTCTCATGGACATCTATCAATGGTGGCAATAGCATTCGAGCAACTACCAAATACAAACAAACAAGAAGATGCCACTCCATCTATTGCATCTGAACAACATGTCGGCAAAGCATAATAAAAGACAAAAATTCAAAGGTGATTGAAATTGATGATGATGTTCCACTACAGTCCTTCAAAACCAAAAAAGGGGGAGCAAGAAGTAATGCATCCAAGCTCAAAACTCAATTGAAAAAGAAGATAAAAGTCGAGAAAGATTAAAACACTAATGATTACTGTTTCACGTTTAATATCTTCTCTTTTTCTTTATCTTACATTCAATAAGATTGCTTTGCATTGCTTACTTTACAAAATTTTGTAACATGCAATTCCCACCCTTGCTTCTATTCCCAACTCTACATTACAAAGGTAAATTCATTATAAAAACAAAACAAAATGATATAACAACATATCATCCAACCACGTGCAACACACGTACGGTATCACTAGTATATATATGTATACAAATAAACACTTATAAGAGTAGTATGTCTTAAGCTAAAAAAATTTTCCTAACCTGTTCAGTGATTCATTCTTGTTATTGAACTGAATTAATAAATCCTGACACAAAGATATTTTTCCATCAAGATCTTCAAGTTCACCGCTTTCACCAACTCTAAGAAGAAAATCTGAGTATGGAAGGTCTAAAATGGCTCGCATATTTTCTGATAAAGGAAGCTTTGTTAGAGTATTCCATAAAGGAGAATTAACAAAGCTAGCTTCGATCTGCTGGTCCCTAGATGCACTTGGTATAACAGGTAGAGTTTGATGAAAATTCTTGGAACAATAACTTAATGTGGCCTACATGACCACATAAATGTAATGCTATCCCACATAGGTGAATGAATTGGTTCAAGGTTGATAGGGTATTAATTGTTAGTAATTTTATCGTTAATTTTCCTCTTTATCCTTGCCAAATATTGTTTTAATTGTCAATATATATTTATATTTGGTATTTGGATATAATTTCAGAAAGTGAAGCAGAAAAGTGCTAAAAGGGGACCTTCTTGAGAAGATTTCTCCACACGTGAAAACTTCTAAAAGCTTTCCACCATCAGCCCAAATTGTGCAAACCAACGGAATTCCTGATGAACGGAATTGCTGATGAAGAATTGAATTGATATGATGAAATCCACTGGCAATAAGAAATCAAAGCGGCGACCACGTAGAAAGTTTGTTCTTATTGTGGGAGATATACTCATTAGTCAAGGTGTTGGCTTTGATGATTGAGCTTTTCCACTTAGCTTCCTACGGAATTGCTGATGAAGAATTGAATTGATATGATGAAATCCACTAGCAATAAGAAATCAAAGCGGGGACCACGTAGAAAGTTTGTTCTTATTGTGGGAGATATACTCATTAGTCAAGGTGTTGGCTTTGATGATTGAGCTTTTCCACTTAGCTTCCTACGTCACTAGTTCTCTTAGGAAACTAGTGCTAAAATAAAATAAGGGAAAGGCACTAGACGAGTGCTATATAAGACATTAGATTAGTTTCTCCCTACGGAGAGGAAGATAGGTAGTTTTAGTCATAAAATAGGATTTTGTTCTTTCATGTTTTGTGTGGTGTGAAGATCTCTTCAGTTGGTTTGTTTTGTATTTTTCTTCCGTCTCTTCCTTTAGACTAGTTTCTTTCATGAAACTAGTTCTATTTCATTAGATTACGGAGAATCAAATTTTCATTTTCAGTTACTAGCAAGAGTTATTTATGTCTTCGAATTCAATTAAATTGCGTGGGAATTTTCTTATGAGGCGTGGCTAATCTTCTCCTCTAGTCAAGGATCAACGCGAAGACGCAGTCCCAAATATCTGTGAGATCTAATTAATTTTACGTGTTCCTTAATTTGTTAATATTTGCATGTTTTCTATTTTAATTTCAATGGGATTATTTTGTTAATTGGATATCAAGGGCCCGATGTGCAATTTGACTTATTAATCTCCTGTCAAATTAATCAATTAAATCCGTAATTGTTTAGTTGGTTAATATTAGTGACAACTAGTATTTTCACATACTAGGGGGACATGCAATCTGATTTAAATAACCCTCGTAGCGTGTTATTAATTTGGGTTAGGCTTTTCTAGTTTTTAATGCAATTAGAAAATTAATTCCTACGGTCGTACCTAGGAGTATTTCCTGGTTAGGGGTAATCAACGGTCGTACCTTGGTTATCAATAAATTAAGGAAAAGCTGGTCGTTAGAGTTTATCGGCGACTATAACTAACCTGTTAATAAAATTAAGTGAACCTTCTTTGCATCAATGATGGGATGAATGGACTGTGTTTGCGTAGTTGTATCCTTGGCTAGAATTTATTTATCATTTATTTAATTGCTATTTACAATTGTATTAATTAATTAATTATTTTTAGTTAAATTGTTTAATTATTTTTAGTTTATTTCTGATAAAAATCCCCCGTGTCCCGAACTTGAAAAGAATCGAATTTTTCCCAGTCCCTGTGGATTCGACCCTACTCACTACTATACACAGAAAATTCATTTTTCTCGAGTAGGTATTTATTATTGCACAGGCTCGACACCTGTCAATTTTTGGCGCCGTTGCCGGGGACTGGCGTTAATCATTTGTTTCTTTTTAAGTTCATTTTTTTTCTGGTATTTTTCTAGTTTATGCCTCGCTCTTCTCGTACAGGCGAATTAATTTTCGACCCTGAAGTAGAGAAGACCGCGCGTAGAACGAGAAAAGAAACCAGGCGGCTCAGGGAGGAGCAATACGATATTGCACCTCAGGAACTTGATCCAGAGGTTGAGCCGACAAATTTGTCTGGTGACAATTCAAGTGATTCAGACCAAGAGGAAGTCACTATGGCAAATGCACGAACACTAAGGGAGTTGGCTGCTCCTGATTTAAATCAGCAGCCCTTGTGCATTACTTTTCCACATTTAAATGATGACACTCCCTTTGAACTAAAATCTGGTCTAATTCATCTCTTGCCATCTTTTCATGGTCTACCAGGTGAGGAGCCCTACAAGCACTTGCAAGAGTTTGACGTCGTTTGCAACAGTATGAAGCCTCCGGGAATTACTGAAGAGCAAATAAAGATGAGGGCCTTCCCCTTCTCTTTGAAGGACTCCGCGAAAGACTGGCTCTACTACCTACCGCCTGGTAGTATCACCACGTGGGACCAATTGAAGAAAAAATTCTTGAAAAAGTACTTTCCGGCATCTCGAGCTGCAAGCCTAAGGAAGGAGATATGTGGCATCAAACAACACCCAAGCGAGTCTCTCTATGAGTACTGGGAGAGGTTTAAGAAACTGTGCACCAAATGCCCTCAACATCAGATAAGTGAGCAACTACTCATCCAATATTTCTATGAGGGATTACTTTTCAGGGACAGAAGTATAATCGATGCTGCAAGTGGAGGAGCGTTGGTGAACAAAACTCCTCGAGGAGCCTGGGAGTTGATTGAAGGGATGGCTGAGAACTCACAGCAGTTTGGTTCAAGAGAGGACATCCCGACGCGTAGGGTGAATGAGGTAGAAACATCCTCTATTCAACAGCAACTCTCCGAATTGACATCTTTTGTGCGACAACTAGCTGTGGGGAATACATCGCAAGCCAAAGTGTGCGGGGTATGCACTGCCGTGGGTCATCCTACGGAAATGTGTCCATTGGTTCAAGAAGAAACTGCTGAACAGGTGAACATGGCTGGCCACGCGCCCGCGCCAAGAAAGCCGTACGACCCATACTCAAGTACCTACAATCCTGGTTGGAGGGATCACCCCAACCTTAGTTATGGAGGAAATAGGCAGTCTAACTTTGTGCCAAATAGACAGCAAGGACACCAACAGCAGTACCATCATCGCCCACCACCACTTTCAAACTCAAGTCCGTCCATGGAAGAGATGATGAAGCAATTACTTGCTAATCAACAAAAGACGGATTCAGACCTGCAAAGCATGAGAAATCAACTGGGACAGGTGCAATCATTGCAAAATCAAATGAATCAAATGGCTATAACAATCAACCGTTTGGAGTCCCAAGTTCAAGGAAAATTGCCATCTCAACCTGAGGCAAATCCAAAGAATGTAAGTGCAATGACTTTAAGGAGTGGCAAGGAAGTTCAAGGACCCGAACCGGTGATTCCTAAAGACAAGGACGAGGAACGGATTGAGAAAGAATTGGAAGAGGAGGGCACAGACAACAAAAATGCAAAGGTACCCTCGAACCCAATTCCTACAGCTAAAACTAATCCACCTCCCTTTCCTAGCAGGTTAGAGAAACCAAAGAAGCAAGACAAGGAAAAAGAGGTCCTGGAGATTTTTCGCAAGGTGGAGATCAACATACCCCTACTGGATGCGATTAAACAAGTACCCAGGTACGCAAAATTTTTGAGGGACCTGTGTGCCAACCGCAAGCGGTTGAAGGGGGATGAACGAGTTATAGTTGGGGAGAATGTTTCAGCAATTCTACAAAGAAAGCTTCCACCGAAATGCGGAGATCCAGGTATGTTTACTATTCCTTGTAGGATAGGTAATACTTTGATTGGGAAGGCCATGTTAGACCTAGGAGCCTCGATTAATGTCATGCCAAAGTCCATTTATGCTTCATTGAACTTAGGCCCTTTGAAAGAGACTGGGATAATAATCCAATTAGCTGACAGGACCAATGCATACCCTGACGGGTTGATTGAAGATGTTTTGGTAAAAATTAATGAATTGATTTTTCCAGCTGATTTTTATGTGCTCGACATGGAGGATGAACACTCCCGTGATCCGTCACCTTTGTTGTTAGGTAGACCCTTTTTGAGCACAGCCCGAACCAAAATTGATGTTAATAAGGGTACTTTGTCTATGGAATTTGATGGTGAGATTGTTCACTTTAACATCTTTGAGACCATGAAATATCCATCCGATTCAAATATTGGCTCTGTTTTCTCGGTAAATGTTATTGACCCTGCTATACAGGAGGTTTTTGAAATTGAAGGCAGGGATGAACTAGAGGTCGTCCTGACCAGGCACTTTGAATCCGAAACGACCTCTAGGGTAGAGTTGAGTGAAGAGCTTAAATGCGTGATTGGATCGTTGCAAACGTTACCAACCACGAAGACAAGGTATGATCTTGCACCGATTTTCATACCCGAACCTCACCAAAGGTTACTTCCATCTGTGGTGCAGGCACCTGTCTTGGAACTAAAACCACTGCCGAAACACCTAAAGTATGTATACTTAGGTGAAGGGGAGACACTTCCAGTGATCATCTCCGCGGGTTTATCAAAGGTTCAAGAAGAGAAACTACTTCGAGTTCTTAGGGAACATAAGCAGGCGATAGGATGGACCATCGCCGACATCAAGGGAATTAGCCCTGCGGTGTGTATGCACCGAATTCGACTCGAGGAGAATGCTAAACCCGTACGGCAAGCTCAACGGAGATTAAATCCTCTCATGATGGAGGTCGTAAAGAAAGAGATTTTAAAACTGCTGGACGTTGGAATTATATTTGCAATATCAGATAGCCCGTGGGTAAGTCCAGTACAGGTGGTCCCGAAGAAGGCAGGGGTGACAGTGGAATCAAACCAAGAGGGTGAGCTCGTACCAATTCGAAAGCCCACCGGATGGCGACAGTGTATCGATTACCGAAAACTAAATGCCGTCACGAAAAAGGACCATTTCCCCCTCCCTTTCATTGACCAGATGGTGGAGCGATTAGCATGTCGAGCTTACTATTGTTTCTTGGATGGATTTTCAGGTTATTTTCAAATTGCCATCGCACCCGAGGACCAAGAGAAGACTACTTTCACCTGCCCATTTGGAACATTTGCATACCGAAGGATGCCATTTGGGTTGTGTAATGCACCTGCTACCTTTCAAAGATGCATGGTAAGTATTTTTTCAGAATATGTTGAGAAAATTATTGAGGTTTTCATGGACGATTTCAGTGTATATGGTGAAAGTTTTGAAAACTGTCTAGATAACCTGAAATTGATCTTAGTAAGGTGTATAGAAACTAATCTCGTGCTTAATTGGGAAAAATGTCATTTTATGGTTGAACACGGGATAGTTTTGGGTCATGTTGTATCATCTACAGGTATTGAGGTTGATAAGGCAAAAATAGATGTTATATCTACTTTACCTTACCCCGCGAGTGTGCGGGAAGTTCGTTCTTTCTTGGGTCACGCAGGTTTCTATAGAAGGTTCATCAAGGATTTCTCGAAAATTGGAGCACCCTTGTTCCAACTTTTGCAAAAAGATGTATCCTTCGAATTTGATGAAGCATGTAAGGGGGCATTCAATAAGTTAAAGGAGTTATTGATCACCTCACCTATTATCCAACCCCCTGACTGGAACCTCCCATTCGAGATCATGTGCGACGCCAGTGACTATGCAGTTGGTGCGGTATTGGGTCAAAGAGTAGGAAAAGCAGCTCATGCTATTTACTACGCATCTCGAGCCTTGAACGGAGCTCAATTGAACTATTCAACCACCGAAAAGGAGCTTTTAGCGGTTGTTTTTGCCTTAGAAAAATTTCGGTCTTATTTACTTGGTGCTAAAGTTATTATTTTTTCTGATCATGCAGCTTTACGGTATTTATTGACCAAGAAAGAGGCAAAACCGCGATTGATACGGTGGATATTGTTGTTACAAGAGTTCAACCTGGAGATCCGAGATAAGAAAGGGGCGGAGAATCTGGTAGCAGATCACTTGAGTCGAGTACAAGTCGTCGAAGATGACATCCCATTGAGAGAAGCATTCCCCGAGGAGCATTTATTTTCTATTAACTCATCTTTGCCTTGGTATGCAGATATTGTTAATTTTCTAGTCACTGACAAATTTCCTACAGGATGGCCTAAGGCAAAGAGAGACAAGTTGAGGAGCGATGCAAAGTTCTACATTTGGGATGATCCTTACCTCTGGAAGCGGGGTGCCGATCAAATCATCCGTAGATGTGTAAGTGAAGTTGAATTTCAATCTATTATAGCCTATTGTCACTCTTTTGCATGTGGAGGTCATTTTGGACCGAAGAGAACGGCTCGTAAGGTGCTAGAGAGTGGATTCTATTGGCCAACTCTATTCAAGGATGCCTACTCATTTTGTAAGTCATGTGATAAGTGTCAAAGAGTGGGTAATATCTCTCGTAGGGATCAAATGACTCAAACCCCAATGATTTTTTGTTGAAATTTTTGACGTTTGGGGCATTGATTTTATGGGTCCTTTTCCTTCGTCCTTTGGTTTTTTGTATATATTGCTTGCTGTAGAT
>NC_040037.1:18488307-18502456 GCF_003713205.1 Coffea eugenioides
CATAATCATTACAATCACTACAACAAAAATGGCCTTTAGCGGCATTTAAAAGTGTCAGTATAGACAATTTAACCTGACATTTTATCTATCCTCACACCTAGGGCGAGTGTTGTCCCTTCCAATGTGGGGATAGCCTCAAATCTTTAGCAACATTCAAACGTGTCAGGAAAACCATGCTGCTATAGCATTCCCTCTGCCAACAAAAACTTTTTTTTGTGATAATCGAAAGTATCCGTATAGCATTAGAACATCAGTAGCGGATCAGTAGTATATCCAATTTATGAAGGCATCTTTAGTTGTCTTAATATATGACTTTAAGGACACGTAGCCATGTGAATTTACACTGCTTTGGACGACATGCCCATTTGTCATTAGTGTTTTTCGAAGTTAAGCTATGCTGACACTTTTAATTGCCAGGAGTTTTTTCCCTGTTTTTTTTTTATATGGAAGCAACCTGCAATTAGTCCTCCCTGCTGTACATTCCATCAACCAGAATCCCAAGGGACTTGTAAAATTATCTCAAAGAGCAGAATGCATATAGCAATTTAAAAGAAGAAGTCGATACTCAAATATAATTCATTGAATTAAAAGTCGATAACAAGTACAAACATAGCAAGTACTAAAATCGCAAACAAGTGCTCAAAGCAAGTACTAAAATCCCAATAAAGTACCGAAAGATTCTCATTTACAATAACTTGAAAGACTTTCTTGTGCACAAACAAAAAGACTCTCATCCCTAACAAGTTGAAAGAAATGCTAAAAGTCAGGTAACGTAATTGTACAATATTAGCAACGATCCACGAGAGGTATAGTATATATATAGTACATTGTTTGGGCTCATCAAGATGAAACAAACAACTACCACTGCCCATGTTGATGTATGCTCAAGAGTTGTCTCCTCATTTCCACTTCCTTCAGCCATCTCTAGGTGGAGCAGTCCGGCTATGCTTTAGTAGAGGTTAGTGCCAATCCTTCAGAAGAAGAGAAAACAGCCGAGAAATTGAAGGGATGAAGAAAAGTGTATACAGTGATCTGGGGAAACAGAAATTTTTTTTCCAATTCTTGAGCATTTGAGATTGGAAAATGATAGGAAAAAAATTGCAACAATAATAATATAATAACACCCCAGGAAATAGTTTGCGTTCAAGCAATTCAACCTACTAGAAATCATGTCATGCTAGAAATATAGCCTTTGGTCTATCAAATGCGATGGAAAAAATTATAGATATTGGACATAACTATGTACTGCAATTTCCTACTTGACAAGGTGTGTGGGACATGTGTCCAAGTCTCTGCCTCAGCTGGTCCTCACTTAAGTCAGTGCTAAACAAGTCATCATTATTTTTGAAGCCAAATCAATCATTGAAGCAGTTTTGGGGAGCGTAGCATTGTACTCCCAATCACTAACTGGTGCCTGAACAGCCAACATTGTCAACAAGCTGAAACTAAAGCTCGTCGTCCAGGCAACATTACATACAGTAGTGATCACAGTACCAACACTGTCAAGTAATGCACTGAACAAAAGACAGTATGACTAAGCAGATTAATCATTCTCCTTTAAACATCAGATAATATATATTATGTTTGACTAACTACAAGGGGCATTTGTCACGACAAAAGGGACGAGTGTGGATGCAGACACAAAAGTGCACAGATTCAAGAGCTCAGAGGCATGAGAGATTCTTAAATTTCTCTCTTTTATAAAAATGATGGTAGAAGCACCAGTATGATCAGCCAGAACAGTGTTCGATACCAAGCATCCCTTAAGCTAAAGAATCATATGCTAGCAAAATTTAATCTTATTTCACACAAACATAACCATAGATGTTGTCCAAGTTCAAAGTTTTAAACTCGTACATCAGATCAAAGCACTTCTTCGAAATCAGATTAAGGGATCATGCAAAATCAGGTCAGAACCTCACCAAAGGCAACCACGACAAGGAGACAAATTAAAGTTTCGATAATTCGAACAAGAGAAGGTTGAGACATATAAAAAGTGGACGAGTTCAAATAACTCACCCTGGCCATGTTAAAAGATGGAAATCTTGAAAATGCTTTGGATAGAACATCATCATTCACCTCATTACCAAGATCACCACAGAACAAACGAGAATCATCTGCACAACACAAACAGTAATACTGAAGGCATTAATACTAGCAAAAACAAGATCAGTGAAGGAATTAAGACAGGCGAAAATTGTCATAAAAAATGATGAATGCAACCACACAAGGAGTAGAGTACATGAAACTCACTCTCTGGCCAATCTGCAAGTGTAGGATCCTTCCATGCCTGCCCTGCTGTCTTACGAGGTACTGCTTTCTTCTTAGTCTCGGCCTTGTGCTCAATCTCACTACTTGCAAGCGCAGCTTTCACACTCTCTAGCGCTTCAAGTGTTATTGTTTGTGCATCCCTCTGAAATAATTGCTGGGCCTGTCCACCAAAACTTCAGATATTAAGAACTGACTGGTTTAACTTTAAATATTGCCATCATTC
This sequence comes from Coffea eugenioides, assembly GCF_003713205.1. Classification (NCBI taxonomy): domain Eukaryota; kingdom Viridiplantae; phylum Streptophyta; class Magnoliopsida; order Gentianales; family Rubiaceae; genus Coffea; species Coffea eugenioides. The sequence goes on from NC_040037.1 coordinate 18,490,802, forward strand.
CTCTTCCTCAAACTATACTTATACCTAAATTAAGATGCAAATATAAACCCCCCCTCCCAAAAAAAAAGAACTCTTGCCCACACATACAAAACCCCTGGGTCACCAAACTTCCACAATAATATCACCACTGCGACAGTCAGCCCCAAAAAAAATACTAATACACCACTGCGTCTGGATAAGCTATCCAAGATTATCTATTTGATCAACATTAACATTTTTTTCAGTATTAGATATCGCTTAACTTAAAGTAGGTTTGAATATGAAAACTCTGTATTTATAAAATCATTGCAAGTAATAAGCATGTGCCCTGTAAAATTGGCTGCAAAATTTCAGTAACTTTTAGTAGAATGTAATGTACTATAGTTCTGTATTCTCAGATAATGGAAATCCGACATTGAAAGACCAATTTTTCGATTACCTTTTTCCAATTCATGTCGTACCTTTATGAATTTCTAGTTTTTTGTTCTTGTTTCAATGCTGAAATTGAAGATAATTGGCAGATTGATATCCCAACAATGGGCCGGTATGGTTTGTCTTCTTCATTACAAAGAATCAGTTCAAGATCCTGGGACCAAAATTTACTTTCATTTCTGGTTTGATGGGATGTTTTGCTGATCAAGTACTGCAGTAAACTGTTTTAGAGCAGCAAATTTTGACAACATGTTTCAAGTATGAAGACACATTCACTGACGAGTCTAGTATGCCTAACAAATTAATTAATTGAAGCAATCAACTTAGTAACTTGGGAAAAGAATAGTGGCTGTAGCAACTAAAATCTGTCGAATGATTAGACTCCACCTTTTGGATTGAAATGAGCACGTCTACCTCAGTGTTGTCACCGGGCAAATTTCCTTGCGTGCAAGCAGCAGCATCAGCTTCTTGTTATAAGGTTAGAACAAGATAATATAACACTTCCCAAAGTCCCAATAATTTTTCTATATATCTGGTTTAGATTTCAGGGCCTCCTAAAGCAGCATAATCTAAGGTACAGCTTCTCCCCATGCAAAGTCTGAATAAAAAAAAAAGAAAAAAAGAAACTGCAGTTAGGATACAGAAATGTAGTCATGCAATAGCTACTCAAGTAATGTGTTGGCCAGTAATCCAAGAACAAACATGAAGGAGAACTCCTTCATTTCATTTCATTTCATTTCTGCAGTAACTCTCAAGTCTGCTGCTCATAATTAGCTCTTATACACATTGAAAGTTTCAAAATCATTTGCTTCCGTTTCTCTTAGGCGATGGTGTATAGAAATTGAAGGACAAGACATTCTACTGTGAAGCTGTGAGAGTATACTACTTCCACACTTCAGTTCCCACTCTACTAGTTCATAAAGAAACGAAGCCCATCAGAAGCTAGCAAAATGAATACTCAGCAAGTCTGCAATTCTGCCCACACATACAAAACCCCTGGGTGCACGCGACAAGTTTCCCCAATATTTTATTTGGCCCACCTTTGCACCCTAAAATTTGTGAAATCCCCTTCACCTTCTACATTGCCCCCCTCCCTCTTTTCTAAAAACTAAAATCTCCACCACTATCATATCAACTTAAGTAAATAATCACACCTCAACAATAAAGAAGGTCAATAATTTTAGAAGAAAAACATTAACCTAAAGTTCTTCTAATGCCTAAATTCAACTTCCTAAATCAATTTAGGAAGTTCTTCCTAAATGAATTAAGCCATATATATAAATGAACAGACCGGGTATTTTACCGAAAAATTGGACTTCCTGGTTCCTCCACTCACATAGACAACAATGGTATACATATCTCGACTCCTACCAATAATTAAAAAGATCAATAGTTTCTCATCATAGCTGCTGACAAGGGAATTCAAATGTCAGGGGAAGAGGAAAAAGAGCCGAAATCATTGCCCTAAATCTCTCCAAAAATATTCCATCCAAAATTCATATAAAAAAAACAACGTGGCTTAATGATTGGATATAGAAAAGTTCGTACCTGTTGATACTGAGGGAGGGAGTACACGGTAGGGATTGTAGCGGGAGCAGGATAAACGTGGGGAACCGCAGGAGGAGGAGCAGGAAATTGCAGAATTGAAGCGGCAGCGGCAGCAGCCACATAGGTTTGCGGCTGTTGTAGGTGAAACGGAGTCGGAAAGTACGTGCCGGTAGTGTAGGTGAATTGAGACGACGCCGTTGAGGATGAAGAAGAAGCTGCAGCAGCCGATGTCGACGACATTGCGAAACCGCGAGATTTGAGAAGCGGGACCAAAAATTAGGGCTTCGTTGTTTTTGGAGAATTCAAACTCGTCCTTTTCAATGTCATGTTGTTCCATTTTCTGGTTTTGACGAACCTAAACCTGATGATGAGAGGGAAAGAGTAGGGGCGACGGGACGGCAGAGGTAGGGAGCAGAGGAGAGGAAAGTGGCCGAGAGAGGCAGAGGGCAAAAATTTAGGCAACCGAGAGAAATCAATTTAGGGCAAAAATTTATCATGGAATTACATCCCTTCAATGGGAAAGCAAGGATAGTTTGATTGCGGAGAGATTCAACAGGAAAAACTTTGTGGGAAAGCAAAATTTTGGCCAAGAGTTTTGAGAGACAGTTTGCCGAGAGAAAGACTTTGTGCGAGAGATAAAGAAGAAGCAAAATTTCACTGGGAGGCAAAATGAAGTTTTGAGACTTCACTAAGTGTTTTGGCAAAGGAATCTTCCGCCAAAATCCAACGACGTCGTTTTGTGTTTTAATTTTTTTTGGTGTATCTCACATTTTCGTAAGTGTCATGATAGGGAGTCTAAAGGTACATTATTATTTTTATATCAAATAAAATAAAAAAAATTAGAGTATATATTATTGAGTTGATAACTAGTGTCATGATAGAAGTTTTATAATGGCACAAACCAGCAAGTGTCCTTATAGATATGTCAGGAAAGACCATTTTTGTTGTAGTGAATTTGATACCTTTTATTTATAATAATGTCCCACGCTCAGAAAATCTTTCTCCAACATGACGTTGGTTCATTGACTTGTGTATTTTTCCACTCGACATGGCACATTTATGACCTCACAAGATTTTTATTTCTTCATCAAGAAGAAGGTATAATTCTGTTGTGATGGGCAAGGACTAAAATTAGTACTCTCACGTCTTGTGCACGACGACGGTGTAGGAGTTTATAAAATAATGACAAAATAAAAGAAAAAGAAATGGTCTGGCACCATGCATGACTTTTTTCCTTCGTTTTTTGGAATAAAATTAGTCAGTCTTATACTATAAAGTCTCATTGGTTATGGCCTGTTTAATAATTCAATTCAACATTTAAATTTAATGGGTTCAAATTTTAATATGTTCAAATATATTTAATAACAAAAAATAGAACAGTTGAATTAATTTAGTGACACTTAATACATTCTAAAATTTATTTTCAAAAATAAGTGATAAATTATTTACTTATCATTTAATATGATATACACTCAAACGTTCAAATGCATTTAATAACATGCTCAAATTTTGATATGTTCAAATGCTTTTGACAACAACAAATAGAACATTTGAATTAATTTAGCAGCATTATTGAAATTTCTAAGCAAAACTTGTTTTAAAATATAAGTAATAAATGTATCAGATTTAATTCTTAATAATTTAATAACTCAATGGATTCAGAATTCAGATTTCACACTTCAATTTCAGTAACTTAACCTATTGTTTTAGGTCTTTAAAGTCTCATTGGCTTCTACGGGAACCTTCAAGACACTATGACCTATGAAGTTTGGGTTTAACAAAAGACCCATTCTTTTGCCTCTCATTTCGCTCTACCCATAACCAAATATTTCCTGATTCTCAAAAATACGTTAATATGTTTATTGTAGAACACTTTTGTGAACCAGAGAAACCAGATAATAACCCTAACGCCAACCAATTTATAAAATTCTGTAAACTTTTAGTGAGCATACTTTTAAGTTTCTTCAAAAAGAATTAACTTTTTTTTTTTGGAGAATTGGCAAGCTTTATATAACAAAAAGGAATTAACTTTCATTAGATTGAAAAGAAAATTCTATATTTTTGATAATTGTGCCAGACTGACGTTGATCCTCTTTTAGGCCAAGTGAGATTCCAATGACATAAAGTTAACAGCATTGTTAATTTTTGTACGATAAATTAGGAGCGTGGAATTTTTCATATAAAGAAAGCAGACAAAAAGTAAAAAAAAAAAAAAGGATTGGAACTAGTTTCTGGACTTATTATTTATATTTTAATCGCAGTCTTTGTTACTATTTTGATAATTAATAGGATTACTCTTTTTTACACAGTTGGCGTAAGGACATTTTTACACTAGCAACATAGAATACTTACCACATAGGCAAAAAAAAATCATAAAATTAAATAAAGTTTATGTAGCATGCATTCAAATGGGCAAACAAAAAAAACCTTACACTGAAAATAGAAAGATTAATCTAGGGTTAAATACCAAAAACCCCCATGTGGTTTGACTAATGTTCACTTTACCTCCCTATGATTTGAAAACCTACAATTTAACTTCCTGTCGTTTCAACTAAAGTGAAAGTCTAACAGAAAACATCTACAATAACGGTATTTCTGTCAGACTTTCACTTTAGGTGAAACGACAGGGAGTTAAATTGTAGCTTTTCAAACCATAGGGAGGTAAAGTGTACATTTGACAAACCGCAGGGGGATTTTTGGTATTTTACACATTCTCAAATGCACAACATTCTTCCAAGGGTTTGACGTATAGCGGGGCAATTTTGACATTTTCCGTTCAAACGTTAGTTTAGATGTTTTCCGTCAAACTTTTACTTTAATTGAAACGACGGGGAGTCAAATTATAGGTTTCCAAACTATAGAGAGGTAAAGTGAACATTAGTCAAACCAAAGGAGGATTTTTGGTATTTAACCCATTAATCTAATTAAGATGTTCGACATGACAAATTCAAAACCATCGAATTTGGAAGGGAGGAATGGATTGAGTGATACGAGAGAGAGTGTGTAAACAAGAAATTTCAAATTCAAAACCTTCCACTTATACTTTAAAAAAAAAAAATCCTATTTGTAACTAGCAGCCATCAAAGTGAAGGGAGGAAAATGGGAAGAAGCGTCCGGACAGAGTTTCTGTTTCACACTCGATCTGAACCCACAGACCGAGAATTTCAAAATCGCGTTTGGCCCAATTGTATGTGGACCAGTCATCAAACCAACAGTACTTTGACCTTGATGGAGTCTTCACACTGAAATTTGACCCTTCCATCGTTGTCAATGTTTTTCTCACAATGGTTCGCGTAATAATTGGAAAATCAGCTTAAATTTGTGTAAGGCAGCCTGGATATCCGTAGACACATATTTGTATTGGATACGTTTGGATTGGATTGGTTAAAATCAGCTTAAATTATTAATGTTTTTGAAGTTTTCAATTCATTTCGAGAGAAAATTTTTGATCCGATAATATTGCTTAGCACTCTCGAAATTTTAAAAATTTTACTTACCTTTTCTTAACAATGTGACGTGACAATATATCCTACCAGAGGCTGCAAAATGAGTGCTCTCATGTATCATACAGAACAAATTGGCTCATTGATAAGTACTAGTTATTTTTTTACAAAAAGGTTGTATATTCATATTCCCGCTATTAATATGAGAACTATATTAGTGGACGATTTGTAAAAATCTCTGTAAGTGATCTATGATCTCAACGGTATGTTCTGAACCGTGATGATGACCGGAGCCGAAATCATCCAAACTTTTATTTACAAAAAAAAAAATAAATCAATTTATTCAACCATTTAGTTTAAACAATATATGACCAGCGAGGCTCAAATAGTTGGGAAACTATTGCACAACTGAAATATCCTTCGTTTAGTTCATCAAATTGCTTTATAATTGAAATAAAAAAGATATATCCTATTTCTAGTTTATGACATCAATTTTAGTATCTAAATAAAAACATATATGGATAGAAATATGAGATTTATAATAAGCAAACATGGTGGTGGTTGAATTTGCTTGGTCTAATATGGCCTTTTGCATACTTTTATCCCTTCGAATAGCGGAATTTCCTTTATGCCTGAGGCTATTTCTCATCACAATGTGCTACCAATCTTCTTCTTATTTGTTCTTTCTTTGCTCCCTTTGCTACTAAATTGTTTGCCTTAATATTCCAGTCTTTTCATGCTGTTGTAGTAGCTGCAGAAGTCTTACTGCGATAAGGGTTTTCTGGCTTCATTTGGTGGTGTAATTTGATTACTTATTACATATGCCCTTTTGCGCTTTATAAAATTCACAAATGTAATGGTATAAGGTAGCACTCGAAAGATAATCTATCTCCTCAGTCCTCCCATGCATTTTTTACTCTTACTTTTGCCCAAAAGGACTAACAATGCTAAACAAAATGTGAAGATACGAGGGATTTTTGAAACTTTAGAGACGCTAACTAATATTATGAGAAACATTAGGAAAGGTTTATGAAATTATCCCCAATTCCAATTGTTGCTTCATTGGAAATCAACTAGACCACAACTATATTTTTAATGTCCCTTGCACAGCATAAATGCTTTTTCCTTTTTTTTAAATAAAGTTACAATTATCTTGTAATAGTGGAATCAATATTAATAAATTAGTACGAGTTAATATTTGAGCAACACTACAATCTAAGCCACAATTGGTAGGATAAATACCAACATAGTTATACTACCATCTTGAGGTAAACAGTCAATTACCTAAAAGGAACAAAAAAATAAAACTGCTACAGTAAATAATTGTAAAATGTTATTTGCACTCTCATTTTTATTTGTCACTTTCTCAATGTCATTCTAATCATATAATTTTTATTTATTATATTATATGATAGAGTAAATATTATAAACACTGATAGTGTATGCACTATCACCGTTGGATCCGTAACATATGTGCAAAAGTTGAATTTCAAATTCAAATTTTGCACATTTGTCATTCATCTAACGCTGACGGTGTATACACTGTTAGTGTAGGAAAGATTAATTCTATATGATAATGTTGATCACTCTCTTAATATCATTATAATAATATAATTTTCATTTATTAGATTATATGATCATGTTGATCACTCTTTTAATATCATTCTAATTATATAATTTTTATTTATTAGATTATATGATAAAATAAATTATGAGAATGTAAATAACATTTTCCTAAAAAATTTATAAGAAAAGAAAAAGTTGGAATCAGAAAAGGCGTTGCACGTGACCACGTACCAGATGCTGACAGTGCACGACTTTCACGTAGGCTGCCGCAATTTTCAGGGATTGGCAAATCGTCAAAGGCAGCAAATGATGGCAGCCACAAGATTTAATTATTTAAGTTTCGGATAATGACACTTTGCCCCCCATAAATTGGGGGACAATGAGACTTTGCCCACCCAACTAGAAATATTCTGTTTAGTATTTTATCAGAGATGAAGATGATGTGACAAGAGTTTTGTTTGAAAAAAACAGAAAAATGACCAAATTTATATTAGTTCACAAGTCTACCCTTTTACCCGCTGATAACTAACGGTCATCTATTTTCCATTTATAAAGGAACAAAGACTTTTTTTAGAATAAAGGATCAACAATATCATAAGTAACTGAAAGAAGCCCAAAAAAATAGTAAATGAAAGAAATAGAACAATTAGGAATGTTCACGGATCGGGTACTCGGATCGGGTACTGACCCACGGAGTAAAATTTGTTTAGATAAATATATGAGAGATAATGGTTATGTTATCATTATTAATTTTAATGATGAACAACTAATGAAGTTATATATTTTTAATTTTTTAAATTAATTTTTTTGTTAATCTTATTTCCTTAAACATAGATACTCAGGGGATTGGGGCAGGGACGGTCATCAGTATGACCGTGCACGGTTCATGGTCCAGATTGGACCTCAAAAAAATGTGCGGCTCAGATAACAAGTGGTAACTCGATTTCCGCGCCAAGTGTGGGACCCACCACTATCTGTTGTGAAAATACAACCTGTGGAAAAAAAAGTTACACGGTGAACAAAAGAAGTTACGCGCTGTTGATGAAGAGGAAATTTGTCAGGGACGGTTGCACCTGCAACCGTCCCTGCCCCGAGTCCATACTCAGGGGGGTACGTGTAGGTACTCGAACCTTGTGTACTAGGTACCCATCCATACAGGAACCTTATGGTCGTGGGGTTCATGTCAAATCTTTAGAATCAAGTCAAAAATTCATAATTTTGCTTTGCAGGTTGGCTAACTAACCCGTGAATAACCTAACCGTTCGACTTCTTTGATTTACTTATCATATTGTTGATCCTTTGTCCTAAAAAGAGTCTCTATTCTTTTATAGACGAGAACTATTACTTATCAACGGCAAAAAGGGAAAACTTGTTAACAAATATAATTCAATCATTAATGGATCCTTTGTCACGTCGTCTTTATTTTGAAAAAATACTAAACAAAATATTCCTGATTGGGTAAATTGTCATGATCCTCACCTTAACAGGAGCAAAGTGTCATTACCCCTTTAAGTTTTGAGTGTGACAAACAGATGCAAAAATTTGTACAGTTAAGGTAGAGGTATTAACTACAACCAGATATATTGACCTGTCCAAACCTATTCACTAATAAACAAGCTTGGGTATGCAATGAATTTTGAAGTAGTCTAATTGGATACCTAATTAAACTCATTTAATGTTGGGTAAATTGCAAAGGACTGGCAAATATGGTGACAAGAATTGGCTTCAAATCGTGATAGATATCACTTTCCTTTAAACTTTATTTGTCCGGCATAATGTGCAATAATCTTGGACAAATATCCTTTAGGATAAGATGAAATTTGTTTATCTTAAACTCTTACACAAAGCAAGACAAACCCTTTGTGAACTAAGGAGTGCTTTTGAGAGAGTATACAATAGTAGGAAAGTGATTTTCTGCAGCAAACCACTCTCTACTTGACCTCTTTATATAGGAAGATTGTTTGAGAAACAAAAGAACTCATTAAATACTTGTATGAATAGATTCAAAGTATTGTGTACAAATTCATGCACTTTAATTCATGCATCTAATGATCTTTAAGATCAAAACATTAATCTATCCTTTCATTCAAGGATTCCCATATACATGAACACATTCATAAATGAATGTACATTTTAAAATCATTCACAATACTATACATGTACAAAAAATATGAATGAATATACATTAATTACATGTATGTACATCATACAAATTTTAAAAAGTTTCCAACAATCCCCCGTCATTTCCAAAATTTAGAAAATGGAGTTCAAAAAGGTCACCGAATAATCTGACACTCATATGCATAAATAATGGTGTCTTTCGATTGAATCACTATCTTAGTAAAGGTTCTTTGAAATCAATCCTTCAAGATGGTAGACAAGCTTTAAACTATTTGGACATTGGACCAACCTCATAAACACATCATACACTGAGCAATGCACAACCATAAGTTCTTCAACGATACATTTTATGGCATTGTATCACTATCTTTTCATGAATGTAACAAAGTAAAGTCCTTAACTTTGTGGTTTGCCGAAAACCAACATTCATATAGGCGACATCTTAGTGCTCCCGCCATAGATAGCACTTTTAAGATTCGTTAAGAGTCCAATGACTCACTCTTACATTTGCACTGGCGAGAAAAACATGCACTATTCAATATTGGGATGTCTAAACTTCACATAGTGTACCAACCACTAGAATGGTGTACTTTCACTCATTGAATTCAAGACTAGACGTTGTATCTAGCGTTGAATTGAGATTTCTCCATTAGTGATCAAGAATTTTGGATTTTAAACCCATCCCCCTTGATGTTCTTGACACCAAATTTCTTGATAATTCTTTTGTCAAAGGATCATTCAAATTTTCATTGGATCTCACAAAGTCAATTGATATGACTCCATTTGTGATCAAATCTTTGACATAACTATGTCTTAAACCGATATGTTTTGATTTACCATTATACACTTGACTATATGCTTTAGCAAGTGTAGCTGCACTATCACAATGGATTGAGATAGGTGACAAAGGTGTTGGCCACAACGGTATATCACAAATTAAATTACGTAACCATTTAGCTTCTTTACAAGCCGAAGCAAGTGCTACAAACTCTGCTGCCATTGTTGAATCGGTGATACAAGTCTGTTTCTTAGAACCCCAAGAAATTGCACCTCCACCAAGCATAAAGATCCAACCACTTGTCGATGAGTGATCATCTTTATTGGTAATCTAACTAGCATCTGAAAATCCTTCTAAAACTGAAGAATAACCGGTATAGCATATACCATAGTCCTTAATGGCCTTTAAATACTTTAAAATTCTGGTTATACCTTGCCAATGTAACCTACTAGGGTTGCTTGTATATCTGCTCAATATACCAACTGCATATACAATATCAGGTCTAGTACAGGTCATTGCATACATTAAGCACCCTATAATCTTGGTATATTCCATTTGAGATTTTGGATTCCCCTCATTTTTCACAAAATTTATTTTGAGATCCAATGGTGTTGAGGCTGAAATACAATCACTTTGATTGAATTTGTTAAGAATCTTTTCAATATAATGTGATTGAGACAACATTATATTGTTATCATGTTTGAAGATTCTTATACCAAGAATAACATCTGCCCCACCCATGTCTTTCATGTCAAATTTGTTTGAAAGCAAAGTTTTGTGATTTCAACTTGTTTCAAGTCAGTTTCAAAAATTAACATGTCATCAACATATAAACAAATTATGACACCTTTGCCATCATTAAACTTGCTATAAATGCATTTATCAGATTCATTTATTTTGAATCCACTAGCAAGAATAACTTGATCAAATTTTTGATGCCATTGCTTTGGTGCTTGCTTTAGTCCATATAAAAACTTTACAAGTTTACACACCTTATGCTCTTGACCAGGTATCACAAACCCTTCGGGTTGCTTCATATATATTTTTTCATCCAAATCACCATTCAAGAATGTTGTTTTAACATCCATTTGATGAATGACTAGATTTTGGATAGAAACTATAGCAAGTAGCACTCTAATTGTAGCAATTCTAGCTACTGAAGAATATGTGTCAAAATAATCCACACCATACTTTTGTGTGAACCCTTTGGCAACCAACCCGACCTTGAACTTATCAATAGTTCCATCGATCTTCATTTTCTTCTTGAAGATCCACTTACAACCAATTGGTTTTGAACCAGGTGGTAAGTTTACTAATTTTCAGGTTTTATTACCCATGATTGAGTCCATCTCATCATTAATAGCTTCCTTCCAAAAGGGAGCATCTTGTGAGTTCATTGCTTCTTCATAGGTCTTGGGATAAATCTCAGTATTGAAGCAATATGAAATTTGGTTGCTCACTGTATCTCTAGTTCTTTCAACTAGATACATATAAAAGTCCGAACCGAAGTTCTTTGACTTTCTAGGTCTTTTGCTCCTTCTCAATTCAATGGCTTCATTTTCACCATCTTTTGTCAATTCATTTGGTTTTGGAATAACATCTTTTATAGAGGTGAACCTATTTTCTTCAAAAATAGCATCTCTAGATTCAATTATGGTATTAACCGAAATTGAATCATTAGGTTCAATTACCATGAACCTATATGCTTTGCTATTTTGTGCATATCCTAAAAATATACACTCCACACCTCTTTCTCCTAATTTTCTTTTTTTAGGTTCTGGGAGTTTA
>NC_040037.1:18506956-18732416 GCF_003713205.1 Coffea eugenioides
CGGACCAATTAGCCTAAACAAAGAACTGTGGAATCTGGAAAGGCGAAGATCTGCAGAAAAGTATTTTATGAAGCATTTAGATTGAATTATCTCAGCTTCTGTGATGTCAATTTTCTGTATTTCCCTTTCCACTGACAAACTAGTCTGCCTCAGACAAAATTGCCAGTCTAAGAAAAGAAGGAACCACATCAATAAAGCTGTCAGTACTACTTACACTGTCAAAATCTGCTTTAGCCGAAAAATTTCTTGTTCTATCATGCATGTGAGTGACTTGGTTCATCAGCCTTGGGGGTGATTATGAAAATAATATTAAAAAGTCTTTATAGTGAAAAAGGTTATGCAAGAGAGTTTTGAACTCAGGAAATTGAAAGAAAGAGTTAAGTAGTAAATCTGAATGGGGATGCCAATGTGAGCTTGATGGGTCAATAGTACCAATTTCTTTCTGTCATGATGCTTTCACTGTAAACGTAGAAGAAAATGTTTCTTATTCTCTCTACAAAAAACATTAAGGTGCACAGTTCTTAATTTGGAGTCTAATTTTTCTAAATTTAGGTAGATTATCATTCCCATTCTCATAGCGACAGTCCTTTGCCAAGTGGCAGACGGTCTGCTGGACATTTGGAACTTTATTTGAAGGTTTTAACTCTATTCCAATCCCAGACACCCTCACACAAAGAATCACAGAATATAAAGCTTGTTTACTTTCTTAATTAGTGGTGAAAGAAAATTACTCTCCAACTGTTTAAGAATTAAAAAAAAAAAGTCTAACTGCAAGATTCTATTTTGATCAACCGTGGAATTAATTTCAGGAAAGCTAAGGACAAAAATCAATGGACAAGCAAAGGAACAGACAAGCTCAAATTAGAAACCTGTTTCAGTACTGCATTCATTTCTGAGATGAGTTTATAGTTGTACAATTTTGTACAAAGGTAATGTAAACAAAATTGAGGTGCATGGTATTTGAGAATCCATGCTGATTGTGACCTAGACTGGTGGTTGAGAATGTTGAGAAGGGAAACTCTGGTTTTCAGTAAAAGCCTGAACACAATTTCAAGCACCTCTGCTAATTCTTCAATGCTGGAGTCTACTGCCACAAGTTTTTTAAGTACATCCTTGTTTGACTTATTGTTGTTCAGGAGATGCAACTCAATTTCTATTTGCTCGATCGCAGCAATTTCAGAGTCTCCTCTGTGTGATGGTCTCTTGTGTTGCATCAACTTTGACATCAAGGACCAACCTCTAGGTTGTGACTTGTGACCCTGCCTTAGATCCAGAAAGGAAAGACAGAACAGACTCCAACACTGGGAGACTAACAATTTGGACTTCTTTGATCAGGCTAACCATGGCAGAATCTTTGTTTACCACTGCCAAGTTGCAGTTCTTCTCTGCTTTCTTCAACTCTCTGTAACATTTGCTGGTGATTTTATTCAAGTGCTTATTGGAAATCATATATGAGCTGACTTCACTGGCCCAGTCTCCACTTCTTTTCCACCGTAGAGATGACTCAAGTTCCTGCAGACTTTCCTTTATCAGTAAATATATGTCTCTAACTGCTCCACAAATGTCCAACAACCTGAGATATCCATCCAAGACCTCTTCTTCCCATTTTCCAATTCTTTCATAGGACAGAGCTTGTTGACTTAAAGGGAGCTGAAGCACATCATCCAGACACTCGTACAAGTTCTTGAGGCCATCCAACTTTTGGCATGGCAATGAGTTTGAAGGTGAGGATGCAGCTACTGATGACTTCAATCTTCCCAGATTTTCCTCATCCGTCATGACTCACGACAAGAGGGTAAGTTGAAGGCGGCAAACTGATGGAACGAGAATGGCTGGAGAATTTTTTATTTGGAGCAGAGGTTGCCATATTTTTTCCGTATCCAGAATTTAGCAAATAGATGTTGAATGTTTAGTATTAGAAGCCTATTGAGATGTTGAAAACAGAATACCTTATCCACTTATATATATTGCTGGTAAAGAAAACGGAAGGAATCTCATCCTCTCTTTGTCTAGTTGTAATAGCTGATTAAATTTTCTGTTTGTCCTCATTTTCTGTCTCATTGATGTCGGATCTCAGAAGATGCATCGAGTATTGAGATCCCAATTTGCAGTAGAATATTTGTGTGACAACCATTTGGATCATCAGCTCCGATACAAAGCTGATCGTGTTGGCTGTTTAATTTTGTAAATAATTGCATCACACGCTGCCTAATCAATGAAGACATCAGAAATGTTCGTGCTATGTTTATTGATAGGGGACAATAGGAATCGTTGCCTATGTCCAATTAGCCTTGCATGCGTGTTCTGATGCTGATCAAGTCATGTTGCTTAGCCATTGTTCATGTGATCATGTTACTCCCCGTGTTTATTATTGCTATAATACTAAATCCAGCATATAGGCAGAAGCCTCATATGATCACAGCAATCCACTTCCTGTCAAGATTCCTTTTGCTTTTCAGATCATATAGGCAGAAGCCTCATATGATCTGTGGCATTCGTGTTTGCCAACTTCAAGAAATATAATAAAGAGATGGACCAATTGTTGTCTCAATTGTAGGAGACAGAGCTGTGTGTTGATCATTTTAATTTTGGGTAGCAGACATGTTGGGCTGGATAATACTTTATTTGGTTTGCTTAGCAATGCATCGACGGTTAAATAATAAACTCATGTTTTGTTACTTTTGTACAAGGTTTCCAACCTCTCATATAAAGAATCCCTGGAATCCATCATGACTGACAAAGGGTCAAGTAGATAAGTTGTTTAGGATCAAATGCAGTTGCAACGCTGGTAAGACTACCTTTGGCTCAAGAGAAATACCTATACTTGGATACTTTGAAATGAAAATTTTTATTCAGTTCCTAGTCATTTGTAATTTTTCTTTTAAAATACATGCACATGTCTATTCTAGCAATTCAATAGCAGTTTTCACCCACAAAAAAAAAAAAAAAAAAAAAAAAACAGATAGAGAGAGAGAGAGTGTGTGTGTGTGTAATGACTCTTTTTATTTAAAAAGAAAAAAAGAAAAAGTCTATCAACACTTTAATCTGTCTTCATTTTTCTGATTCGTGTCCATCTTCATAAGTTACAGCTTGAAACAAAAAAAGAAATGCACCTCAAAGGAGAGAGCAGGTAAATCCAAGAATAAATGAGACAATCAGCAGACATCCGGCATCCATAAGGCAGCTTGAGGAAACTGCTCCTCTTTTTTGTGATGGATGAGCATTTTCTTTTCACAATGTGGAAGACGATGAATAAATTGCCTTGATTCTGACCATTAAAAAATGAATGAATGAATGATAAGGAGGAGGAAAGAATGTATGGAAAGGAAAATGTAAAGAGCAATTGAAGGAAGAGTCAAGATTTGGCAGTAATAGAATTATAAACAAACCGAATAAGTAGATTAAAACATTGGAAATATTAACAACTTACAGGTTTGTGGGGAGGTTTGTTTCCCTAACGCGAAACGAGTCAAACTTTGTTCAACGGAAAGATATCAATATCGGGAATATGTGCAATCTTGGGCCACTCTACGCCACTTCCTTTGGTGCATCTCTCTGCTAAAAGAGGGCAGTAGTCAATAACTAGTCGATTTAAATTGGTGAGGTGTTGTATTGCTTCTGCAGAGGGTAATTGTCTGAGGTTAGAGCAGTTAGCAATCCACAATCCTCGAAGATTCCGAAGGCTACCTATCCACTCTGGAAGAACTTCCAACCCCTCAAACTCCCGTATCTTTAAGGTTCTCAAGGTAGCGAGATGCTGAATTTGGTCTGGGAGAGACAAGATTTTTGGCCATCCAGACAATTCAAGACGCTCCAGAGAGACGAGATGTTGTTTTTCAGAATCAGCATCATCCTTGGCACAGCTGGCAACATTGGTGATGGAGTCTGGCCACGGCAAATGATCAAGGTCATCAGAGAAGCCATAGAGTTCTAACTTGCGGAGGTTGGCTAGATGGTGTAGACCCTTTGCCCAACAACCAGGGTCATGAGAACGGATCCACAACCGCTCGAGCAATGTGAACTTCTCAAGATTATTACTCAATGAAGGATTCAAGTTATCACATCCTAAGATGGTTAGAGTACGTAGGGATTGGGAGTTTTTCATGTCCAGAGAAGCATCTAAAGCATGGTTCAAAGTCGCGGTCGTGGTCGTGGTCGCGGCCCAGAACGTTCCACATCAGTCTCGGCATATCGGTCGCGGTCTCGGTGAGACGCAAATTTTAAAGTATTTAATATTCTAAAAATTGTTAATAATATAAAAAAGTATGCTAAATAAAAATAATTAAAAAATAGCAAAAGAAACAGCCAAGTCAATCTGTCGCGGTGTGACTCGGCTGATTTCTCATCTTGACTCGGGATAACTCGGAGTAACTCGGTGTGACTCGGCCGAGTCAATCCGTCGCGGTGACGACTCGGCCGATTTCTCGGCGAGTCAAGTATTTCGGTATCGTTTCGTCACGGTATCGTATCGGTAGGGGCCGAGACGGTGACGACTCGGCCGAATCGTCTCGGTCTCGGCCGACACTTCAAACCATGATCTAAAGCAGGGCAGTCTGCTACGGTTAAGGATTCAAGAGATGTAAGGCTATTCAAATTCCTTATACAAGGCAAACTTCAGCAATCCCACAACTGTAAGGATTTAAGAGATGTCAAGTTCTCCATATCCGGTAAAACTGCCAACTTGGGGAGCCTATGGATTCTCAAGTCCCGGAGATTAGGGAATACCCTAATTGATGAAGAACAATCCGAGGGAACCATTGCATCTGACCACTCCTCCAGACTTCCCATGCCCTCCAACTCAAAACACCATAGTTTCGGAAACAGAGTGATTGGTTTCACCGCTCTGCTACTGCTACTACAACTGCTGCTCCTTGCATTAATATCAAGATGTTCAAGACCATAGAATTCAGCCTGATAGGGTGTTAATTGTTAGTAATTTTATTGTTAATTCTCCTCTTTATCCTTGCCAAATATTGCTTTAATTGTCAATATATATTTATATTTGGTATTTGGATATACTTTCAGAAAGTGGAGCAGAAACCTTCTTGAGAAGATTATTGTGAAACTCTATACAATTGGCCCATATGCATGGTGTAAACCAACGTCCATTTCTTTCTATAATGAAAAGGAATTGAATTGCATTTGGCTGGCCAACATCTCAATTAGGTGGGGACCGCGAAGACTTGACCATTGTGTAAAGACCATTTCCTTTCTTGATTCACGGTGCCTTTGTGGAAAGTAGCCTTTGCTTTTGTTTTCGGTGGAGTTGATTAGGTAGGGAAAGGAATGTTTTCTTTTGTGAGCGTAGAGTGAAGTTTCGAATTGGCTTGTTTTATGGGGAGAGCCGCACATTTTGCGAGAGTCAGTTTTTCTTCTTCTCTTCCGTCTGGGCAGAGAAGTTTTTAGTTTTGGGGTGAAGATTTCTTGCGTGTCTTGTTTTCTTCCGTCTCTTCCATGAGACTATTTTTATTGTATTAGACTACAGAGAATACAATTCTTATTTTTAATTATTAGTAAGAGATAAATGTCTTTGAGTTCAATTAAATTGCGTGGGAATTTTCTTATGAGGCGTGGCTAATTTTCTCCTCTAGTCAAGGATCAATGCGAAGATGCAGTCCTAAATATCTGTGAGATCTAATTAATTTTACGTGTTCCTTAATTTATTAATATTTGCATGTTTTCTATTTTAATTTCATGGAATTATTTTGTTAATTGGATATCAAGGGCCCGATGTGCAATTTGACTTATTAATCTCTTGTCAAATTAATCAATTAAATCCGTAATTGTTTAGTTGGTTAATATTAGTGACAACTAGTATTTTCACATACTAGGGGGACATGCAATCTGATTTAAATAACCCTCGTAGCGTGTTATTAATTTGGGTTAGGCTTTTCTAGTTTTTAATGCAATTAGGAAATTAATTCCTACGGTCGTACCTAGGAGTATTTCCTGGTTAGGGGTAATCAACGGTCGTACCTTGGTTATCAATAAATTAAGGAAAAGCTGGTCGTTAGAGTTTATCGGCGACTATAACTAACCTGTTAATAAAATTAAGTGAACCTTCTTTGCATCAATGATCGGATGAATGGACTGTGTCTGCGTAGTTGTATCCTTGGCTAGAATTTATGTATCATTTATTTAATTGCTATTTACAATTGTATTTATTAATTAATTATTTTTAGTTTATTTCTGATAAAAATCCCCCGTGTCCCGAACTTGAAAAGAATCGAATTTTTCCCAGTCCCTGTGGATTCGACCCTACTCACTACTATACACAGAAAATTCATTTTTCTCGAGTAGGTATTTATTATTGCACAGACTCGACACCTGTCAATTTTTGGCGCCGTTGCCGGGGACTGGCGTTAATCATTTGTTTCTTTTTAAGTTCATTTTTTTTCTGGTATTTTTCTAGTTTATGCCTCGCTCTTCTCGTACAGGCGAATTAATTTTCGACACTGAAGTAGAGAAGACCGCGCGTAGAACGAGAAAAGAAACCAGGCGGCTCAGGGAGGAGCAATACGATATTGCACCTCAGGAACTTGATCCAGAGGTTGAGCCGACAAATTTGTCTGGTGACAATTCAAGTGATTCAGACCAAGAGGAAGTCACTATGGCAAATGCACGAACACTAAGGGAGTTGGCTGCTCCTGATTTAAATCAGCAGCCCTTGTGCATTACTTTTCCACATTTAAATGATGACACTCCCTTTGAACTAAAATCTGGTCTAATTCATCTCTTGCCATCTTTTCATGGTCTACCAGGTGAGGAGCCCTACAAGCACTTGCAAGAGTTTGACGTCGTTTGCAACAGTATGAAGCCTCCGGGAATTACAGAAGAGCAAATAAAGATGAGGGCCTTCCCCTTCTCTTTGAAGGACTCCGCGAAAGACTGGCTCTACTACCTACCGCCTGGTAGTATCACCACATGGGACCAACTGAAGAAAAAATTCTTGGACAAGTACTTTCCTGCGTCTCGAGCTGCGAGCCTAAGGAAGGAGATATGTGGTATCAAACAACACCCAAGCGAATCTCTCTATGAGTACTGGGAGAGATTTAAGAAACTGTGCTCCAAATGCCCTCAGCATCAGATAAGTGAGCAACTGCTCATTCAATATTTCTATGAGGGGTTGCTTTTCAGGGACAGAAGCATAATCGATGCTGCAAGTGGAGGAGCGTTGGTGAACAAAACCCCTCGAGGAGCATGGGAGTTGATTGAAGGGATGGCTGAGAACTCACAGCAGTTTGGTTCAAGAGAGGACATCCCGACGCGTAGGGTGAATGAGGTGGAAACGTCCTCTATCCAACAGCAGATCTCCGAATTAACATCTTTCGTAAGACAATTAGCTGTGGGGAGTGCTTCACAAGTCAAAGTGTGTGGGGTGTGTACTGCCGTGGGTCATCCTACGGAAATGTGTCCACTGGTTCAAGAAGAAACTGCAGAACAGGTGAACATGGCTGGCCACGCGCCCGCGCCAAGAAAGCAGTACGACCCGTACTCAAACACCTACAATCCTGGTTGGAGGGATCACCCCAACCTTAGCTATGGAGGAAATAGGCAGTCTAACTTTGTGCCAAATAGACAGCAAGGACACCAACAGCAGTACCATCCTCGCCCACCACCACCACCACTCCCTTCAAACTCAAGTCCGTCCATGGAAGAAATGATGAAGCAATTACTTGCTAACCAACAAAAGACGGATTCAGACCTGCAAAGCATGAGAAATCAACTGGGACAGGTGCAATCATTGCAAAATCAAATGAATCAAATGGCTATAACAATCAACCGTTTGGAGTCCCAAGTTCAAGGAAAGTTGCCATCTCAACCTGAGGCAAATCCAAAGAATGTAAGCGCAATGACCTTAAGGAGTGGCAAGGAAGTTCAAGGACCCGAACCGGTGATTCCTAAAGACAAGGACGAGGAACGGATTGAGAAAGAATTGAAAGAGGAGGGCACAGACAACAAAAATGCAAAGGTAACCTCGAACCCAATTCCTACAACTAAAACTAATCCACCTCCCTTTCCTAGCAGGTTAGAGAAACCAAAGAAGCAAGATAAGGAAAAAGAGGTCTTGGAGATCTTTCGCAAGGTGGAGATCAACATACCCCTGCTGGATGCGATTAAACAAGTACCCAGGTACGCAAAATTTTTGAGGGACTTGTGTGCCAACCGCAAGCGGTTGAAGGGGGATGAACGAGTTATAGTTGGGGAGAATGTTTCAGCAATTCTACAAAGGAAACTTCCACCAAAATGCGGAGATCCAGGTATGTTTACTATTCCTTGTAGGATAGGTAATACTTTGATTGGAAAGGCCATGTTAGACCTAGGAGCCTCGATTAATGTCATGCCAAAGTCCATTTATGCTTCATTGAACTTAGGCCCTTTGAAAGAGACTGGGATAATAATCCAATTAGCTGACAGGACCAATGCATACCCTGACGGGTTGATTGAAGATGTTTTGGTAAAAATTAATGAATTGATTTTTCCAGCTGATTTTTATGTGCTCGACATGGAGGATGAACACTCCCGTGATCCGTCACCTTTGTTGTTAGGTAGACCCTTTTTGAGCACAGCCCGAACCAAAATTGATGTTAATAAGGGTACTTTGTCTATGGAATTTGATGGTGAGATTGTTCACTTTAACATCTTTGAGACCATGAAATATCCATCCGATTCAAATATTGGCTCTGTTTTCTCGATAAATGTTATTGACCCTGCTATACAGGAGGTTTTTGAAATTGAAGGCAGGGATGAACTAGAGGTCGTCCTGACCAGGCACTTTGAGTCCGAAACAACCTCTAGGGTAGAATTGAGTGAAGAGCTTAAATGCGTGATTGGATCGTTGCAAACGTTACCAACCACGAAGACAAGGTATGATCTTGCACCGATTTTCATACCCGAACCTCATCAAAGGTTACTTACATCTGTGGTGCAGGCACCTGTCTTGGAACTAAAACCACTGCCGAAACACCTAAAGTATGTATACTTAGGTGAAGGGGAGACACTTCCAGTGATCATCTCCGCGGGTTTATCAAAGGTTCAAGAAGAGAAACTACTTCGAGTTCTTAGGGAACATAAGCAGGCGATAGGATGGACCATCGCCGACATCAAGGGAATTAGCCCCGCGGTGTGTATGCACCGAATTCGACTCGAGGAGAATGCTAAACCCGTACGGCAAGCTCAACGGAGATTAAATCCTCTCATGATGGAGGTCGTAAAGAAAGAGATTTTAAAACTGCTGGACGTTGGAATTATATTTGCAATATCAGATAGCCCGTGGGTAAGTCCAGTACAGGTGGTCCCGAAGAAGGCAGGGGTGACAGTGGAATCAAACCAAGAGGGTGAGCTCGTACCAATTCGAAAGCCCACCGGATGGCGACAGTGTATCGATTACCGAAAGCTAAATGCCGTCACGAAAAAGGACCATTTCCCCCTCCCTTTCATTGACCAGATGGTGGAGCGATTAGCATGTCGAGCTTACTATTGTTTCTTGGATGGATTTTCAGGTTATTTTCAAATTGCTATCGCACCCGAGGACCAAGAGAAGACTACTTTCACCTGCCCATTTGGAACATTTGCATACCGAAGGATGCCATTTGGATTGTGTAATGCACCTGCTACCTTTCAAAGATGCATGGTAAGTATCTTTTCAGAATATGTTGAGAAAATTATTGAGGTTTTCATGGACGATTTCAGTGTATATGGTGAAAGTTTTGAAAACTGTCTAGATAATCTGAAATTGATCTTAGTAAGGTGTATAGAAACTAATCTCGTGCTTAATTGGGAAAAATGTCATTTTATGGTTGAACACGGGATAGTTTTGGGTCATGTAGTATCATCTACAGGTATTGAGGTTGATAAGGCAAAAATAGATGTTATATCTACTTTACCTTACCCCGCGAGTGTGCGGGAAGTTCGTTCCTTCTTGGGTCACGCAGGTTTCTATAGAAGGTTCATCAAGGATTTCTCGAAAATTGGAGCACCCTTGTTCCAACTTTTGCAAAAAGATGTATCCTTCGAATTTGATGAAACATGTAAGGGGGCATTCAATAAGTTAAAGGAGTTATTGATCACCTCACCTATTATCCAACCCCCTGACTGGAACCTCCCATTCGAGATCATGTGCGACGCCAGTGACTATGCAGTTGGTGCGGTATTGGGTCAAAGAGTAGGAAAAGCAGCTCATGCTATTTACTACGCATCTCGAGCCTTGAACGGAGCTCAATTGAACTATTCAACCACCGAAAAGGAGCTTTTAGCAGTTGTTTTTGCCTTAGAAAAATTTCGGTCTTATTTACTTGGTGCTAAAGTTATTATTTTTTCTGATCATGCAGCTTTGCGGTATCTGTTGACCAAAAAAGAGGCAAAACCGCGATTGATACGGTGGATATTGTTGCTACAGGAGTTCAACCTGGAGATCCGAGATAAGAAAGGGGCGGAGAATCTGGTAGCAGATCACTTGAGTCGAGTACAAGTCGTCGAAGATGACATCCCATTGAGAGAAGCATTCCCCGAGGAGCATTTATTTTCTATTAACTCATCTTTGCCTTGGTATGCAGATATTGTTAATTTTCTAGTCACTGACAAATTTCCTACAGGATGGCCTAAGGCAAAGAGAGACAAGTTGAGGAGCGATGCAAAGTTCTACATTTGGGATGATCCTTACCTCTGGAAGCGGGGTGCCGATCAAATCATCCGTAGATGTGTAAGTGAAGTTGAATTTCAATCTATTATAGCCTATTGTCACTCTTTTGCATGTGGAGGTCACTTTGGACCGAAGAGAACGGCTCGTAAGGTGCTAGAGAGTGGATTCTATTGGCCAACTCTATTCAAGGATGCCTACTCATTTTGTAAGTCATGTGATAAGTGTCAAAGAGTGGGTAATATCTCTCGTAGGGATCAAATGACTCAAACCCCAATGATTTTTGTTGAAATTTTTGACGTTTGGGGCATTGATTTTATGGGTCCTTTTCCTTCGTCCTTTGGTTTTTTGTATATATTGCTTGCTGTAGATTATGTTTCGAAGTGGGTAGAAGCAAAGGCCACCCGCACTAATGATTCCAAAGTGGTTGCAGAATTCGTTAAGTCTAATATTTTTGTTCGCTTTGGGATGTCGCGAGCAATTGTAAGTGATCGGGGTACTCATTTCTGCAACAAAACGATCGCTGCAATTTTTAGGAGATATGGTGTCTTGCACAAAGTCTCTACATCCTACCATCCTCAGACAAATGGTCAGGCGGAAGCATCGAACCGAGAGATCAAATCAATTCTAGAAAAGATGGTCCGACCCGATAGGAAGGATTGGAGTGTGAGACTAGATGATGCACTATGGGCATATAGGACGGCATACAAGACACCCATTGGCATGTCCCCTTACCGATTGGTATTTGGAAAGCCATGTCATCTCCCGGTCGAGTTTGAGCATAGAGCATTTTGGGCGGTCAAACAATGCAACATGGATATCGAGGAAGGCGGAATTCAAAGAAAGTTACAATTACTAGAGTTGGAAGAAATCCGAAATGAAGCATACGAGAATGCAGTGATCTATAAGGAGAAGAATCGGATCTTTCATGACCAACAGATCTCTAGGAAGACATTCGTCTGCGGGCAAAAAGTTTTACTATACCACTCCAAATTGAAACTATTTCCAGGTAAATTACGTTCTCGTTGGATTGGCCCTTTTGTTGTGACTAATGTCTTTCATTATGGTGCAGTAGAGATCCAAAGTTTGAAAACGGAGAAGAAATTTGTGGTGAATGGTCACCGTCTCAAGCCGTATTATGAAGGATTTCCAATTGAACGGGTGGAGATGATACAACTGGAAGACCCGATTTGCTTAGTTTAAGCAAATTCTGGACTCCGTCTAGCCAAAGACGTTAAAGAAAGGCGCTTTTGGGAGGCAACCCAATTTTTGATTTTGTTGGTTTTTGTTGTGCGATTCGTTAAATATGTCGTTTCTCATCTGGGTATTGCTTAAATTTGATATTTTCTCTACTATGATCAGGACAGGTGATCATGGCGTGCCCGTGCGAAGAGGCACGCATTAATCTCACAAGTTCCAACTTCAAGGGCAGAGGATGTTTCTAAAACATGGCATGCCCACGCCATGTTGGTAAAATCTCAATATTACGAAGTGGAATCTTGGCGTGCCCGCGCGGAGAGGGCACGCGTTAATGTTCAAAAACTGATTCTCAAGTCAGAGAATGTTTTCTAATCTTGGCGTGCCCACGCCATGTTTGACGAACTAAAAAAAAAAAATTCAAATTTTTGCAATAAAAAAAAATCAAAAAAAAAAAAAATACAATTACTTCCTTTCTTAACATTCGGTTAGTTTTTCATCAATTCAATTTCTGAATTTTAAAAAAAAAAAATGTAAGACCAAAAACTATTTTTTTTTCTTTTCTTTTTCTCCTTTCTTCTTTTTCTTTCCTTCTTTTTCTTTTCTTTCTTTCCTTTCTTTCTTTCTTCTTCTTCCCCGCTGCTCGCTTCTTCTTCTTCATTGTAAGCTCCGCCAGCCGCGCGCAACCCAGAGCTGTGCGCAGCTCCTCCTCCCTGTCCATAGCTGCCGCCGACTTCCGCCTGAAGCCCACCACAACCCAGCGTCCACCTCTGCATGCAGCCGCCAGTGCCTCATCTCCACCAGCTCGCGTCGACCTCCTGCAGCCCAAGCAATGCCAGCCGCCACCACCTCCATTTGCTCTCTCACTCTCTCTCTCCAAACACCACCAACTGCCGCCGTCACTACTTGCAACGCAACTAGCTCCACTCTCCAGCTCAGCTCTCTCTCTCCATCTCGATCTCCCTCTCCACTGCGTCAGCTCTTTCTCCGTGCGCTACCCAGCGTGCAGCTTTTCCTTCAGTCTCCACCAACAGCCACAGCAGCTGTCCGCAACTCATCTAAGGTCGCAGAGTTCAGCGGCAAACACTACCACCGCGCGCGAACTTTCCTTGGCCGCGCCAATACCTCCTGCCCAGCTCACTATCGCAAGCTCGACCTCAGCTTACCACCAACTCCAGTCGCTCCTCTCCACCTCACCGGTGCACCGTCGCTTCCCTCACGCGCGACTTCAATTCCAGATCACCTCACGCCACTTGCCAATTTTCGACAGGTGGAGGTATTGAATCCCCCCTCCCCGATTAGCAATTTTCTAGATCTTAAAATGCTGAAGTTTGTTTCTTTTTCCTGGGTTTCTTGCTGAATAATCGCAGGAGGTGCTGGATTTTTCACTTAGTGAGTTGTTTGGGGCTTCAACTGCAATTTAGGTTCTTGGCAAATTGGTTACCATTTTGAATTTTTTTTTAATTTTATTTCTGCTTTGCTTGGTGTTGTTGGATTTATCAGTGCTTTGGTTGGCCGTTTGATTTAATTTTTCCCTGTGAGTCCACCAGTGGTATTGGTTGTGATAGTTTGCCTCCAATTTCTTAATCTTAAGTGATTGACTGTCCAATTGGAGACACTTGTTATGATTTTGGGTCCAATAGTGTCTAATTTATTATAACTTGTGTCTAATTGTGGGTAAATTGCTGAGATTATTTGTTTAATTGGGAGGTGCCTTTAACACTTAAATTTGCTTATTGAAGTAGTTGCCTTGTGTGAGAGTCTTTTGTCTTTTTCATTTCAATTATTACGTTGATTGGGGTGATTTTGAGGTGCATTGTTTTTGCATTTGGCTAAGTTTGGAACCACAAGTGCTTATTGATTGCATTTACTATAAGTGTTGGAGTATTTCTATAACTTGTGGGTGATTGAAGTGTGCATTTTATTCACTGGGTTGGTTTTCATTTGTTATTGCTTTAAATTTTCTGTTTCCATTATTTGTTAGCATTTGTTGTCTCTTGTGGATTGGACCGACAATTGGAGAAAATGGTGAACCCAAACTAAGTCTAGACCCGGCCCTTCGACCTCCGCTCCACTCCTTCAACCCCAAGGGCTGATCAGAGAATTTGATGTCTTGACAACTTCAGGGGAGTTTCGTTGCCCTTCTTCTTATTTTTACTAATTAATTATCACATTGAGGGCAATGTGTACTTTAAGTGTGGGGGGAGATTTGGATTTGATTGGAGTTTCTTTAAATTGTTGCTTTTCTTATTGTTGTCTTGATGAATAAATGTGGCATCTCACTTGTCTATTGCTGGTTATGATTTATTCTATGAATTTAGTTTAAGTGGCAAGTAAAAGCATGTTATCTTGGTGAATATCATGAGTTTAATGACTTGGTGCAAATTGTGGTTAAATTGTTTAGGCAATATAAATATTTTCCTAGCAATTGTTGTGTGGATTAGGCAATTGTTGATCTTAGTTCTCCATATTAGGAGATGACGTGGGCCATGATCTTTAAGTATCTGGTTTTCTGGTGCTTTAATTGTGATTAATAAATGACCCTACTCCGCTAGTGTCGTCACCCAGTAACCGGGAGTCTTCACCACAAGTGTCGACTTTCGCGTCAAAAAGTGACTATATATATGAGTAGTTAGTCCTGAAGCTGTGAAGAGTTGAGTAACTGGGCTCTTTCATCTAAAAATGTCAGAGTTCACGTCAAAAGACTTGAATAGCTTGGGACTGAGCATTTATTGAAAAAAAAATTATTATAAAAAAAAATAAATAAAAAAAAGAGAGAAAAGAAAATAATAAGTAAGCTTATGATTATGTTGGCCTGCCGATCCTTGTTCTTCAATGTTGAGATTTTGATTTTCAGTTGACCCAATTGCTAACTTTTGCTAGTTTAATATTTTGATTTCTTAGACGACTTAGCCATGAATTGGACGAGTCTATGATTTCAGGAGCTAACCGGGAGAAATATGTCTTGACACTTAGCCACTAAAACTTGATTTTGGGATAAGCGTAGCTTGGCAGTAAATGAAATGAGAGTTAGCCATTGTTGAGTTTAGTGTTCCCATACTTGAGGACAAGCATGATTTAAGTGTGGGGGAATTGATAGGATATTAATTGTTAGTAATTTTATCGTTAATTTTCCTCTTTATCCTTGCCAAATATTGTTTTAATTGTCAATATATATTTATATTTGGTATTTGGATATAATTTCAGAAAGTGGAGCAGAAAAGTGCTAAAAGGGGACCTTCTTGAGAAGATTTCTCCACACGTGAAAGCTTCTAAAAGCTTTCCACCATCAGCCCAAATTGTGCAAACCAACGGAATTGCTGATGAAGAATTGAATTGATATGATGAAATCCACTAGCAATAAGAAATCAAAGCGGGGACCACGTAGAAAGTTTGTTCTTATTGTGGGAGATATACTCATTAGTCAAGGTGTTGGCTTTGATGATTGAGCTTTTCCACTTAGCTTCCTACGGAATTGCTGATGAAGAATTGAATTGATATGATGAAATCCACTAGCAATAAGAAATCAAAGCGGGGACCACGTAGAAAGTTTGTTCTTATTGTGGGAGATATACTCATTAGTCAAGGTGTTGGCTTTGATGATTGAGCTTTTCCACTTAGCTTCCTACGTCACTAGTTCTCTTAGGAAACTAGTGCTAAAATAAAATAAGGGAAAGGCACTAGACGAGTGCTATATAAGACATTAGATTAGTTTCTCCCTACGGAGAGGAAGATAGGTAGTTTTAGTCATAAAATAGGATTTTGTTCTTTCATGTTTTGTGTGGTGTGAAGATCTCTTCAGTTGGTTTGTTTTGTATTTTTCTTCCGTCTCTTCCTTTAGACTAGTTTCTTTCATGAAACTAGTTCTATTTCATTAGATTACTGAGAATCAAATTTTCATTTTCAGTTACTAGCAAGAGTTATTTATGTCTTCGAATTCAATTAAATTGCGTGGGAATTTTCTTATGAGGCGTGGCTAATCTTCTCCTCTAGTCAAGGATCAACGCGAAGACGCAGTCCCAAATATCTGTGAGATCTAATTAATTTTACGTGTTCCTTAATTTGTTAATATTTGCATGTTTTCTATTTTAATTTCCATGGGATTATTTTGTTAATTGGATATCAAGGGCCCGATGTGCAATTTGACTTATTAATCTCCTGTCAAATTAATCAATTAAATCCGTAATTGTTTAGTTAGTTAATATTAGTGACAACTAGTATTTTCACATACTAGGGGGACATGCAATCTGATTTAAATAACCCTCGTAGCGTGTTATTAATTTGGGTTAGGCTTTTCTAGTTTTTAATGCAATTAGAAAATTAATTCCTACGGTCGTACCTAGGAGTATTTCCTGGTTAGGGGTAATCAACGGTCGTACCTTGGTTATCAATAAATTAAGGAAAAGCTGGTCGTTAGAGTTTATCGGCGACTATAACTAACCTGTTAATAAAATTAAGTGAACCTTCTTTGCATCAATGATCGGATGAATGGACTGTGTTTGCGTAGTTGTATCCTTGGCTAGAATTTATTTATCATTTATTTAATTGCTATTTACAATTGTATTAATTAATTAATTATTTTTAGTTAAATTGTTTAATTATTTTTAGTTTATTTCTGATAAAAATCCCCCGTGTCCCGAACTTGAAAAGAATCGAATTTTTCCCAGTCCCTGTGGATTCGACCTTACTCACTACTATACACAGAAAATTCATTTTTCTCGAGTAGGTATTTATTATTGCACAGGCTCGACACCTGTCAAAGGTATTATGACCAAAGTCATGTACCTAATTAATAAAGCACAAGATTCAATGACCAAAGTCATGAATCTAGCTGAAGTGATAAATGAACTTATCCTACCATTCATGAAATCTCACATAAATGAATGTACATACTATTAAGGCTATGTATATACATTCTTGAAACAAGTGATTCATGGTAAGATTTATCTTATTCAGAAGGAAGAATGAATGAGCCGTATTAATGATCAATGATGGGAAGGGTCACTTATGCATCCATAAATAGGCTCTTGGTCACTCTCTCCACTCGACAAGTTTTGAAAAGAGATTAGCCCATCATTATATCAAACATAAGATAGAGTAGGAGAATGAAGATCAAGAGCTATTGCATTTGAGGGTCAAATTCTTAACAAGTTCAAGTAGAGACATACTCCATGACACAAGGTACATTTAAATGTTCCTTGTCTCATGATTTTTGAGTTATGGTTAAAAATTCTATTTGAACTAATTATGGAAAATCAACTAGATAAAAAGATTAAAGTAGTGAGCTCTGATAGAGGTGGTGAGTATTATGAAAAATATAATGAAAATGGACAGAATCTTGGACCATTTGCTAGGTTCCTTCAAGAAAGTGAAATTATAGCTCAATATACAATGCCAGGAACGCCTCAGCAGAATGGTGTGGCTGAGAGAAGAAATTGTTTATCTCAATTCATATCTTTTGATGATTACAAAACAATTGGATGTTTCTAATACCTTTTGTAGAGATCCTTTTCAGAAATGAACCAAACAGGTCTGTGGATTTAAAGCAGAAAAAGAAGATAAAAAAAGAATGAAGTCTGCTGAGGATGATGTCGGACGCACAAAAGGAGAGTATCGGACGTCCGACATTCTTTGAGTATCTTCGGACGAATAAAGAACTCAGACTCAGACGTCCGAAGAAGACAAGCCAGGGGTTACTTGTTTACTGATCAGGATCGGACGCTCAACACCTGTGTATCGGACGTCCGACAAGTATTGCTGCTCTTCGGACGAATCACTCAGGATGCATCGACCGTCCGAAGGAATTGAAGAAGAAAGTCCAAGAATGCATCCTACCCTCGGACGCATAAAAATCAAGTATCGGACGTCCGACAGTACCAACGGCTAGTTGACTCTTCAGTTGCCTTCTACCCGTTGACAGCATTAATTGAAGAATTCTCTGGTCTACTATAAATAGAACAAAGTCAACCACTTCAAAACAACTTTGTACAACAAGAATACATCAGATTGTGAGTGATTCAAGTGCTAGAATACTCAAAAAGAACATTTGTACTCTTTGTTTGTGCAATCTTCGTGTAGTTTTTCAAGTGTGACACAGCTTCTTCAATAGTGTAGCATAGTGAGGGTTTGCGAGTGTTTGTAAAACTTCCTTGCTTGACCAAGTGTGGTTTGGGGCAAGAAGGAAGTGATCCCTTCCTTGTACACAAAAGATTGGTTGCAAGTTTGTTCAACTTGAAGTAACTTGGTATATAAAGGTGGTGTTCAAACCTCAGTTGTGTTTGAAGCCTGGTTTGTTTCTTTACTTTCATTTACTGCTTTTCTACATAAACTATTCTTCTCTTCATCTCACGAATATCTGTGCTCTTGTGCTATCTCGTTCATTGGGAGGTATTTGAGAAAAGAAAGGTAATCTGTGAAAAAAGTGGACTATATCTTAGCAGTTCTTTGAAAGCCTAATTCACCCCCCCTCTTAGGTTGTCTTCGATCCTTACAATTGGTATCAGAGCTTGGTCTCCTAGAGATTAAGCTCAAGCGGCTTGGAGTAAAGATGACAACCAGTCATGCTATGTTTGTTGAGGGGCAATCTGTTACTAGGCCTCCCATGTTTACTGGTTCCAATTATGTTAGTTGGAAAGAAAGAATGATTATCTTCTTGCAATCCATTGATATTGAGCTGTGGTTTATTGTGAATGAAGGACCGCATGATGCTAACTTTCTTGATGCAGAAACAGGGTTGTTGCGGCCAAAAACGAGAGCTGAGATGAATGCTCAAGATAGAACCAATCTCACATTGAATGCTAAAGCCATGAATGTTCTTTATAGTGCCTTAGACTCAAATGAGTCAATTAGAGTAAAAGGGTGCAAATCTGCCAAAGAAATATGGGATAAGCTAAGAGAAATTCATGAGGGTAGTGACAACGTAAGAGAACAGAAAAAGTCCATTCTGGTCACCAAGTATGAATCTTTTAAGATGGAGCCTCATGAAAACATCGACAAAATGTATTGTAGATTTAATGATCTGATCAAGGATTTAGAGGTACTTGAGAAGGAGTACTCTCTAGGTGAAAAGAACAGAAAAATTCTGAATGCTCTATCAAAGGATTGGGAAAGCAAAGTGACTGCCATAGAGGAAGCCAAGGATCTAAATTCTTTATCCATTGAATCTCTGATTAACTCTCTAACCTCTTATGAACTGAAACTTAAAACTAAGTTGCAGGAAGAAGAAGATACAAAAGGAAGGAAGAGTATTGCTCTGAAAGCCTCACAAGATGAAGATGAAACAGCCTCACTGGATGAAAATGACTTGGAAGGTGAT
Organism: Coffea eugenioides; assembly: GCF_003713205.1. NCBI lineage: Eukaryota > Viridiplantae > Streptophyta > Magnoliopsida > Gentianales > Rubiaceae > Coffea > Coffea eugenioides. The sequence continues at coordinate 18,526,108 of NC_040037.1, forward strand.
GACAGTGATATTGCACTCATCACAAGAGGATTCAAAAAATTTCTCAATAAGAGAAGATTCAGGAAAGGCGGATCCAGCAATTCCTTCCAGAATCAGACTAATGACTTCAGAAATAGAGGGAAACTAGAGTTCAACAAGAAGCAAAACGACAAATGTTTTGAATGTGGCCAATCTGGGCATTATGCAAATGAGTGTCCAATGAAGAAAAAGAAGGAAAACAAGATTGAACGAAAACCAAAGTTCAACAATTTTCAAATTACCTGGAATGATTGCAACTCAGAAGGCGAAGTTGAAGAAGAAGAGGAATCTGCTCAAGTGGCTTTCATGGCTATTGGAGATGAAGAGGTAACACAATGCAACTCTCAAACCGATAGTGATAGTGAATCTGATGATGATGTTAATTCTTTTCTAGAAAAAATGCATAACAGATTGAAAGAATCCTATGTTAAAAACAAGGAACTGAAGCAGAAAATTAGCTTTCTAATACAAGACAATGCAAATCTTTTTCGACAAAACAAATGTCTTAAGTATGAAAATGATAACCTGAAAAGGACTGAGTCTGATGTGCTTGCTGAACTTTACAAAAAGAAAAATTACTGTGACATACTCAGAAGTGAGCAATGCAGCTTAAGAAAAAGGATGGATGACTTATGTCAATTGTTACATCATTTGAAACAGAACCATCTTCAAAAGAATGACACTGTACCTTATGTTAATACTCATCAAATAAGACTGAACCAAAATACAAATGAGTTTGCTATCCACAGAAGAAGGCAAGTCAGATTCATTAAACCTGTTCATTTGATTGATCCAATGTCAGTATGCAACTTTTGTTGTCAATCTGGTCACATGAATAGCAACTGTCATGTTAAGAAAAACATGAGGAATGGCATGAGATGCATGTGGGTAGTTAAACATAAGACTAACTCTCAAGGACCCAATATGTAAAGGGTACCAAGTATTATCTTGTGGGTTTGTGTGTAGGTGAACCAGGATAACATTGCTAAAAAATCAAAATGGTTCATTGATAGTGGATGCTCAAGACATATGACTGGTGATGCATCACAATTCATTAAACTCAAGCAAAAAGCAAGTGGAAAGGTAACGTTTGGAGATGATAACAAAGCCAAGACTGTTGGTATTGGCGATGTTGGTAAGAATGATCAAACTTTTATCCACAATGTTCTTCTTGTTGACAATTTGAGCTACAATCTGTTAAGTGTTAGCCAATTGTGTGATAGGAATCTGTTTGTATTGTTCAAAAAGCTTGAATGTCTCATATTTGACTCAAAGTTCAACATTGTTTTCAAAGGAAAAAGAGTTAATGATGTCTATGTAGTTTTTCTTGAAAAAATTGATTCCTCATATCTCAAATGTCTCAAAGTAGCAAATGAGGACCCATGGTTGTGGCATAGAAGGTTGTGTCACTTCAATATGGATTTGCTGAAAGAAATTTCTAAAAAGGAACTTGTTAGAGGTCTTCCAAAAATCAGATTTGAAAAAGATAGAATTTGTGATGCTTGCCAATTTGGAAAACAAGTCAAGGTTACTTTTAAACCTAAGAAATGTGTTTCTACTTCAAAACCACTTGAACTTCTGCACCTTGATCTGTTTGGTCCTACACAGACTGCAAGCCTTGGTGGTAAGAGATACTGTTTTGTGATTGTTGATGACTATTCTAGATATACTTGGGTGATATTCCTTACTCATAAAGATGATGCCTTTGAGAATTTTACCTCACTATTTGCTAAAGTACAAAATCTGCTTGGCTTGAAAATTGTCAGGATTAGAAGTGATAATGGGACAGAATTCAAGTTCTGTGATTTTCCAGAATTTTGTGATCATAATGGTATTACTCATGAATTCTCTATTGCTAGAGTTCCTCAACAAAATGGAGTTGTAGAAAGAAAAAATGGAACTCTCCAAGAGGCTGCTAGAACCATGCTTAGTGAATGCAATTTACCAAAATATTTTTGGGACTGAAGCCATAAACACAGCCTGTTATACCATGAATAGAGTTCTTCTAAGACCAATTTTGAACAAAACTTCCTATGAGCTCATGTATGACAAAAAGCCTGTCGTCGGTTACTTTAAAGTATTTGGTTGTAAATGTTTCATTTTGAATATCAAGGAGCATCTTGGAAAGTTTGACAAGAAATCTGATGAGGGAATTTTCTTGGGTTATTGTGAAAACAAAAGAGGCTTCAGAGTTTATAATCGTAGAACATTGATTATAGAGGAGGCTATACACATTACTTTTGATGAATCTAATGGTGACATCTCTATGAGTTGTGGTGAAGATGATGACACAGGTGTTCAAGAAGAACTGAAGAAGCTAGCAATCAATGATCATGACTCTGTCTCACCAGAAACTGATTCAAAGGATACTGATGCTCAGGTCAGTCCAGCTGAAGAAGTGAATAATAGAGATACCACTACTCCTAATGATCTTCCAAGAGCCTGGAAATTTGCTCATAATCATCCCAGGGAGCTTATAATTGGTGATCCTTCTGAAAAGGTCAGGACTCGTTCCTCTAGACACCTGGTAGACAATCTTGCTTTTGTATCACATATTGAACCTAAAAATGTTGGTGATGCATTGAATGATGAGCACTGGTTTTTAGCTATGGAAGAAGAGTTAATCCAATTTGAAAGAAACAAAGTTTGGACCCTGGTTGCCAGACCACAAGGCCATCCTATCATTGGCACTAAATGGGTTTTTAGAAACAAAATGAATGATAAAGGGGAGATTGTTAGAAATAAGGCTAGACTGGTGGCTAAGGGATACACTCAAGAAGAGGGAATAGACTTTGATGAGTCTTTTGCACAGTAGCCAGGCTGGAATCCATAAGAATGTTTTTAGCATTTGCATGTTTCAAGAATTTTAAATTATTTCAAATGGATGTTAAGAGTGCCTTCTTAAATGGATTTATAGATCAAGAAGTCTATGTTGACCAACCTCCTGGTTTTGAAAATGAATCTTATCCAGATCACGTGTTTAAACTCTCAAAAGCTTTATATGGATTAAAGCAAGCTCCTAGAGCATGGTATGAACGTCTGAGTGGATTTCTGATTGAAAATGGTTTTAAAAGAGGCATTGTAGACACTACACTTTTTACAAAACAAAGCTCACGAGATCTTTTGATTGTGCAAATATATGTGGATGATATCATATTTGGTGCTACTAATGAAAAACTGTGCAAGGACTTTTCCATCATCATGCAAAAAGAATTTGAAATGAGCATGATGGGAGAACTGAACTTCTTCCTTGGACTCCAAGTGATTCAAACCCAAGATGGAACATTTATAAATCAAACAAAATACACCAAGGAGTTGCTGAAAAGATTCGGAATGGAGGATTCAAAGCCTGTTGGGACACCTATGTGCACATCTACCAAACTTGACAAAGATGAAGAAGGTACAAAAGTTGAGGAGAAAAAGTACAGAGGTATGATTGGAAGTTTACTTTATTTAACTGCTAGTAGGCCTGACATCATGTTTGCTGTGTGTTTATGTGCTCGATTTCAATCCTGTCCAAAGGAATCACACTTGAATGCGGTAAAAAGAATCTTGAGATATCTTAAAGGAACCTTAAATTTTGGCTTGTGGTATCCAAAATGTCATGAACTTCCTTTGTGTGGATTCTCTGATGCTGATTTTGGTGGTTGTAAAATAGATAGAAAAAGTACTACTGGCATATGCAACTTTCTTGGAAATTGCTTGGTCTCTTGGTTTAGTAAAAAACAAAATGCTATCTCACTGTCCACTACTGAAGCTGAATATGTTGCTGCTGGTGCTTGCTGTGCTCAATTGTTATGGATGAAAAACACATTGAATGACTTCGGTTTAGTATATGAATGTGTACCCATGTACTGTGACAACACTAGTGCAATCAATCTAACAAAAAATCCCATTCAACACTCTAGGACTAAGCACATTGATATAAAGCATCATTTCATTCGCGATCTTGTTTCAAAGGGGGTAATCCGTGTTGAGTTTGTTTGTTCTAAAGAACAGATCGCTGATATCCTCACAAAAGCTCTTCCGTTAGATCAATTTGTGTCCTTGAGGACAAAATTGGGTGTTTCAGAAAAAATGCTCTAAGTCTTATTTCTAGTCAATCTTTATCGGACGTCCGATAAATTGGAACGGACGTCCGACAGTGTTCTTCATCCAAGTTCCAGAAAAACCCTGGTTCGGACGGTTGTGTCAGACGCATCATTTCGTTCGGACGTCCGACACTCAAAAAATGTGTCCTATAAGGCAGTTACCCATTCTTCTCAATTCATTTTCCTCCATAAGTCTCGGACGCGACCTTTCAGTTTCTCTAAAATTTGAAATTCAAATTCCTCCCTCCTCAAACCAAGTTCCGAGAAATTGACTCAACCAACTCTATTACACCTCTCCTGCTCATTAACCACTCATAAAAAGCACTCCTAACACCCAACTACCCCAAAATTCCCAATTTACTCACGGAACCCTAACTTCATATAACCTTCTCTTTGCGGCATTTTAGTGCACTCTTGTTGGCTTTTACTGTTTTTTCCTCTATACACAACGTTCTGCATCAAAAATCATATCCACATTGCATCATGGTTAGAATTAGGGGAGGATCTACTAGTGCCGGACGGTCTTTTAGGCTTAGGGATGAAGACATTGAAGTTGTTGATCCACCTCCTGTGACACCTAAAAAGAAGAAAATGACCCGTGGTGGCAAAGTGAAGCAGACTGCCCAAAGAAAATTAGTTACTCCAACTGCTGAATCATCTGATGAACAAACGGAAGGGCAGATCTCTGAAGGGAACATTGCTGGTGGAAATGAGGAACCAGAGCAGGCTACCCAAGGTGATGAAACTGTCACAAGGTCTTCTAGTAAAAGAAAAAGGACTGCAAAGGGGAAGAGAACTCCCCAATCCAAGAGAAAGCAATCTGCTGATCCCTCTGTTGATCAGCAGAATGAAGAAAACACTACTGAGAGTCAGCCAACACCTGAACCCTCCATCAGGAAGTCTCCAAGGACAAGGACTGAGACTCAAAATGTTGGTGCATCTGCCACCCAAACCTCAAAAAGGACACGTTCTGGGAAGAATCCAGTATCTCAGCCTGAACCTGAACCCGTTCCTCTACCAAAGTTCATCGATGATGAAGCCAGAGATAGATTTGAGCTAGTTTCTCAAAAAGGGTTCATCACCCAAAGGCTCATCATTCCCTTTGAATTTCGTAAGCTTGATCTTGAACCTGTCATCAAACTATTTGAATTCCAGAAGTGGACTCATCTTCTGACCATTCCTAATGTTTTTTATCCTGACATGCTTTATCAATTCTTTGCTAATCTTAGAAAGGGTACATCACACACTGAACTCATCTCTAAGGTCAACTCTGTAGACATCATGTTAACTCCTGACATTGTGAATTTTATTCTGAAAACTAGCATTGAAACTGGTTTCAAAGGAAAAATTGCCAATTTCTTTTCGTATGAGGAATTTCCTTCTGTCTATCATCATTTTTACAATGCTAAACTCATGACCTATTTTCAAACCACATTCAATACTCCTGCTGAGGCAAGACTGGATGATCTTAGTCCTCAGAACTTAATCATCTTCACCATCATTTCAAATCTGTTAGTGCCAACTGATGGCCACAGAACAGATGCAAACAAAATGGAACTCTATCTGTTCTACTGCTTTGTTGAAAAAATTCGCATTGACTTTGGTTTTGTAATGTGCAAGTTTTTGCTCAAAATTAGCACTGACAGTCGTAGGAAGCTCTCTTATGGCAGATTTCTGACCCCTATCTTTGCTCATTTTGAAATTCCTTTTTCTGGAAAATCTCCCAAAGACAGTGCTTCATCCGTCTTCTCAAAAGCTTATTTTGAACGAAAGAACTTAAAATTTTTTGAAGGCCATTGGTGCCATAAGGAGACTGTTGCTGAGTCTAGAAGGAAGAATTTTCATGAAACCCCTGTCACTCCTAGGACTCCTCATGATCAGTCAGACCTTGTCTCTCCTTTCACCATTCATCCTAGGAAGTCTGCTAGCAGATCCTTTGTATCCAATTCTGAAGTCATTTCCTTGCTTGAAGACCTCAAACAGCATGTCTTGCTTATTGAAGAATGTCTCATGATGACCATGACCTCTGACTAAAAATCCTCCTTCATTGAAAAAAGAAACCTTCTTGTCCCTCCAATACCTGAGAGCAATATAAATGAGCCAAGAACTGAGCCCACAGGACCAACTACTGGTGCTGAGACTACACGAGCTTCTAGTTCTCAACCCAAGGATAAAGGCAAGGCTCCAGCAACTGAGGAATCAGATGAAGATGGTGATGAAGAAACTGAGGAAGAAGAGGATCCTGCACAGTATCGTCTGGCAAGGAGAAGGCCTGGATCATCTAAAATCACCATCTAGGCACTACTAAGTCATTGCACCTTTATCTAGGACTATAGTTTATCTTTTGCATTGCACTTTTGTATTAAGTGCTGGACACATGGTCTGTACAACTGGATATTTTCTTTACTGCTTATGAATGTTATAACTAAGTATTTTGTTATGAATGTTTTTATTGGGTGATATAATTGGTTATGTGTTTGTGCAATCTGCTGGTTGAATGAATGTTTCTGATTGATATCTGCTCAATGATTGATTCCAAACTGTGATGTACATTGTAAATGTGTATACTGATATTGTTTCTAATGAGATGCATTGCTGGTACCAAAACTGATTCGAAATCTTGTGATGACAAAAAGGGGGAGAATTGGAATTGGATTTGGTTTAACACTGATGGTATAGAGTAACTAGTTAGGAGGAGTCAGTCTCAGGGGGAGTTAAGTTGGATCAGCACTGATGATGTGGATTGTGTTTCTTTCCTGTATACTACTCATGCACTTCGTTAGGGGGAGCTATTATATTTTGCTCTATCCAATTGTTTTGTCATCATCAAAAAGGGGGAGATTGTTTATCTCAACTCATATCTTTTGATGATTACAAAACAATTGGATGTTTCTAATACCTTTTGTAGAGATCCTTTTCAGAAATGAACCAAACAGGTCTGTGGATTTAAAACAGAAAAAGAAGATCAAAAAGAATGAAGTCTGCTGAGGATGATGTCGGATGCACAAAAGGAGAGTATCGGACGTCCGACATTCTTTGAGTATCTTCGGACGAATAAAGAACTCAGACTCGGACGTCCGAAGAAGACAAGCCAGGGGTTACTTGTTTACTGATCAGGATCGGACGCTCAACACCTGTGTATCGGACGTCCGACAAGTATTGCTGCTCTTCGGACGAATCACTCAGGATGCATCGGCCGTCCGAAGGAATTGAAGAAGAAAGTCCAAGAATGCATCCTACCCTCGGACGCATAAAAACCAAGTATCGGACGTCCGACAGCACCAACGGCTAGTTGACTCTTCAGTTGCCTTCTACCCGTTGACAGCATTAATTGAAGAATTCTCTGGTCTACTATAAATAGAACAAAGTCAACCACTTCAAGACAACTTTGTACAACAAGAATACATCAGATTGTGAGTGATTCAAGTGCTAGAATACTCAAAAAGAACATTTGTACTCTTTGTTTGTGCAATCTTCGTGTAGTTTTTCAAGTGTGACACAGCTTCTTCAATAGTGTAGCATAGTGAGGGTTTGCGAGTGTTTGTAAAACTTCCTTGCTTGACCAAGTGTGGTTTGGGGCAAGAAGGAAGTGATCCCTTCCTTGTACACAAAAGATTGGTTGCAAGTTTGTTCAACTTGAAGTAACTTGGTATATAAAGGTGGTGTTCAAACCTCAGTTGTGTTTGAAGCCTGGTTTGTTTCTTTACTTTCATTTACTGCTTTTCTACATAAACTATTCTTCTCTTCATCTCACGAATATCTGTGCTCTTGTGCTATCTCGTTCATTGGGAGGTATTTGAGAAAAGAAAGGTAATCTGTAAAACAAGTGGACTATATCTTAGCAGTTCTTTGAAAGCCTAATTCACCCCCCCTCTTAGGTTGTCTTCGATCCTTACAATTAAACTTTAACCCACAATTAAGATTAAATGAAGCCTTATCAACAAATTTAAAGGGGCATAATTGGAATAACATAAATTAAGATCAAAATACTACTTACACTCACACTCCAAAGTAGATTCGTGATACTTTTTATAGACTACCACTTACAACTATATCCTTGATGCCATTTTTCTTTTGGACAGTGGTTTCATGTCTCGAAAATATGCAATGGATGACATCTTCTCTATTAAATATGACGTTTTTAGTTTTGGAGTTCTAGTGACCCTTTGTCTTACCTTGGGCACAATAATTAAAATTTAACCCACAATTAAGATTATATGAAGCCTTAACAACAAATTTAAAAGGGCATAATTGAAATAATAGAAGTTCTAGTCACTTGTGACCCTTTGTCTTACCTTGGGTGCAATAATTAAATTTTAATCCACAATTAAGATTAAATAAATGAAGCCTTAATAACAAATTTAAAAGGGCATAATTGGAATAACAAAAACTAAGATCAAAATACTGCTTACACTCGCACTCCAAAGTAGACTCATGGTACTTTTTATATAGTAATGATATATACACACACACACACATGCACATCTGGTCATATTCTTGGCCGCTCAGATTAATGGATTTTGTATTCTCGAATCTCTGGCTTTATTCATTAGATCCATACAAGATGATCAACAAGTGTGTTCTTACACCAAAGAACTCTTGTGTTGATGATATTAATGAAATGATGATTGACCAATTCCCTGGACAAGCCTATGTTTATATGAGCACTGATAGAACTCTTAATGAAAGAGATCAAGGGGACTACCAAGACTTCCTGAATTCTTTAAATCCAAAAGGGTTGCCTCCGCATAAATTCGTCCTGAAAGAAAATTGACCTATTATTCTTCTAAGGAACCTAAATCCTACAGAAGGATTATGTAATGGGACAAGACTCATTTGCAGAAGCTTAAAACAGCATGTGCTTTGTGCTGAGATTGCAGTGGGTGAGCATCGAGGCAAACAAGTTGTTTTGCTTAGAATTCCACTGCAGACATCTGATACTGAGAAAATTGGAATTCCTTTGAAACGTATTCTGTTTCCAATAAAGTTCTGCTTTGCCATGACAATCAATAAGTCGCAGGGTCAAGGGTCAAACATTGGACCGTGTAGGCATCTATCTGCGCGAGCCTGTTTTTTTGCATGGCCAGCTATACGTTGCTTTATCTTGCGCTAAAATGGCAACTGCAGTTAAGGTTTTGATAATGCCGCCAACCTTTCATGATACTGTCGTTGAGGTTAAGACCCGGAATGTTGTTTACAGGGAAATTCTAGAATTAGCTAAAAATTGACTACAGGCATTAGGGTATTTGTACTCTTGTAGCTTTAACTGCAAAAATTCTTTGCATTGCCTGCATTCTACTTACTGCATTTAATGTTTACTTTCTATTTTTATTTGTTCAGTTTGAGGCTTTATATAGATTTGCTTCTTCTTTAATGCAGTATGGGTGATGTTTTGTTTATTGATGATATAAAGCTTGGAATGAAGTCATGGACATCTATAGTAACAGTCCAATAAAAAATGAATATTGGATCTTCGTTGTCTACTTCAACCAAGGACCAAAAATTCATACTTGCTGACTCAAAGGTAGACTTATGATAGCAACGACTATTACTATAGAAATTTTCAGTAGTTAATATATATTATATACTTTATGATCTGTTTGGTTTTAACTCTTCCTTATTTACTTTTCTCATTTTTTGTTAAATCCTTTACACTAATCTCTCTTTTGCAGGGATCTAAAGTTCAAGGGATACTTTTTAATTATGCCATAGAAAAAATGGGTCCAAAGCTGAGGCTGTACAAAAAATATCATATCTCTAATGCAGATGTTAGGCCTATTGCTGAAAAGTTTCGGATTGATGATCTTAAACTTCAGTGGGTTATAGGAACCGACACGGTTGTTGAAGAAGTTGATGAGGGTGATTCTGGTGTGTTGCCATTTCGATTCAATTTTACAGAATATAAAGATCTTGGCCATTATGCAGACTCTGCGAATGAAACTGTTGGTCAGTGCAATGTGCATTATCTTGTATATTATATTTATATGAACCTCAAGTAGTGCTGGTTAACATTTTTTTTTTTCTAATGTAGATGTCATTGGCGTTGTTGTTAATGCATCCTCTATCATTCTAGTCCATAAGGATTCTGGTGACTCATCTGTGTAGAGATTTGTGCTTGTCAATGAAGAGTTAAGCATTATCTTCTTCTTCTACAAATCTATTGGTCATGAATTACATGTCTGTTCTTGTTGCAGCATTAACTTTTATTGCAATAATAATTGTTTTCTTCTTTGCTCTCCTTATGCATAGAATGAATCCTGTTGTACTATCTCTCTGGAATGAATTCATCGAAAACGAAGGAAAGGCAATCCTTCACCAGAAGGATAAGTTTCCTGTTGTCATATGTCGCAGGCTTAAAGTTGTCACGTATGATGGTTAGTGACACTATTGCTAAGTATTTTAATTAACTTTTCTCTCATGCTTTATGCCTATGTTTGTCTTGAGCTTAATAATATCAAAAAAATAGGGATCGCTTTGTCAACTAAAAAAGACACAGCCATTCTCGTTAATCCACCAGTCAGAGATGCCAACTAGCTCAAACACTGGTAACTTTTCCTCAGCAATTTGTTTTTCCTACCTCTTAGACCTAAATACCATTAAAAAGAACATCGGTATGCTCTTTTCTGCTATTTTTGTAGGGCTGTTAGGAATGAAAAATACTTAGCTGATCTTGTTCAAGATAAAAAGACTTCAAATCGCAGCCCTCAGATGTTTTGTCAGTCGCAGCAAAGAATCACTTCGCTTATTGATGATGTTGTTCCTACTCAAAAGGTTAGCTGTATTTTTTAATAGCTTTCTTTTTCTCTAATTGTTTGGTGTATTATACAGATTATTCATCAGCCATTTTATTTCAAAATTTGAATGTAATTTTTTAAAATACCTCAGCTGTCGTGGGTGAAAGCAAAGTTTTCCTTTCAACACATCTTCCAGAAGTACTATTACATGGCTTGTACCAAATGCCATCGCATGACATCGGCAAATTTTGGCACTACTTACACCTGCAATCACTGTGATGAAAAGCAGAAAGCTTCACCCAGGAAAATAATCTTACCTTCTATTTAATTTTTGCACAAAATTCTTAATCTCTGTATGAATTACCATACTAAGCAACTGAATCTTATCTAATTTATATGCCGCTTTGATGTTGATCTCACTGATGACACAGATACACTAACTGCGTCGATACTTAGCGACTTAGCTGAAAATTTGCTCACATTCACTGCGGTTGAAGCTATGGAACATCACAAGAAGGTCATTTATATATGAGAAACTATCACAACCCTTTCATTAAATTGCATCAAGATAATAGCAACCATAAAATTTATCAGTAGAGTAGTTCATGAACTGATATAAGAAAGCAAGATGGTATGATATTAGATAAAGTAACACGAAAAGAGGGCGAAAAATTACTGCTGCAGATCGCCAAAAACATCTTGCTTTCTTATAAAAGAAAACCTATTTTTTTGTTGTAACGTTACAATTTCCTTTACTTGTTGGTTATTTTATTCTCTCTTATTACATCCTTTATTACATCCAACAACGTCAACTTTTATTTTCTAAAGGATATATCTACTATATCTTTTTTATGGGCATCCATGATAAATTGTTGCCACGTATCGCGCGGCCCATGCCTCCAAGTGTTGAACTAGGAGGCATAATCACACTTCGCTAGATAGAAATGTAAAATGCCCTACCCAATTTTGTATAGATCGAAAAACAAAATATATGAAGTAATAAAAATAGTAATTTATGCAAAACATAGTATTCCGATTATTAGTAATTATTAGTAAAATTCAAAAAGGATGGATCCTTAAGCTTAGTAATTTGTTTTGCATATGGAAACCGTTTGCAAAAGAAATCGCAATGACTAAAGAAAGAGGACATCAAAGTTACCAAAGAAACACTTCAAACATTCACTATCAAAACTGGATAAGTGCAGTCAGTAGCTTAACATTGATTTTGTGGCTAGATATCTATTATAAAAGCTTGACTCACTAAACAATTGCAACAACTTGCTAACATCAAACTTCCAGTGCTTTGGAAACATTGTTCCAACCAGAACTCATCCTATATTAAGAACAGAAGATTCTGTATCAATATCAGGCCATTGGAGCAAGAAAATCCCTTGGAGCCGCAAGACCATTGGGCACCTACAAATAATAACAATTGACCGTAATCAATCAATACCAAATGATTGCACAAGAAATAATCACTTTCAAAATTTTTGCTGCACCCATTTGCCCAAGATCAAGAAGCTGAAAATGAGTTCCAAAAATCTCAGCAACATAACCATGTGAAGACCCATCTGGAAGGTCAACAACAAAGTGAAACCCTAGAGGTATAACAACTATCTCACCAGGAACTACTTGCAATCTATCACATTCAGTTGTGATCCATAACTCTACATAGACAACATGTACAATATAAATGAATGAATAGCATCTACAACCAAAAAGCTTATCAGTTGGAATATGAAAGTGAAAATGATTATAATCCAATTAAAAGGCATATAAGAGGCAGAATTAATTGGGATGATTGAGGTTTCATGATTCAACTATGCAACTTGATAAAATTGTTGAAACCATTACGATCTGTCCATTTGGACTACCTTCCCAGATGATTACTACACACAAATAACGATAAAACATGAGTGTGTTAGGTAATTGCCTAGGTAATGAAACTACTTTGGCATCTATGCCTGTTTATCAGGAGGCAGATATGTTATAGAATTTTCATGCATCAAGAGAGGCCCCATGGTTCTAGTTTGCAAAACACTATATTTATTGTGAGGCCTCATGCTTATTGCCGAAGAACTATCCGTCGATTGCAAGAGAATTTTGGAGGCTTAATTCAACTGACTTTCTTGTAACACTTTAACAACGAATACAACCTTTTTTAGCTATACATTGCTTTTAAGGAAGTTATTCCAACTTTAGCATGAGTGAAAATTTATTTTTATAAAAACCTGCAGTATGAATGAAAAAAATGTTAAGAATCAATCCCTCAAGCAGTAATTATATCTAACCAGAATATTATAAGGCAAAAACAGATATTCCCATGATAAAAGAAGAGCTTCACTGATACAAAATGTAGAAGGCCATGATGCACTTAGAATGATCCCCTGCTTACCAGATATATCTAAAACAAAAGTCAGTTCGTATATTCTTTGATAAGCACTATAAGCATCTGAATATGCAGACACCGAATGTAGGGATTTGGATGTTCAGTGTTCTGAGTTGCTTCAAGATATTCACTATGCTTGAGAAGAAGTTCTAGCTCCTGATGCTTGTCCTCTAAATTGGTTTCTCTTTCCTGAAGAAAACGAAAAAAAAGGTCAGACCATTGAATCTTGTTTAAAATCGTCGATGCCCAACAATAAGCCAATGTAACCCCAAAGGAGAAGTTAGGATCACCTTAAACCAAACATGGCTAGTACATAGCTTGATAAAACAATCAGAAGCAAGAGGTTTTATTCTTACTGTGGTTGATAGCTTCATTTTTGGACGTATAAAGCTGAATGCTTAAATTTCTGAGTTCGCTAATCACAAACCTTAATGGCTTCACCCTTTCTTCTGAAATATTGCGATTACATTAATTACTCCCCCCGCGAAGCTGGCATTAAATTCAACATGCAAGGAATACAAACTGTAGTGATGCTATGCTAGTTATCCGCTATATCATTTAGGCCTTGTATAGATATACCTGAATTGCACTTTAAGGAATATCGTTAATGGCTTAGAGATTGATACCTGGTTATGGTTTTGATGTTAAGTCTATTTAGTTAATGATGCTACAAAAAGAAATATTTTTACGTGTAGATTATTGATGGAAACATTTTATAATGAGAATGCATAAACATGTAATCATTTGAGGTTTCCATACCGGTTATTTTGAAAGTTGTTCATCTGATGTGCCATAAGCTGCCTGCTTTCAAATTTGTCCAACCTTCAGTTTTGGTGCATGTCCCACACCATATTTTTGGGGGTCAGAATTGAACTCTTCCATGTTAGGACACTTCTCTAAAACCACTTGTTCCAGGGATGGTAGATCAACAGAAAAAGACATTGCACAGAGTCTATTTATGTTAGACATGTCTTTGATCTTCATGCTGTATAGTTCCGGCAGTGAAATTCTTTTGTCTTCAGTGTCTTCTTCTCCTTCCTCATCATGGCTTATTAGTTCAACTATATCCTTACAGCTGCTAATGTTTATTTCTTTGAGCTGTTGAAGATATCGAGCCTCAGCAACTGAAAACAGCTTTCTCAGTCTTGAGCATTCACTCACCTCAATAATCCTAAGGTTTGGAAAACAAGCAAGCTGATATTGATCAACTGATACTTCTGGCCTCTTCTCGACAATGCTTTCTAACTTGGTGCACCAGTTTATCTTAAGAACTTCCAGTTGCAGTAGATTTTGAGCAATGGAATATGGAAAGATAACTTTTAGGCTCCCGCAGCTGCTGAGCTCAACCACTGTTAGTTTTACAAGGCGCACCGAAGGAGGAAGTGGTTTTACCCCTCCTTTCCATATGGTTCTCAAACTCTCCAGACCGTGTAACCTTATAATTCTAAGATTAGACAGAAGGAACTGTTGATTCTCAGAACTAATGTTGCCAAGGTCAAATACACTCGACATTTGCTTGCACCATGTTGCTTCAACTTCTTCCAAACTCAGTAGCCTCTGGAGTAATGTGGCAGTGATTGCTACCCACATCCGCTTGCAACTTTGAAGTTTTAAAAACTTTAACTTGTGCAGCGAACCAACTGGAAGTAATTTTGGACATATAACGAACAATTCGTTCATAAGTTGAAGATGTAAACTTTCCAAAGCTGCCAAGATTGCAGGGGCATCATTTGCAGATTGGTTCATGGATAACAAAAACGAGGTTTCCATACAAGCAACGACCTTAAGATATCTTAAGTTGTTTAAGGTCCCCAGATCAACATCTAAAATATTCCTTATCATTTCATCATACAAGCAGAAAAGTCTCAAATCTTCTGTGTTCTGAAGTATGTCCTTCACTCCTTCAGGTATTGAAGTCTTAATTTCTCGGAGTGACAGGCTTCTTGAGTTTGGGTAACATGTCACTGAATCATACCCTTTACCAATAACTATCTCAAATTTTTGTACGTTAGGTATATGCAATTTTCTGGGAACCGATTCAGGATTGGATACTTGAATACATAAAGTAGTCAAGTGGGACAAGGATGTTATTTCTGAAAGACATGCTTTACTTGTGTCTTCAACCATCCCTTGAATCGCCCACTGATGAAAACTCTCCCACATGTAGAGTTCTTCTAATTGACACAAACGCGATAACAGGGTTGCCGGAACAGTCTTGAGCTTTTGGCAGAAGTTGAGGTCTAACAACCTCAGGTTGACTAATTCTCCAATCTCCTTTGGTAATTCTTCAATATCACATCCATAGAAGCTTAGAACCTCAAGTCTTTTTAATTTTCCAAGGACTGCTACATCATCCAACTTGCAGTGATTTAAATGCAAAGTCCGAAGGTTCACCAAGGCTTCAAACGAGGAGGGAAGTTTGAAGGAACTGGACAGCATTGAGGTCCATTTGTCTGGTTCAAAATAGTGATTTAGAGAGCGAGCACCAATTTTTTCACTTAAATCCAGCACCCTGAGCGTTGGCATCCCTAGAAAGAATCCCTCTGGTATTATCTCAAAAACCTCATTTTCCCCCAACAACAAAATTTCGAGCTTGGGACAAATTAGGCGCTCAGGAAGTGACTGAATATGATTAGTCATCAGAGAAATGATTACTGCATTGCGTTCAAGAGTCTCCTGATTTGGCCACTCCTTCAAGCCAAGACCTGGTTTTATGACGAAACCATGTTCCCTTGTAGATGCAATTGATATGGCAAAGTCACGAACCATATCATGCATTCTTACAGAATCTTCCGTACTGCTGTCCAGAAGCAAGCAACAGTCAGTAAGGTTTCTGATTATCCATCGTGTTTCTCTTCTTGCTTCCTCCATTGTGTCTACATCTGTAAACATTCCTTTTCCCAGTCCATATCTGGCTATGTCTTCAATTTTTATATCATGATCCTCAGGAAACAAGCAACACAATAGAAAACATTCTTTAGCGTCCTCACTTTGCAGCTGATCGTAGCTCAACTTTAGGCATGAGAAAATGTCTTTTTCTTCATTGCAGTTGATGTTCAATGGTTTGGACTTCTTTAGTTGCTGAAGTGCAGCTTTCCAAAGCTCCAGATCTTTGTTTCTCAGTGCTCTCCCAACCGTTACAAGTGCCAATGGGAGCCCACAACATTCTCTAGCAACCTTCATGGCGACATCATCTTGTTGGGGAGAAAATGTATCAGCCAATGACCCTGCGTTAGTTTTAAACAGGTTCCAGGATTCATCATCTGACAAGAGTCTCAATGGAATTTCCTTTGTTTTTCTAAGCCCCATAGTGCTGCATAGATTTCTTTGACGAGTAGTAATCAGAATCTTACAACCCTTGCCCTCAAAATTGACAGGAATTCCAATTTCTTTGAAATTAACAAAATTCCAAACATCATCCAATATAAGCAGGATTCTTTCCTGGGTAGTTAGCCTTTCAAAAAGCCGACCAGCTCTTCCCATTTCACTCTCCTCCTGGAAATATAGACCTAACATATCCCCAATTCGACCTTGAATTTTTCTCACATCTATATTTCGCGAAACAACAGCAAAAATCACCTTATTGAAAAGGCCACTAGTTTCAGCCATCCTACCAATTTCCTTTGCCAGAGTCGTCTTACCTATGCCCCCCATCCCGTACATTCCTATGATTGCACAGTTGTCATCCTGCAATGCATCAAAGATCTGATCCACAGCTTCTCTTTGGTGGGAAATAATCTGATTTACCAATCCTCTCCGCTGAGCAATGATCTCACTAACTGTTTTCTTTTGCAGGACAACGTTCTCATTTACAGTTGGTTTACTTGCTCCGAAAGTGACAGCTTCAGCTTTTCTTTTCACACTGGTTACTGATGCACTTGCTCCTGAAGTGGCATCTTTAGCCCTGCTTTTCTCATTCATAACTGATGTGCTGGCTATTGAAGTGACACCTTCAGCCCTGCTTTTCTGCTTCAGAGTTGATGTGCTTGCTCCCGAAGTAACATCTCCAGCCCCGCTAACCTCAATCAGAATTGATGTGCTTGCTCCAAAATTGACATCTTCAGACCTGTTTTTCTGATTAAGAGTTGATATGCTTGCTCCTGAAATAACATCTTCAGCTCTGCTTTTCTCATTCGTGGTTGATGTGCTTGCTCCTAAAGTGACAAGCTCAGCCCAGTTTTCAGCTGGTGTTAAGTGCTCTGGAAGGATTTCAATATTCAGGGGGGGCAATGTGATGTATATATCTTCTCTGGGCTGCAATTCTTGAAGTTCCATTACAATCGCTGTTTTTTCGATTGCCTCCTTGCTCAACTGATAACGCGCAATCCAGTCAGGAAAGCAGCCTCTCAGACATCTCTTGTCCAAATTAACTTTGTGAATTAACGAATCTGTTTCAGCTATGGTGCTCTCAACAGCTCCCGACCATTTGCTGACAGTAACCTTGATAACTTTGCCATTTCTTTTGGCTTCATTGATAGACTGCTCTACATCCATTCTCATGTCATTCAACTCCTCAACTTGCTCTTGCAGGTTCTTTACAATCTTACGATAATCATAGAGATAGCTCAGTCGATTTCCGACTGGAGTTGTCAGATAATATCCAATCCTTGCGAATATGGTAATAATAGCATCCATTTCAGGTCTCTATGTTTAGAATCTGAGTAGCCAGAAAAGGAAAAAATGGGCTCAAAACACTAACAATCTCAGTTGTTGTACTAGGAAGATAGAGATTGCAAACAGGTGCACAATTGTTCTCGGATCATCCATTTCAGGTCTCTATGTAGTATTCATTTTTCTCATATTTGTTTTTTGATATCGGTGCATGATTGATGATGTAATTTACATTTTAATGAAATTATAATGTTTTATGAAAAAAAAAACGAAATCATGTGGCATATTAAAGAGCCATGGTCATATCCAATGTGTGCCACTTAAATTAAAGATGATAAAGAATAATGCATGATTATGCAAGAAAACCCCCATGACTTGCAAGTAGGATTCTAGACCAAATTTACCTAATTATTTCCCATTTTATATTATATAATACTTACCACCAGACGAAGATAATAGATCTTTTCATTGTAAAGATCTTTTTTTTTTTCCCTTTTGGGTTCAAGAATGAAAGAGAAGTATCCTTAAACAATGTCAAGAACGTAATATTAAGGAAAAGGGAAGTATATTTATTTTTGTTTTTTTGTTATGAAGAAAATATAAAGCGTTTCACAACAAAATATAAAAAAAAAGGTCAAAAGTTAGATTTTTAATTTATTATTTTCATCAAAAGAATTAAATTTTTAGGTACTAACAATTAGCTTGTAAGAACCAAAAAGTTTGACAGAGACCAAGAAAATGAAGAAAAAAAAATTGTGACAAAGGACCTAATAACCCCAAAGAAGGGGCAGGAGAGAGGGGGGGGGGGGGGGGTTCACTCAACCTTTAAGACACAAGGCAAAATGACTATCCCAAAACTATGCCAAGGGGAGGGCTCATATGGTCTTTTTCACTGTCAAGTTCAGAGTTCAAACCAAGGTTCGAATCCTAATAGTTCGCGGTGAGAAAAATGTGGAGAGAGTTGAAGGGTTAAAAAAAGTTAAAAACAAGAGAAAAAGAGACTATTCCAAAACTACGAGAAGTCTTGACATTAAACCACAATGGGGTAAACAAATTAATACCAAAAACGTTCATACCTTTTGTAAGTAAAAATGCTTTACTGAATGATGAACTGAGCCTTTCTGGGATGTCTTTACGCAGTTACAGAAACAATTTTATGATCTTTCTTGCTATTAGCTCCAAACTGCCATGTCAAAGCATGCATCATTTAGGTAATCTGTCATGAAAGGAAATCATAAAAACACATATTTGATTTTGGTCTGCTTTATCGTTATTACCTTTCATAGATCGATGGCTGGATGGAAATGCAGTAGCTGAAGTCTGAAGATAATACGAGAGGCAACGAAAGTCAACTCCTAGAACAAGTAGAACGTTTGCACCAATGCTTGAGGTTTGTAAATGGTACAGATATATGCGAAAGAGAGGTATGAAAATGATCAAAGCCTCTGAAGTCAACAATAGTAGCATGTTCTACTTGTCTTCATTTTTTGGCCTCACGTTAACAAGTCAAACAAGGTGTTTTGTATTAAAGCTTGAAAAACAAAAAACAAAGGAAAGGATTGTAAATTATTTGAAACAAAGCAAAAAACAAAGGAAAGGATTATAAACAAAGCAAATTATTTGAGATATTTTTAATGTAGCACTTTTTGTGATGTGATGTATGTGAGATAAAAAAATAATTGGAAAGATAAAAATGTGTGTTGGAAATTGTAATGATGATGTAAGCAAATAAATTTTGGCAAATAATTTACAATCCAAACAGAGCTGAATTCAAAGTTTGTCCTAGAATATTTTTGCATTATCCATGATCACATTTTCCAATTGCCTTTTTACTTCACTTATAACAAAATCGTTACAGTAATTTTTTTTTTATTTTTTTTACAAAAGCTCCATAAAACAATAATCCAAAAGTTAGTAGATTATTTGGGATAATTTTTTTAGAAAAATACCGTAACACCTTTTTGATGTAATGTATGCAAGATTAAAAATATGGTTGAAAAATGTATTTATGATGCAAGCAAATAAATTTGTACAAATTTGCTCCGGTATCTGGAGTCAAAATTAATTGTGTGTACCTAAAACATAAAAAAAAGGAAAAAATGGTAAATTTACTCTCAAATTAGCTTCATTTTAAATAAAAATTAGCACCATTTACTTCCTTCTCATACTTCCACAATTAAAGTGACTAAAATATTCAAATAATTTTGTTTAAAATTTCGTATGACCAGATTATATTACTTGTGCACATTTATGGGTTCTTTTGTCATTTTGATCGTAAAAACAAATGTAAATAAGGAGTGAATGAGGCTACAAATACAATAATGGAGTTCTCAAACAAGTACTGTCCTTCACTCCTCCTTGGAATAGGGTGGTCTTACGGGAGAGAACGGTCATTCTTTTTATTGATCAAAAAGTCTACTCTTTTTCAGATCATCCAATTGATGAATTTTATGCTGATATAAATCTTCTTTTTTTTTTTTTTTGTGACATGAACAAGATCAACAATGTGTTCGAAATTCTTATTATTCCAATTGGTGACAAATTAAAGTGATATCTGCTTTCAAAATATATCATTATCACTTCTAACAAATTTTTTCAAGTGAATCTGAGTTTTGGATGGTATGGCTGATTTTAGTGAGTGTTTGGGTGTGTGCCTTGATGAGAGGTGAGAATCCATGTAATTTTTAATAGCTAGTAAAGTTTGAAAAAAAAATGATAACTTATCTGTTAATAGGATAAAACCCCCTTTTATTTTGGATGATTTTTACTTTATCCCCCTACGGTCATTTTTGAAGCACCTTGCGCCTTGTGTTAGACAAAGTCACGTTTGATTATTAGATAATGTCTGAACTTCCGAAGTTGCCCTCATCTTCAACACTAACAAAACATTAATTTGCAATTTTCCCCCACAAACTATGACCTTATTTGCATTTTGTTCTCTAATAAATTTCATAGGCATTTTATCCCTAGTACTTTAATTTTTTTTCATTTTTCTTTATTCCTTCATTTTTTGTTTATTTCTTTTCTTTGTTTTATTATTCTTTTAATTTTATTTTTTCTTTCATTCCTACTTGTCACTTTTATGCTATTACGTCACTTTTCATCATTGATTTGCCATACAAGCAAGAAAACAATTATTTTTAAATTTTTTTTTAACAAGGATAGGGTGAGATTTAAGAAACACAAAGGGGATAGGGGAACTTGAACCTTAACTCCTTAAGGCCTCGACCTTAGACCTTAGTCACTAGATCAAAGTTTCCTCGACAACAAAATAACTATTAAACTACAACAACATTAATATTGGAGTTTGAAATTAGTTATTGATGCTGAAAATTTAAAAAAAAATAACTCTTACAAAATAAAAGAATGAGGAAGAGAAAATTAAGAAAACCAATCATTGTAGTCTACTAATATAAATATATATATATATATATATATATATAAAGCACATTGCTGGTATTATAAAGCACATTTAATTCAAATATAGCCTGCTGGAACATAAGGAGTCTTAATGACCCTATTAAATAGGTTAAAGTATACAAATTAGTGCATGATTGCGGTATTCATGTATTGGGGATTTGTTGAAACAAAAGTAAGACTGTAATTTTCTATGCGTTAGTAAGATTCTTTTTTGGGCAATATAGTACGTGCGGGGCACGTGTATCTATTGGTAGTTTTCTATGACTAGAAAACACTTCTAAAGTAAAAAGGAAAATTAAAAAAAGGGCAAATTATACTTTACCCCCTGTAATTTAGTATTTTTGTACATAATCCCTCTATGGTTTCAAAAATTATACATAACTCCTTCATGGTTTGAATTAAAGTGTCAAAGTAACGAAATTTGTAATCCGTAACCAATTCACCTAAAATGTCAAAAATACCTCTATGTAAAGTTGAAAATTATTTATTAACCACAGGGGGATTATATGTATATTTGAAAATCATAAGAGAATTATATGGTAAAGTATTAAACCATAAAGGAGTTATATGGTAAAACATTAAACCATAAATGAGTTATATGGTAAAATATAAAATCATACGGGGTTAGTGCGTCATGTATATTATGTTTATATATTTTGGTCTTTTCAGCCATTTTAATTTTTAAACAAGGATAGTTTTGAAATTTTCAAAGGTTCCGTTACGAATGATCATTTCTGTCACTTTGACACTTTAATCCAAAGCATGAGGTGGATATGTATAGGTTTTGAAACCATATGAGGGTTATGTACAAAAATAATAAATTATATGGGGTAAAATGTAATTTGTCCTGCACACACACACAGACACATAGAAAACACTTGTCTAAAGTAAAAAGGAAAATTAAAAAAAAAAAACACACACACACACACACAACACATAGAACATATCCAGCAACACAAGAAAGAAAGGATAAAGAAAACCTTCATACCTTTTTGTGAGGAATAATGGTTTCCTTCTGCAAGATGGGAATCTATCTGCTCTTTGAATGATGAGCCCTGCCTTTCTGGGATATCTTTTCGCAGCGTACTTTAGCTCTTTAGAACTGGTGCAGAAACTTTTGCTCTTAGCTAGAGAGCTCCAACTGCCATGTCAATCAATGCATGCATCATATTAGTTAGTCCATCATGGAAACAACTTGAAAAACAAAATACGAATTGGATCCGCTCTACATACCTTTCATTTCCTGTATTATACTCTGCAAGATGGATTTGTAGTGGTGAAGATGAAGCAGTGGAAGTCAATTCACTGAACAAGAATGATTCCACCAGCACTTGGGATTTGTGAACTCTGCAGATGCAAAAAAGAAGTTTGAAGTGTTCAAGACTTACAATTCAATAATACTCTGAACAATATTCTAACCAAGAAAAAGGTGTCTTCATTCTTTGGCACCAATATGAAATTATGAATAAGTCAAATACGCGTGTTTTCACTTTTCTTTTGTTTTCTTTTTCTTTTTCTAGTTTTTTTCCTCCCCCTCCGTTCGACACCCTTTTCAGTCTTCACCCTTCAATTTGTCGTGCAGAGGATTCTTTTGCCAAAGCTGAGGAAACTCAGACTTTTTGGAATAAATAAACCTAATCCCCGAACAACCTTCAAAAGCCGGTCAACTTGTGAAGGCGTCCAGGGGACTTATCTACCCATAAACCCAACCCCCCAATTCCGATGTGGGATAGAAAACCCCACAGGGTGCCCCGCTGCTAAGAAGTAAAGACCCCCCAAGCTCCCCGAGAGAGAGTTTTCTGTCTTTTGCCAAAGCTGAGGAAACTCAGACTTTTTGGAATAAATAAACCTAATCCCCGAACAACCTTCAAAAGCCAGCCAACTTGTGAAGGCGTCCAGGGGACTTATCTACCCATAAACCCAACCCCCCCAATTCCGATGTGGGATAGAAAACCCCATAGGGGTCGTGCAAAGGATTCGAACCGACTTTTTCTGATCCTAACAACGGGCAAGATCCTAAGAGTCTAATTGCCAAAATACTAAAAGTTCTTTCCTGATCATTGGATCGATCCCAATGACTCATTTTTTCTTTTTTCTTTTTTTAATTCAATTGAAGTTTAGGGGGAAAAATGAATAAAAGATTCAAAAAACTATGTGCACTGATATCACTAGTCAAAATCCATTGCGTGTACCTAAAATAGTTGACTTGCAAATATTTTAATAGTACTTCTTTGTCGTATTTTAATAGTACTAATTAAAATGACAAAAAAATTCCACACAAAAAATTTTGCTCAAAATTTTGAATCACCACATTAATATGATTCACCTGTACACACACTACTATTTTATCCCTTTCACTCAGTTCAATAGTAAACAAATATAATTAAGGAGTGAATGAGGCTAAGAATTGGAGTTTTCAAACAAGTAATATCCTTCTTGAAATCAGATGATGAGTTAGGTCAGAATCCATGTATTTGTGTTATAGCTGTTAGAGTAAAAGTAGAAGATAAAGTTAATTAGCATGTAGTAATAGATTAGTAGAGTTTTGAAAAACAAATAGAAAGGTTAATTAATGGCCCAAACCAGAGTTAACGTCACTTAATTTGACATGAGCTATTTGAATTTGGCCATGTAGCTGTAACTTGATGTTATCCAATAATTTAAAATCAATGACTAAGGTCCAACACACTGGAGAAAAGATCATGGTAACTAATCTGTTGTTTTTCTTTTATATATAAAATATCATAATTTCATTAAAATATGCACTAATGGCAGAAATTATATCATCAAACATACACAGATGTCGAAGAACAGATCTGAAGAAAAGATACTACAGATCTAAAAAACAATAAAAATTATATCATAAAACTCCAGATTTAAAAAATGGGATAAAATAATTGTAGCTCTATGGACATTTATGCATGTTTCCAATCGCCAGATCTGCTAATTAACTATATCAAGTGCAAATATAATGATGAGATCTGTCGACAAGATTCAAGAAATTTCAGATCTAATAATCAAAATCTAAAAAAACTCAGATCTAATAAAAGAAAAAACGAAAAAATTATCAAAAAACTCTCACTAGAAATCCCTAGGAGAGAATAAAACTCTCACTAAAAAATTTAGAAGAGAAGGAAACTCTCACTAGACAATCCTAAGTAGAGATGAAATTCTCACTATAAAATTTTATGAGGGATTTATTCACACAATTATAACTAATCTGTTGTTAAGAACATTTATAGCTGAGCCATCGGTTTCTAATGATCAAATTTATAATTATTATAAAAATAGAAAAAACTTTTAAAAATTCATAAATTTTGAGTTATAGCACAATTGAAGATAGTCCAACAAGAGCTCTAATTACAAAAAAATATATATATTAGGAAAATGGCCAAGAAAGAGTTAAATAGAAAAAATGAAAAGATGTCGGCACAAAATTCACTAATAATTATTGAATAATCAACACGATTCCTTCTTTTCCTTTTTTTTTTTTCCCTATTTCTCCTCGTTCTTGAACCATTCTTTAGCAATTCTTTTTCTCCTTCTTCATCTTCTCCAGTCATCTATTTCCCTCTAGTCTAGTAATAATTCTTGGCCGAGACCACAACAAAGTTCTGTAGGCCAATTTACAATATGTGCTAAAGTTGTGATGTTACAAGAGCCTCTCTTTATTTTCTTAGATTGCATTAAGTTATATTTTTCAACTTTATTAATTAGGAGAAAGTGTTTTTCAACTTATGTTACTAAGATTGAACTGCATATGGTACCATATCATACCATTACAAAAGGTCGCATTGAATGCACATTAGAAAGACAAATATCATTTTCTGTCAAAATCAAAATTTAATTTTTCCCCATGGAAGTTTTCTTTTCTTTTTTTTTTTTCTGTTTTTACAAGGAGAATCAACAGTGATTCTCCACTTACCTACTTGATGATTCGAACCCGTGACCTGTCAGTTACCCAAGAGAAGCCTAGTACTAGAATAACCACACAAAAAAAAAAAAAATTGCGATCATAAAATTTCTATCTCTTGAAAATGTATTTGCTCATGAAAATTGCAAAGTACACCTACACATTTGACTAATTACAGGCATATACATTTTGAAAAGACCAATTTCCATGTAAATCATTTCAACCTCCAACTACCAGTGTAGACCAAAACTCGCAGCTTGCATGAGCGGGTGAGCAAAATATGCACCTAAAGTTAACACCGTTATGGTTAAATATGGCAGTCTCAGAAATTCCTTGTAATAATCTCTGGGCAACTTCTGTCGGCCGTCAAGAACAGCAGCAAATGGAATGACACTTGTTCTATTCTTTACCACTTCGAATGCTTCACCATATCGTATCGCCAACCTCCGATCGCCATTCCAGACGCCAAATAAATGGTGTCCGATTAAGCCAACAGAAGCTGCCACTGCTACAGAATTCCCTATCCAGATGGTGTGAGCCAGACACCACATGACCTGTCCAACCATCTGAACAAAGGAAAATAACACTTGAGGCAAAAACCAAGAGATTGGGAAAGCAAAAAGGACAAGAAAACCGAGTTCGATTCCAAACTGCTGATGAAGTTGGAGGAAGACATCTCAAAGAACATCTATGCGAGAATGAACATGGGCACAAAATCAGAATAAAGGTCTTAACATCTATGCGAGAATGAACGCTTGCAATGGCAATGATAGCTCAACCCATGAACATGGAAACAAATGCCAAAAACAGAAAAGTGAATCTGATTGTCTGTAAATTTTACTGTCAAAAGTGGTTGTGAATAGAAAACCAAAATTTTTTACTGCCCAGATGATAAAAATTAAAAACGAATAGAAAAATAAAGAGTGGATATAGATATTCTTTCTATTGTTATTTTTAAAATTGCTCCAGTCTCCAATTCACATTTTCATCTGGCATCAACTGCTGCCCATGTTCTACAGTAAATTACTAACACTGTCATACATTACTTGACTATATCTTGTAAATGGTAAATCAGAAGCTCCAGAAGCCCAAGGTGGAAGCTTGACTTAAAAAAACACAGCTTTCCACTCCACAAGAGAAATGACATTGGTAAATCAGTAGACATTGTGCTGCAGTAAGTGCTTAAAAAATGTATTAAAGATAATTGGACTCATTCATGGCTTTCCAAGTTTTAGGTGTCAACTAAAAGTTGATCACTATTCATTTGGTAGCAAACACAGCAAGTAGTGTGCTGATTTCTGCTAAGGTTTATTAGAGTGTTCTCAATTTACTTTTGTTTGGCAAACATAATTTCATTTTTCATGCCCACTATTATCAATTTTTGCTAAAAAGAGCTTCTTTCTCCTGTTTCTCTATGTTATTCAGAGTATCTTTTTCGTCACACATATGGAAACTGTCATGTGTTGACTGCAGCATACAAGGCTTGTTTGGATCTCCAGAAAGTTAACAGAGTAACAAAACCCCAAGATGGTACACTAAGTGAAAGGAAAATTAGTGGATATCCAGTTCAGTAACTGAATTGAGCATCTCAGTAGTTTGAAGAGACTGATACAAATTTCTTCGAAAAGATTTCAAGATCTATTACACAAAAAAGCAAAGAAAAAATCAAGTAATTCCATAAAAGCTAAACATGAGAGTAACTTCATAGCTGCATGCTTTTCCCTACCTCACACATTAACCAAGACATGTTAACTGCAAAACTAATGGAACACTGACTTCTGCCACTTATTCAGATTAACAAAAAAAGGCAGAGGAAACCAAACGTGAAAGTGAACAACACTACTCAAGATACTAATTACCATACCTGAGGGTGCCTTGTAATTCTCATTATCCCTGTTTCCCAAATATGCATTTTGGGCTTGTCCACTGCTGCTACCTCTAATAAATTGAAGGTTGATGGATAAAGGAAGAAGAAGGAAACAAAGTTAGAAAGCCACAATAGGTGATGTAGCCAAGGCACACCCTGTAGTTGCCATAACTGGACTCCATCATATCTGTGGTTGATAAAATACACCTGTAGAAAATTCAGTAGAGCTTTTAGTTAATCAAATCAGTAACCGATAAACACGCATTTTATGGAAAGGGGCTCCAAAAAAACTTAAGAGCACTAAAGTAGAAAAACTTGGGCAATGCAGATCAGTTGGGAACTCACAACAGTACTAACAGCCAATGGAAGAGAAATTCCAGCAAACAAGACACGATAAGCACGCTCTCCAACGATTTTCTCACCTGTGTCTCTGAGACTCGCCAAACCACTATGGACTACCGCAAAAATGAGCGTCAAGGTCAGCATTACAACCTGCAAGAAAAAATAGGTTGCTTAAAATTCCCAGTTAAAATCAGTAAAAAAGATGATTGCCATGAACTAATTCAGTTCTGGACAAAGATAAAACTTGAGGGTTCTCAGTGAAACTTTAGAACTACAAGGGCTGAAGAGAAAGAAAGGCAAAGTTCAAGGAATAAATGAACAAATATTCCAATTGTTACATTTTGAGCTTTTTCATACATTATGGTCCCCAAGAAATAGCCTAGTCTCAGTTTAGTTCTCCACCTTTCATTTCTAAGTAAATTGCTCCCCCAACTCTTCTAGCTTCAAAAAATAGTCCCTTATCTTTCAATTGTAACACATTCAGTACCCAATATTCATAAATTTTCCATTCATAACTTAAGCACAATACATTGAAAATGTAGGATTAAAATGGGAAGAGGTATGATTTACAGGTCTTGAGTTCAAATTCCCCTTATTCCGCTTCTTAAATCCCACCCCCCACCTGCTAGGAAAAAAAAATTAATTGTTTGAAAAAAAAATGGTAGGGGATTGAATAATAAAGTATTGAAAACTTAAGAGACTAAATGCTACTACTCACAAAACATTAAGGTCCAAGATTCTAATTAACCTTTTCCAATTTTAGTACTAGGTCTTTCATGTTCTCATCAAAGTAACAGCTTAACTAAGCCCTTTAAAAAAACTTAGGGACCAAACAAAGTGGAATTACAAACTCAAGGGACCAATAATGCAAATTTCCACTTAATTCAGTACGCAGTACCGACAACTCTATCTACAGCAAATAACAAAATGGTCCTTCTCCAACAATTAAACTACTAAAACTACCAAACTCATATAAACAAAAAAATTGAGCAAAAACCCATAAATTTATAAAAATTATTCTGTTGAAAATATATTCAAATTTGAGTAACTGACCTCGTGACTATCAGAAACGGAGGAAACAGCATTGATGAAGGCTTTACCAAAGCCAGTGGAATTATCAATCCAGGCCACGTTAAGAACAAAAAGCACAATTCCCAAAATGGCAGTAAAATAAATCCAGGAGGAAATTTTCTGTTTGGACAGGTCGAATTCCGCAGAATCCTCGCCAACGAGGAATTCAGTTTCCTCTGTTTGATTCCCAATTGCTAACGGAATTAACGGTCTCTTTCTGGGGTTTGTTGAAGGGAAGAACAGTGAGTTAGTTTGTGGGGTGTTTGGAAATGCGGTTTTGGAGGGCTTGTTTGAAAAGATGGGATTGAGTGAATGATAAGGGGTTTTAGTTTTGGGGGCTTGTTTGCGGTGAAGGGGGGAATTCGGTTTGGAAAATTGAGGGAATTGGAAAGGTGAGTTTGATAAGAGAATTGAAGTTGCCATGTATTATTATGAGTGGTTCGTTGTGTGTGAATTTGGGGGTTTAAGAGAGGTGGAGGAATGTGTTGTTGTTGTTGGGGTGTGTGTGTGTGTTAATTTAATAGAGGTGGAGGAATGCGTGCGTGTGTGTGTGTGTGTGTGTGAAAATGGGGCTTAAGAAAGGTGGTGGAAGTATACGGGAAGAAGGGAAGGGAATCTGGAGGGAGAGGTGCTTTTGGGAGGGGAATTTGGGTTGGGAATGATAAATGTTACATATTGGTTGAGGATTTATTTGAGTATTTTTATTCCATCTTTGGAATTTTCGTTTGATTTAGCTATTTTTAGATGTATTTTTTAAATATTTTACTGTATTAGTGTGTATGCAAAATATTTTTTGAAATTTATTTTTTTTGAATTATTTTTATTTGTATATTACCGCAACGTTGCATTTTTTTTTTTTGAAAAACTTATTTATAAAAAAGGCCAATTCAAACGGAATTGTCTACTCATTTTTACCATGATTTTCCAATATTTTGGATTCATTAAGTTCTCATGTCTGTTAATTTAGTCCCTTGTTTTGTCTGTAACCTAAGCTAGTTTTGATTTTGAATAATATGCATTTTTTGTGCAATAGTTTGAAACGATACATAAAAGAACATGGAATTATATAAAAACTAAAATAAGAATCAAACTTCTTCATACCAAACCTTTTTGTTCATTCCAAGTGCACCTCAGAAAAGCCAATTGAGAAGGATTGCAAGTAGGTTTTGTGCCTGCAACTACTTATAGTGAAGTACTCAGTCGGTTGAGGTGCTGTAATTTGTTTTCTTGACTACAATAATTGGTCACTAATCAAATTTCAAATTGATGAACAATTCATTTTCCTGCATCTTATGATAACTATCCTTGGCAACCTTCTCCAATTCTCAAGACCAAATAAAAGTAGAAGAAAAGTTCATTACTGAGATCTGAGATTCATAAAATTAGACCAAAAACATGAGAATGATATCTGAGATACAGTTTAGCTGTTACAGTTTAACTTTTTTCTACCTCCTTTCTCCCCATTTTTGTTCTTCCTATTGTTTCCCTTGCCCTGTTTGCTTTGAGAGGCCTTATTGTTGTCATTGTTTTGGGAAGCAGAAGCAACATCAGAAGGCTAATTCTTGACCTTTTCTTCAGGGACTTTCCCAATTACCCCCTCAGGCTCTGTGTTATCAGTTCCTCTAAACAAATTTTTGCCATCATTTTCCTCCTTAGGCTCAGCATCAGAAACTATCCCAGAAGCAGTTTCCCTTGGCACAATTAAATCATTATCATTATCATTATCATTACTATATAAAAAGTACCATGAGTCTACTTTGGAGTGCGAGTGTAAGCAGTATTTTGATCATAGTTTTTGTTATTCCAATTATGCCCTTTTAAATTTGTTATTAAGGCTTCATTTAATCTTAATTGTGGATTAAAGTTTAATTATTGCACCCAAGGTAAGACAAAGGGTCACAAGTGACTAGAACTTCTGTTATTCCAATTATGCCATTTTAAATTTGTTGTTAAGATTTCATATAATCTTAATTATGGGTTAAAGTTTAGTTATTGTGCCCAAGGTAAGACAAAGGGTCACAAGTGACTAGAACTCCAAAACTAAAAACGTCATATTTAATAGAGAAGATGTCACCCATTGCATATTCAAGGAACATGAAACCACTGCCAAAAAAAAAAAAGCATCCAGGATATAGTTGTAAGTGGTAGTGTATAAAAAGTACCATGAGTTTACTTTGGAGTGTGGGTGTAAGCAGTATTTTGATCTTAATTTCTATTATTCCAATTATGCTCTTTTAAATTTGTTGTTAAGGCTTCATTTAATCTTAATTGTGGGTTAAAATTTAATTATTGTACCCAGGTAAGACAAAGGGTCACAAGTGACTAGAAATTTTGTTCTTTCTATTATGCCCTTTTAAATTTGTTGTTAAGGTTTCATATAATCTTAATTGTGAGTTAAAGTTTAATTATTGCACCCCAGATAAAACAAAGGGTCACAAGTGACTAGAACTCCAAAACTAAAAACATCATATTTAATAGAGAAAATGTCATCCATTGCATATTCTCGGGACATGAAATCACTTTCCAAAAAAAAAAAAAATAGCATCTAGGATATAGTTGTAAGTGGTAGTGCATTAATAGCAACCCTCAAAACAAGAAAAACTGAAAAAAAAACTGAAAACTATTCATAAAATGACATAAAGTGAATAACAAATGAACCAAGAAGATGAGAATAACATTCCAATAAGATTAACCATTGCAGAAGATTTTTTAGATTTTGATTCTTTCAATAAGTCACATTTTATTTCCAAGGAGATGCACTTGCAAATTGATGACTGCTGGGGACATCTCATTAAGATTGAATTCAAAAATTCTCCCGATAGCTTCCTGAGCTGAAACCCATCTTGCATCTTCAAAGAGTTGAATTTCATCTACCATAGTCTCACCATCAGGGTGTGCTATGTACTACTCCTGACCTAATGCGGGTTGCACCTTTCCAATTTTCAAAATTATGGCTTGCAATCATACAACCCCTACAATTATAATGAAAATTAAAAACTAAATGGTCAGGTTATAGAAAATCTAAAACTAAAATAACACTATCAATCATTAACACCAACTAAAATACCACTACGAATCATTTACACCAATCATTAACAGCTAAAAAGCAAAAATTGAAAACCCCTACCAAAACTTAAAATACAATCTTAAAATCATATGAAGGTAAACAACGAATTAATCACAGAAACTGAAAAAATTAATTCATATGACATAGAAGACAACATTACATTTATATAAATATTGCATCTTTACTAAGTTCTACACCCAATTTCCAACACCCTTAAAAAGTGAACATGTCAAAGCTTACTCCTATTTTTTAAAAAAAATTACAAAAAAACTCTAATATTCTGTCTATTTACTATGGCGACCAATAAGCAAATCACCATTATATTTATTCCTTTTTCTACTTCTTCTTCAACTTTGCAAAATTTAATTTTGGTCCATGATAAAGTGAGAAAATATATACTTTCATGTTCATCTGTTAAATTTTTATTTATATTTTGCAATTTATTACCATTTCTTATTTACATTTTAATAAATTTACAGGGAACAAAAATTCAAGCTATCATGTTTGATGATATCATCACAAGATTTGGAAATAATTTTCAATACAATAAGTTGTACTTACTTTCAAATGGAAGTGTGAATAAAACTAGAAGTGGCAAAATGGATTCATATCCACCAATCCATCCATATAAACCAATCTTAAATGGATTTGGATGATCCATATAAATTCAATGGTTTTAAATGGATAACCATTTAAATCCAATTATATTGGTGGATTTAAATGGATTATCCATCTTATCCATATACATCCATTTAACTTAAAAAATAGAAAACACATTTATAAAAATGTGAGATAAAATCTTGTGGGACCATCTATTCTTTTCTTCATAACTTTCTCATATGTCAAATTAATTTTGTGGGACCACCTATTCTTTTCTTCATAACTTCCTCACATGCCAAGTTGCCAATAACATTAATTGCATTTTTTTTGCTTCTAGTTCCTAGACTTCTTCCATCCTTTTCAAAATTATATTTTAGTCTCTACTCTTATTTTTTTAATTAAACTCTCATGTAGTAATGATTGCAAACATTTATATTCTTAAGTAAAGAAAAAGCGAGAATGCATCATGCAGTGTCAAAATATTTTTTATTTTTTTAATTCTTTTATTTATAAAAAATATTTTTCTAACGAGTGTCCCCGCAACATTGATTAAGATATGTAAATGACACCTTTTTTTTTTTTTCCAAATTCATTTCCAAATCCTCATACTTGCAATCCCTCTCCCCTCATCACCCAACCCAAATATCCAAAAAAAAAAAAGACGCCTAATTTACTAAGTAATATAAGGTAGCTTGTATATCAATTGTATAATAAGGAGTTTCATACATTTTTAGGTACTACGTGCACATGTGATGAAAATATTTTACTTGTCAAATAACATAAGATTTCTTATTAGAATTCCACTTTAGGTGATTTAAGGATAGAACTTTGGGGATCTATATTTTTTGGAAAAAAACATTTGGATCTTAAATTTAGGATTTGAGAGAGTAAATGGATAAATGGATGGATCATGGTTTACACTATCCATTTAAATGACATCCATTTAGATCCATTTATTAAATGGTTTTAATTGGATTGGATCAATTTGATCCACTATCCATTTAACTAAAACCATTTATCAACCATTTATCCATTTTGCCACTTCTAAATAAAACAAACACTTCGTATGCAAATGTCAACAATGAGATTGAATTGATCCTACGAAATTACACTCACATCAAAAAAGACTATTCTCATGTACCAACAAGGAACATTATCTATGCACCTATCAAGTTTGAAGAGGCAAAAAATCCAGACTTTATCAACAAATGAATAGGTAACATTTTCTTCCAAAATCAATGAATTTCTTCTGCAAAACTTCTAACAATTTTCTACACTATTAGGCTGAATCATTGTACTTATTTACATTCAAAATAAACTTATTTTCTACAGATGTCATTGGAGTGAGTTGTTACAAGTGTGGCTCAAATATTGGTGCTTCCAAAAAGAAAAGGTGGATACACTCAAAAAGAGAGAAATCACCATAATAAACAAAAAGTAAGATTACTTTTTAGCTTGCTTTCTTACTATATGAATGTTTGAAGCTCCAAGCATTAAAAAAAAAACATACGTCCAGCATCACTTTTTCCTTTATATGTAGAGTGTTCATAATTCGGCCACCTAATACATTTTCTATTTCACAACTTCGCAGTCATTACTTCATGCCTAACATTTTTATATTAAAATATAAAAATTATCCTCACACTATAGGTTTGCCACTATGAAAATCATCTTATGGGGAGATATGACAATTAATGAAGCTCAATTTCCACAAGAAGTTGCATCTCAAAAACCAGCAATTGCAGCAATACAATTCCAAATGTCTGAATACCAAGGTAAAAATATCAATAGTAAAAATAAAATAACATTATAATTACAACTTGACATTTTAAAATATTCTAGGAGAGTTTCATCTGTCAACAACATTCATGTCAACTCTACAAGTCAATCCAAATTGCAAAGAAGTTTTGAAACTTCAAAAGTGGTATGAATACAATTTTTTTAGACTTTTTTTTTATACAAATTGAATGCCTTGAATTACAATACTGAAAATTTATATAGGATTACTACAAAGAAAAGTGAAAATCTTGAAGCTGCAATCTTGAAGAACAAGATGGACTTGGCCAAGCACATTCAACTCAAAATATTATTCATCAACAACATTCATTGAAAGAGGTAAATTTATCGCCTCATAAATCTTCAATTTAGAAAATTCCTTGAAAAAAAAAGCCAAACATCATAAAAACAATAACAAATAACTGCTTTTTGCAGCATGCTTTCTACATTTCCAACGCAATTGTTACCGATATAGAGAACAAAGCCGAACTATACTATAATGCTTGTAAAGGATGCAACACCAAAATTATCAATTTCGAAAAAGATGCAGAATGCCCCAAATGCAATTATCCAACAAAAGATTTTACACCAAGGTAAGTCACTCAATTAAATACATGACATGAAAGCTAGACTTTAAAAAGACAAACTTCAAAAGCACAGTTAACAACTTAATATTATTTCCAAAATAGGTACAATATAAGGATGGAAGTCGTCGATGGACAAGATGTGGCAACAATAATATTATTTGAAGACTTGGCAACTAATTTTATTGGATGCCCAATACAAGAATATATAGATAGCACTACATCTTTCAAGGTAAGTTCCTAAAAATTATTAAAATAATAAACACATCAACTCTTATTAATTAAGCATTCAATTTAAACCTATCTGATTTACAAATACTGAAAACCCAACGGTACAAGGAGAAATCAAAGTTGTATAAGAAAATGATTGCCGCAAAGCATAAGGAGTTCAAATTCCTCATCAAGCTTAATAGGATTGGGCACTCCTCTCATGCACATCTATCAATGGTA
The DNA here is from genome assembly GCF_003713205.1 of Coffea eugenioides. Lineage (NCBI taxonomy): Eukaryota > Viridiplantae > Streptophyta > Magnoliopsida > Gentianales > Rubiaceae > Coffea > Coffea eugenioides. The sequence goes on from NC_040037.1 coordinate 18,561,041, forward strand.
GCAATAGCATTCGAGCAACTACCAAATACAAACAAACAAGAAGATGCCACTCCATCTATTGCATCTGAACAACATGCTCGGCAAAGCATAATAAAAGACAAAAATTCAAAGGTGATTGAAATTGACGATGATGTTCCACTACAGTCCTTCAAAACCAAAAAAGGGGGAGCAAGAAGTAATGCATCCAAGCTCAAAAGTCAATTGAAAAAGAAGATAAAAGTCGAGAAAATTAAAACACTAATGATTACTATTTCACATTTAATATCTTCTCTTTTTCTTCATCTTACATTCAATAAGATTGTTTTGCATTGCTTACTTTACAATATTTTGTAACATGCAATTCCCACCCTTGCTTCTATTCCCAACTCTACATTACAAAGGTAAACTCATTATAAAAACAGAACAAAATGATATAACTACATATCATCCAACCACGTGCAACGCATGTATGGTATCACTAGTGATTTAGAAAAGCCTCCAGCCTAGGCCTCTTTGACTGCAAGCTCTTCAGAAGTGATCCAATTTCTTGCAAGTTTCCAGTCTGTATAATATCACTGGTGGGGGGAAAACATCAATGAAACTTCGAGTAAACTATCGAAGCTGACACTTGAAAAGCTAAACATAAAAATTGTATAGTCAGGTATTGAATGTAGCAAACTAGGGAAGTTGCACAATCTGCAATCATGACAGCAGCAGAAGTTCTTTTGTTTCACTACTACTTGGTTCAATTGCCAACCAATATGAAAATTAAGCAACCCTTTACCTGGAATAGTGCCACAAATTCAGCTTTCTAGATAAAGTCCATATGCAAAAACCATGGATATCAATTGTCAGTTGTCACCCTAATGTTTTAGTCTAAGAAAACTGTTACCAGACCATTGCAAGCATTCGATTTCAAGTATTTAAAAGCTGTGGTTATGAACTTACCTAGCATCAAATTGCTTGATTTCGTCAAGCATGCTGCTTGCTTCACCGAATTGGTTTACACTACCACAAGGAAGAAATTTCTTTACATTCAGTCCAGCAGTTAAAAAGCTTGTACTTTCTTCCAATTCCTCCTGGAAACGAGCAGCATAAAAGAGAGTTGTTAAAGCTATTACATGGAAGTGCTTGTATGATTATTAAACGCAAAATCCACAAAGCAGCTGAGCAGACCTAAGCAATTGTGATTACCTTAAACTGAGAAACATTAGGAGAACAGCTTGATCACTCTTCATGTTGTCTTTTCTCTGTTGATATTTGCACATCAAAGATTTTTTCAGAAAGGCCTGAGTACATCTGTGGGTTGCTTTCAGTTCCACTGTCTGTGCTCATTTTCTGATCTGGTGCCGCAGAAATGTCAATTGACATGAGAGACTCAGCATTATGAACAAGTCCTTCACACAAATTCGGAGCATTTGCTTCAACCATAGGCCTTTGCTGATGGTAACTTCCTTGCTTTCGGAACAAGTTTCTCGTGATGTCATCAATTCTTGGTGTCAAAGCTGTGTCAATGATGATTGCAGGACACGCAAATTTTGGACTATTTTCTCTCAAATGCACAATCACAAGAGGATTTCCAATCCTTCTGAATGCTTCTACAGTTCCATTTAAACTAAACCAATCCTGAGTCAAATTAAGCTTTCTTCTTGGCCTAAGTGCCTGAATGAATGGCATTGGCAGCTGCGAACTAATATGAGACTGATCAAGCAGATGAGAAAGAACATTAGAATACTTGCCTGAGTTCAAGTGGAGCAAGCACAAGATAACCACAAGCCTTAATGCTAGTAGTGGATGATACTGATTTACATCAAATTTTGATTTTGCAATCCATGATGCTGTCTCCCGCTTATTAAAAAGAAACTGTTCAACCATCATAACAACAGAATCAAATATGATTTCAGGAGACAACTGCGTGTCAGCTACTGAACTCGCATCTGGATACATGTCTGCTTTAAGATAAACAAGCCATTCCACAAAAGAATACTTTGTTGTGAAAAAGTAATCCTTGGAATGAAATACAAGGAGTAGCAGGCGTTCAACAAGATATATTAAACAATCAGGTGATACATAGTCATATGACCTCCAATTTGCAAGATAAGTATCTCTCAAAGCTTCGTGGAAGCTATCAATCAGTGAAAACTTCTTCCAATCTTCACCTGAAGTATTTGACGAAGGATCACCCAAGGATCTTGATTCTGTTATCCCAGAATGCCTCAATGAAGATACTTGCAAAGAATCAATGAATGCTCTCCAGGAAAAATTCTTTTCAAATCTTTTTGTTATCTTCATGTACAGATCATCTGTTGGTTTTCCAGATCCAAGCCAAATCATTACCACCCTCCCAATTTGACCGTAGGTAAGGTCACCTTTGTTACTGATATTTTCAACAATAACCTCTTCAAGTAGACTCCGTGAGAGCTCAGTTTTCCTTAAAGAGATCATGTTTTCCACCAATGATTTGCAACAGTCTAGTGGAAATACATATTTAAAGTACGTAATTGGTGGCCGCAGGAAATTTTCTAGCCTCCTTTCAACACTATCATTGAATTTGAATGATTCAGTCAAAAATTTCATCAATTGATAGATATCAATGAGGCAAATGCATTGGCAAAAAAGGGAGAATGACTCCCTTATTGACAACTTATAAAGAGCTTCAACAGTGTCAAGTACCTTCAGGCCGACGGAAGCTACTTCAGCCTGGCAATGACTCAGAGCAGCAGATGCAAATTTTCGACCATCAATGGATACCTGGTTCTCGCTTTGCTGCTTCTGCTTGAATACAGAACCAGTTGTTTTCACCCATTCAGCATCTGAGTTCAACAGTATATATGCTACATTTGAATTGATGACCTGCCTCCTCACACCAAAATAGTTCAAACAGAACTCACCATATTCAAGCCATTCATTATCATCTGGTTTTTCCACTGTTTTGAGATATTGCATGATATTTAACATGTTCCTTCTCCACATATCCCAAAAATACATGAGTGAACCAACGGAGATGTGGTTAAGTGAAATCTTATCTTCTGAATGCTTTTTCATATCAACTTGCAATTCATCTTCCCATTCAAACTTCCGTGCTGTACAATCAAGATGAGCATCCAGGATCCTCCGGATAGATATCAATTCAACTGTCAGATTTTTACATAGCTCTGAATAAGTGAGAGACTGAAGCAACTCATGCAAGCTAATATGCTCATGTGACAAAACTTCAACCTCTCTGCGAATGCGTTCATAGAACTCATTCGATTCTTCCTGTGCAAATGACATAGCTTTCTTTAATAGCATTTGTTTCTGTCGAAATGGCCTCAAGGGCCAACCTCTATTTCCAGTCACCCATAGAGAGCGATGAAGCACAAATGAAATGATGAGTAAGGATGCTTCCTTGAGATGGCCTGCCTTCCCAAGCAGGTCTGCCTCCCGTGGCAGATCCCCTCTCAACTTTGCTATTTCTATAGCTTCCGCGAAGTTTCCGAGTTCTTCTTCCAACAACAAAAGTTCATCAATACAGCCTATGCTTTTCAGGAAGTTACGTCTGGAATCCATAGAAAGGAAAGCTCTAACATATTTTATCATGGATTTAAAATCCTTGAGCTTATAATAACTCAAAGCGCAACTCTCCAAGAACTCTTGTTCAATTTTTTTGATTTCCTTTTCGCCAGGAGCATTCTGTTTCCATTTCGTAATGTATTGCCTTCCCAATTCAAAAAGACTCCCCTGAGTGCACACAGACAAACACTCCAACAAGTAATTGCCATCAGCATAAGCCTTTGCTGCAAGTTCATAACTTCTAGCCGAAGTGAAACAATCACCCGCTTGTTTAGGATCTCCACATTTATCAAAGTAAATTCTTCCTGAAGCAAGATTCAAGAGGTTGAACTTCAAGACTATGCTTTTCCAGTTAATTGTTTGCACAAGTAAAATACCATTGTCAAACCAAAGATAACTACAAAAAACAACCAGTTCCTCAACAACAAAGCCCCCCCCCCCCCCCCCCCCCAAAAAAAAACCCCATCCCCTCTCCCTCCCACAATAAAACAAAAGTATGTCTATAATAATTGTATTAAAAAACATATAACTAAGGGGAGATTGAGATATCATGCCTGCTCTTTCGTAATCCCCTCTCAACTTTGCTATTTCTACAGCCTCCTTGAAGTTTCCAAGTTCTTCTTCCAACAGCAAAAGCTCATCAAGACAGCCTATGCTTTTCAGGAATTTCCGCCTTGAATCCATAGTAAGGAAAGCTCTAACGTATTTTATCATGGATTTATGATCCTTGAGCTTATAATAGCTCAAAGCGCAACTCTCCAAAAACTCTTGTCCGACTTTTTCGATTTCCTTACTTTGTTTTGCGGTACCATCATCACCAGGAGCAGCCTGTTTCCATTTCTTAATATATTGCCTTCCCAATTCAAAAAGATTACCCTGAGTACATGCGGACAAACACTCCAACAAGTAATTGCCATCAGCATAAGCCTTCGCTGCAAGTTTATAACTTTTAGCCGAAGTGAAACAATCACCTGCTTTTTTAGGATCTCTACATTTATCAAAGTAAATTCTTCCTGCAGCAAGATTCAAAAGGTTAAACTTCAAGACTATGCTTTTCCAGTTAATTGTTTGCACAAGTAAAATACCATTGTCAAACCAAAGGAGACCAGCTGTTATAGAACTATAACTACAAAAAACAACCAGCCCCTCAAGGGCCTCAACAACCACCCACCCCTCACCCCTTCCCCTCTCCCTGGCATCGACAATAAAACAAAAGTATGTCTATAAGAGTTATATTAAAAGATATATAACTAAGGAGACATTGATACATCATACCTGCTCTTTCGTAATCCCCCAAATCACAGAAGCATTCAGCAGCAGACTCAGCTCTGCCAATGAAGTCAAACAACTCAGCAGCCTGTCTGAGGATTGTACAAGCCTCTTGAGGATTTGACTCACGCAGGTGATCAGCGGTTGCCCTCAGGCCAGCAGCCTTGGCCCGTTTCTCCCAATTTGTATCTCCTGCCCTTTCAAAGCACATGGTTGCCATCTGATACTTGTTCTCCCGGTAAAGCTGCATTAAAATATAAAGAAAAATTTTGTAGATTCCAGAATGAATGATAACATGCACAACAAACTTGAAGCATAAAATGCATAGAAGCTGCGGTAGCAGAAACTTTAGAGAGCAGTCCAACCTTTATACCCCTTGATTTCCACTCTGCAGGACTGCTCGCCATTAGCATCGTTTGTGAAAATGATTCATCCACCTCCTTTACTTGCACAAGGCCCAACTTCTTCCAGAAGTCAAACATGGGTGCAGCAAACTCCTCACTATCTTCACAAATCCACAGTCTCTGCCTTGTCCGCGTAATTGCCACGTATAATTGTTTCAATTCAGAACAAAGGATACTGTGTCTTGCATGACTAAAACTAGGAAAGCACCTAGGGAAACAAGAATCACGTAGATCTTTTTTCTCCACGAAGTCATACACCACTCTCCATTGGTTCTTCAGAGGCGATGAACTGAAAAAATTGTACAGTAAGACATCCTGCAAATTGTACAATAACCCAATCAAGACACAGAGTAAATTTTGAATGAAAATGAGGAAAATCTTTAGCAAAGAAATCACTAAATGGAAGAAATAAAAGCAGCTAGGCATGCATTCAGTTTTCCCAGGCCCTTGGTCATACTCATAAACGGTTGGTTAGAGAATCACTTGGTAGTAAATGACAATCAATCACCTGAAACTCTAGACCCTTGCATTCCAGTATTGTAAGAACAAGAGCATGATTTCCTACATCTCTAGAAATTCCTTCCCGAGCAGAATCATCACGTACTAGTATAACCTGTTCGGCACCAAAGCCTACTACTTTCCCACCAGTCTTTGCAGTCTTTCCGAAAATAATCTCAATAGCACTCTCGTTAGGCTTAAGCAGAATAGGAGCTTCACCATATATAAAGCTAATTTCAGGTTTCAAAATATCAACAGATCGAGGGAAAAATTGGTAAAGAATGTCTGTGACACTCTGTGCTAATTTAAGTACTCCAGCATGAGTACGGAAGTTCTGGTGCAAATTCAAAATTTCTGACATACGTCTTTTCTCTCTTCTTTCAACATATTTGTCACTCTTTGATTTCATTATGAACTCATTATAGAATAGAGATCGTATATCTTGAAACCTAAAATCAGTACCCCTGGCAATAGTTTGAGCTGTATCACCAGAAAAGACAAAACCTTCATCCACATTTTTGCAGATATACTTGAACAGAGCTATCTGACTCATAGCAAGATCTTGCACTTCGTCAATGTACACAAAATCCATTTTATCACCCTCCAGACCCTTGCTCTTCAGCCTAAGATGAAGGTCAATAACAAAATCAGACAGATCAAATTCCCCACGCTGTAATTTCTTCTTCTCGTAAGCTTGAAAAACAGTATAGATCAGCTCTCTCTCATCTGAGCTCAGGGTTGATGCCCTACTATTAGACATGGAAACATATTCTTGCCTGCTCAATTTACCATCAGGGGCTTCCCCAGCTAGCAAGCCTCCTTTAATGTGAGATATTATCTCCGTAAATGTTCTTGAAGAATCAAGATTCTTCGTCAGTTGTGAATTGAAGTGAGGCCAATAATGGAAACAAAACCTCTCATAATTTACCTCCTTCATTCGTAAGAGAGATTGCAGAACAGCAGATCTGAAATTTCCACTTATACCAACAGAAAAGTCCATTATCTTCATCATCTCAGGAAATCGTCTGAAATATGAATCACCGATTGTCCCATCAAGCATCATCAAAAACTTATGAAATGTAATGACAAGAGGGTACTTTTCGGAAGGAATGCCAACAAAAGAATCTGGTATATCTTTAAACTGTTCTATCTCTTCCACATCTTGGGCATCATTCAAACTGGCTTCAGATGGGAAATTTCCACTGCAAGCAAAACTGCACTCAAGACAGTTATGGTTAGAGATATAATTATTAAGAATACTTTAGTTTTCTCTGTACTATGTAAAAGGATATTATTTTAAAGAAGAAGTCTAGTATGTCAGAATGCTAACTGTAACATGTAATGACAAAACGAGCTGCTAGGAAAAATCCACCATATCTCACATAACTTTCCACCGACTACACAACGATTAGAAGTGTGAATTGATTTGCTGCTAGAATTCATTGCCGCATGGATTTCTGTGATGTTCCTTTTCTTTTTTGGTTATTCAACGAGAGGCTCCAAACCTGACAAGGGGAAGGGGGAAAGGGAGGGCTGGAGAACCTGGGCCTCACCATCACCTAGCTAATGTCCCTACAAGCTAAACTGGGTCTTGGGGACATATCCCAAAATTAAGTTGCTCGTGTGATCTCTTTCCTTTCCTGAACTATCTATGAACTGACATGCCAAATGCCTTCTCAGAACATTATGTCCTGCACAGACTTCAACCTAATACATATTTTAATCTTATAGAACTATGATAAAATGTAAATGGCTTCATATACAGCATGTAGTTGAACTCCATCGTATCTATACTATGTAGCATGACTACTAAAACAGCACATCCAAGTAAGCTAAGTTAGACAATTAGAGCAGCAATGAGTATGAATCGAACACTACATTAAAGTACATACAAACAAATTGTACTTGATCACTGGTTAGCGGTTACCTTATCAGACGGGAAACATAATGTTTGACTGCAGAACATAGTCTTGGGCTTACTGTCACAAAAAGCTGGCGCAAAAATGTCTTCCTGGTCACTTCTGTAGAGTGATCAAACTCAGTTCTCTTCAAGACGCTCGTAGACATACTGTTCTCAGCTGTAGTAAATCCTTCCGAAGCAATATGGTAGATTTGTTCTTTCTCGAATAACTTCATGGACAGGACAGTAGTTTTCCCTGTGCCAGATCGCCCAAGGATGAAGCTGCTTTTGCAGAATTGAATAATTTCCCACTCTTCATCTGTAACTTCAAAAGGCAGATCCAATTCCTGACCATCACGACTGAAAAGTAAATGACTCACAGCACCAGGTGACAGGGAGTAAAACTTCATGAGTTGCAAGCTTTCGCTAACTCTCGAATTTTCAGCATAACATCCTCCATCCAATGTGCTATCAGTAGAATCTGCAGCAGATTTGCCATTATTCATGTTCTTATGTCGGATTATCTTTGATGAGTTGGGCCAACACTCGGGAAGTTCTGCTCTCCTGAACAAGTAAATAAAAGGAAAAAGCACGAGCAAATATGTTAATGCTGTCCCATTAAAAGTGGAATTCAGTTAATACGAAGAAAAAAGTTACCCTTTAAGACATTTCTGTTCGCATTGATTGATGAAATCATCAGTATACATGTTGAAAATGTTATCAAGACGTTTCAGCAGCTTTGGGATCTCCACCAGAGGTAATATATCCCACACCTTCAAGACTTGCATGTAATTTGATTTCTTAACAATGTCTATTGAGCACACCACATAGAGCCCCTCAACCTTAAAATGTTTCACAATCTGTGAAGATCTTTCACAAACTAAGTCCACATTTATTTTCTTAGGTCGCCAGCCACTGGCAAGACAAAGCAACAGGTTTAGGACTAACTTCTTCATGCGGGTGGAAGTCATATTTCTAAATGATTTCCGAAAGTCGTCACTAAATAAAACCTGTGACATAACATATAAAAGTAATAAAAAGATTCATGAATAAACCAGAAATTCAAATCCAAAATAACCAAAATGATTAAACTATACAAGAAAATTTGAACAAAGAAAGGATGCCTTGAAGATTTTAGCTAACTAAAATAGACAACAGAAATCCACAATGGATTAGGTATATATCCAAACAACTATATATGGACAGAATGCATAATATTGATATCATAACGATGATGCTACACCAAAAGGAACATAAACACGAAGAAATTTTGAATAGAGAAAAGAAAGTGCAGCATGTTAATACAAAATTTAATACCGTCCAAACTGTCATGCAAACTTTTATAGTCATAGTTTCCTTGATGGACATATTATTCCAGTATGTACAAGTATGCTGCCAGGAATGTTACCTAAATTGATACCATAAAGAAGCAAACAACTGAACATTACCGTCCACCGTTGCTGTTTGAAAAGTGTGCTATCCCCATTAAGCAAATCCTCCATCTGATCCAGCTCTTTCTTCACATCCAAAATCGTGTTTGATACATCAGTGTCCTCATCAGCACTAAAGAAACAACCACGAGCCTTAGCATCACAAATTAATGCTTCCCAAACTGATCGAGTATTTGTTAGTGTATCCGCATTTCCAAAGATCCAAAGACAGTGCCTAGCAAGGGACAAGAAATTCAATTTCTGCATATTTGAAATTAAAGATTAGAGAAAAGTTCCTTGCAGTAATATAGCTGAAAAAGTACCGAGCTCTTGTCAAAGCAACATTGGTTCTCTGAGGACTAGATAGGAAACCAATAGACCCTTTATTATTGGCTCTTACAGTAGATAATAAAACAATATCTTGTTCCCCACCCTGATATCCATCTATAGATTTTACTGTCACAACAAAATTGTCAAGATTTTCAAACTTATGACGAAGTTTTTCTTGAACCAGTGCAACTTGAGCAGCATAGGGTGATATTACCCCAACGCTTAGAGATGTATCAGATCCATTCCAAGCTGTGCCAAAAAAAGTAATTTGTTACGTCAAAGAAGACATGGAAAACATATAACAATAGTCAAAGTAGCATAAAAACCATGTCATGGGTATTAAGTACGCATATTACAAATTCAATCAGATTCCTAATAGATAATTAATTATACAAGTGAGAGTAGTTTTGCACCCTCAATACTCCAGCAATTCATGTAAGATGGCTCTACCAATCTTAATTTGATGTTTTGATGCATTAAGCTTCAATTTTCTAGCCCTTCATATGATTTCCAGAGACAAAAGCATATTCATGAAACAGAAGCTACTCAGTCAAATATTATACTATCTTTAGCCAAAGGTGTCTTTTTCTCATTTTCATACTCCTTTTCTATTGTAGAATGAAGGCATGTCTTTCCTTTCCATTGTTCTATCTGGACTGGACTAAGGCTAAACTGAAAATATGGACTAGGTAACTGCTTCAAATCCTGCACTCTGATAGAGTCAAACTTAATACAGCAGCATATATTTTATGATATTTCTCAACAGAAAACTTGCTTGTAGATGGAATTATTCAAACTAGGAAGCCTTGACATGCCTTTGTACAGCTTCTGAACTATCTTTACCACCACAGCCGCCTCAACAATATTTCTCAAGCTGTAATCATCACCATCGCCATCTTCATTTCCACCTGGGACATTAATGAATGAATAGGGACCAAACATTTTCTCCCGAAGAAAACACCTTTCGTGCTTTTTACTCCTAACTTCAGGTGCATCCATGATCTTGTCCGTATAGAAGATAGAATTTGGGAAGCAACTGATAGATGGATGCATTCTATATTGAATGTTAAGCAGATGCTTTGGCTGACCCAATGAACTCAACCTTTCAAATAAGCTTCTTCCAAATGCGGCATTGGCAGATATCTATATTATACGTAAACAGATATATATTATGTCTATGAGGTAATCAGATGTCATGCCTGTAAGATTATTCTATTGGTCTGTATAAATTCATTAGCAATTTGCATACCTTGCTATTAACGCTTGCTGGAAACTGGCACTCATCACCAACAAGAATAGCATGCTTCAAACCAGGTAGTTGAAGTGGTATAAGGGATTCACACTCTTTCAATTGGGCAGCCTCATCAATGACCAGCACTTTAAGTGGCTCCACATTTGTCCTGTGCAACTTGTAGGAAGTAGAAGCAGTGCAGAAAACCAAGGTAGCCATTTGGAAACAGAGTTCCCTTATTGATTCTTCATTCACAGTGGCTGGGATGCCCAGATTTTCAAGAGTTGAATGAACGGTTTTTAGGACAAAGAGACACTTGCTTCTAATATCTGGCAGCAACCAGGTACATGTGACTGCTTTGGAAAAATCTTCCACCATTATGCTAGAAGAATAGAGCTTCTCCAGTATATCAGAGGTCAAAAACTTTTCAAACAGCTCCTTCTCCAAAGACTCAAGCAGATAAATCAGATGTACCATCTTTTCAAAATTTTGTTTTGCAACAAAACTTCTTGCTACATGAGTGCAGAATGTAATCAGACATCTTCTGAGGGATGGTAAAATTGCTTTTACTCGTGCTCTGATGAATTCTAGAAATGACTTTGGCTTATCTTTTGGAGCTTCATCTTTGTTTTCCTTGGTTTTGATCAGCTCATTTTCCAGAAAGATATGGTAGTGTGAGGCACCGTGCTCAAGCAAATCAATCATAGAATGCACACAATGTTTCAAACCATTTGATGGTGCAAAGCACTCAACAAGCCTCTTCACGCGGTAGTCAAGATATATATCTTCAATATCAGGGGCAACTTTTAGTCGATCCTTATTTCCAAATAATATAATATCTCCCAATGGAGTAAACGGATCACTTTTTTCAGATTCAGCAGCATATGCCTCTTTTACCAGTTTTACCACTCGAGATGCAACTTCTTTTACTGCCACATTGGTTGGGGCACAACAAAGAGTCCTGTAATTCATTCTTAATAGGCTAAAGAGCATCTGACTTACTGTTTTGGTTTTCCCTGTCCCCGGCGGACCCCAAATGAGTTCAATGTGAGAATTCTGGTCACATGTCATCTTATTGAGAGACGCCCTTATGGCTTTAGTTTGGGATTCATTCATCTGAGTGTATAAATCTGATCCAAAACTTTCAGACAATTGTCCAGTGTGATTTACTGAACAAGAATCACACTGTTCTTCAACCTGTGACACCACATGCAGCAAATATCAACATAAAGGGTAATCAGTAAAATAAAGATTCATCTAACCAAAAAACACACAATATTGAAAAGCAGAGAAATTGTTCAGCTGAATATTCGATCTCCATATTAATTAGCCTCACAATGACCTTAGTTCATAAGCTGTAGAAGTATGTGTATTCATGGTAACATTTTTCATATCCTGGTGGTCGACTTGACAAAACCAAAACATATCTATCTTATGGATTCTCTAGATTTAGCAAATGCATGTTTGTCCAAGTGAGATACCAATGAATACGAGATGAAGATGGAGGACTAGCAGATTGACCTGTTGTCAAGCTTGGTATCTGTAACCTAAGTACATGTAAACAACTGATTGAGATACAAAAGATTATTTATAGTAAACATAAAGAGGCACATCTTAATCCTTTTAAGAGAAGATAATAAGCAAAAAGATTATAGCCTTTCTTTTGAATTTCAAAACAGCTAAATCTAATTGTAAAAATGATAAATTTTCCTAAGTATACGACAATTTAAGAAAGCACCTAGACTACACCAATGCTATTACACAGTGGAACTGCATTAGGTATAATCTCTCATGTTCAGCATGTAAAGATATATGTCCTCTGTTTGGGAAAAAATTCTCAAAATAATGTTCTCATTCATTTTTTACTTTATTTCTCTAGGCAATTGCTATAATGTCATGAGACTCATGATCCAGGTATGGTTTACGGGGGAGATATCGAAAAGCTATTATATAGATCATGTTTTAGGGTCTGCATTGCCTAAAATGTCAGGAAAAATCACATACTCCTCCAATGAACAGAATACCTTCTAACACATCATAAAACCTTCATTTAAACTATTTCTGTTTAGCATAAACGTCCACTAGATAGCACAAATGGGACAAGGTCTTCTCTTGAATGGAGGCAGATTTGCTCGTAGCATGTTGACAATTGGTAACTAGGCAAATTTGCCGACAGCATCGTTAGATTGAGCATTGTCTTCTGTAAGAATGAGAGGAAAGTTTTCCACATTCATGTTGACTGGCGATGAACAGAATTGCTTTTCTGTCTGTTGCCAATTTTCCAATTTTATGGATACCTAATCATACTTTTATGATTAACATCTGACAAATTTCGTGAAAAGCAATGGGAGCAATGGCAGGCTACCGTGGTACATCCACTATTACTAGCTAGGATATTTCATTTTGACTGTAATGGGAAATTATACCTACAGTTAAAAGTATATTCAAAAAGGGGAAGAATCTGGGCATCAAATTTGGAAACTCAAGTCTTTTTGAGATAATGCCATGGCGAAAGCATCAATTCAGCCTCATACTTACCATGGCATTAGAGCAAAGAACCTTCTCAATAAGCGTCAAATTTTTGAACCAATGCAATGCCTTCCATATTCTTTTATTTGTCATAGTATTTGTCAAGTAAACCACGTAAAGCCAGTCCTGCTTCCCACCCTTGAATGGCATGTCTTCCGGTGTCTTGACCTTAAACTTAGTTGATGAAGTGCTCTCATCAATGCCTTCACCTTTAATGTCAGTTACCGATGCCAATGTCCATGACCAGTGCATCCTTTGGAGGTCAGAACTGGTTTCAGGTTTTGAATCTGAAATAACAAGAATATCACCCGGCAATACTTTGTAAAGCTCTTTACCATGGTCAACAAATTTGTTTTTCCATTGATCAACTTTAACATCGTATAGAAATTTTCCACAAGATTTTGCTTCCTCGAGAATTTGCACTTCAGCAAATGGTGCCTGATGTATAAATTCCATAGCAGAAGCGAGCTGTGCTCGTGTTTCTTCCAATAAAGGGTAGATGTAAGAGCCAAGGTAATTCCCTACTGATTCAAATAATTCAGGTATCCACTCTACCTGTAAAGTATAGAGATGGCATTCATTACATTAAGCCTAGGAAAAATGCAGTTGATGTAACCAAAGGAAAAAGGAAAACACCAGCAAAAGTTGGAGACATACAGCAAAAAAGACACAAGCACATCAAACAATATGTGCTTCACTCAGAATCTAAATTGAGGGCAACAGTTCATATTCTTGCAATAGATACTGAATGTTGCTCAATTAACCGGTATCACAAATATCAAAAAAATGATGGCCTAGTATAACACTAACAAAAATTGGACATGCACAGCAAAAAAAATGACAAAAAGACAAATTGAAGACAAGAGTTCCTCGTTTTTCAAACCTTAGAAAATGTATGACAAAAAGATGTGTCCAGAGATTAATTTCTGCAGGGCAATATTGCTGGAATAGAGAAGCTTAACTCTATGGCCTTAAGATTGATCACCTTGGCTATGCCACTCAAGAATCAACATTCCAACAACTCAAAGAAGAATCAACTAGAGAACTATAAAAGTATTGCTGTTGAAATTTGAAACATCTCAATTTTTGAGGTTCAGACATCCCACAATGGGATTGAGATAGCTTAAGTCTATCTAGTCTCAATTTGGGATGTCTCATGTCCATATTGCTAAAGAAGTAGAATTGAGACATCCCAATTCCGCATAACAAATGTAGGTTTAACAATGTGATCCAATTAAAGCAAATAATTTTATACTTCCAACAAACGAAAATTTCTGAATTTGTAGCCCATCCATTGCAATGATATAAAATTCCAGAATTTGTTACCATTTTGCCGTTCCTCCTTTTCACTCAAACAACATCCACTACCTCCTAAGAAGCATATAATCCAAAGTAACTAGAAAAAGTTTCTGGCACTATATTTTGTACTTCTAACAAGCGAAAAAAGTTTAAAACTCTTTATCAAATATCTTTTTCACTTTCCTGAATCACATTAGATAGTTCATTTTTTCTGTTATTTTTACTGTAGATTAAATTCTGAATTATATGATGTAAATGTTTTTCCATTGTCTTCTTAACCACTGATTTTCCATCATATAGCCCTAATTTTATCTATACATACTGTATACAAGTTGACAGTATTTCAATTGATATTTAAAGAATTGAAGACTATGATATTTAGTGAAAACCAACAGCCAGAGGCCTAGAAATAAGATATACTCTTTAGTCTGAAATATTATGCTATATTTCTCACTAGTATGTACCGGTGAATCTTACGATCCCCATGTATCCTCCCCATTTCTTAAATCCCACTCCTTCCCTGCTAAAAAAATTATTATTTTTTTTTAAAAAAAAGAACTAGTGAATTGTACAATAGATTAATGTTATAAAATAATAAAATGACTTTTGCCCTCAAAGTCAAGCTTAAATGGTTGAGACATTGATATATAACTATGTGGGGCATGATTTAACTTTGAAATTTTCTCTTTTCTGTCTTCCTCCTTGTAAGATATAGATTGAATATATGACCGATTTCATTCACACTAACAAATATTGGTCTAAAATAACTATACTTTGTACAGTGTCAAAAATAAAAACACTAGTTTCAACAAAACAGAACTTTAAGGGCACTAAGTGGATTCACTCCAAAACAATCATAAATAATAAAAAAAAAATGCATACATTTCATCATTTGTCAGATCTTTAGTCAAACTTTTGTTGCAAACAATTTGAGAGAAAGTTGCAAAATAACTCAACTTTACTTATGAGTATTTGACTAAAAGAAAGCAACAAAGAATCATCAGAAATGAAAAATGAAGTATGGAACATAGATTCTAACCTGATCTTTGTATCGATTCTCATTAAAAATGTCATGAAGGGACCATTTCAAAACCACGTCAGTGAAGTCATCTTTAGGCCATGCTCTCTTCTTGCCTGAACAACCCCCTTCCATCATCATTTCTTCTACAATCACTCTTACTTGCAACTTTTTTGTCTCACAAATGAACTTGAAAACTGAACAAAAATAAATTCCCAGATGGACATTAAAGCCTTCTGAGTACCATGCATGACCATCACTCTCTTATATGCAACCCTTTTTTTTTTTTTTTTGCCTTTTGCTTTTTGTAAAAACCGTAGTGCCTGAATCTGAAAATGAATTAAGTTGGTCTTTTCATTTTCCCACTACTAGGCCCTAATTTTTTTTTTTTTTTTTTTGAAAAAGAAACTTTCTATCCATTCATAAGCAGCATTTACAATGCAAGTTGAAAAGTTGTCCCCCCCGTTAAGATAACTTAGCTAGTAAGTAGGCTGGAGCAGGGGTGGATTTCACTTGGGGCACGGCCACTGTCCTCTTTAATATTTCTATAATATCCATAAAAATTTGATATAATTTTTAAGTGTGCCTCCTAAAATTTGGTGTATCTATTAATTTATATACTCTTAAACTTGCCTTAATTTATCTGTTGTTACAGTTACTATAAAAAAGATTTTTCAGTTATGAATATAGTGAAAAATTGGTTACGAAATAGGATGGAAGATACTTGGATGAATGATTGTTTAGTTACTTATATTGTGAAAAATATACTTCGTGAAGTTCAAAATGAAAAGGTCGTGATCCGTTATCAAAATATGAAAACTTGTCATGAGCAATTGTAAATGATTTAGTTTACTTTTTGAAATAATTGAGTTTGTCTTTTTATATTTTTCATAGAATATTAGGAACGAATTTGGCACATGTGCTTAATATTAGGGGTCATTGAATTGGTTAGAGTATAGCATTGAAAAAGATGCTTCTTTTTGCTGTCATTATCTATATGAACCTGTTATAGTTTTGTTGGAGAAGGGTTCAAATTGGAAACAAAAGAGAGATAGAATTTATGCTTTTGTTCGTGTTCCTAATAGTGCAACAGAATCTGATTTGGAATAAATACCAATTTTTTTCCATCAAAATTGGCACATTGAAGTAGCATTCGTTAAACGCGGTCACGATGAATCTGATACCTTTGAAATAAAGGAAATGTTCCTAAACTTTTGCATTTTATTGTAGATCACACTAATGCTATAAAAAAACCGTCCTTGAAAATGTTCCTAAAAATCTCAAGCCCACTGGTTTCGATATATTGAAGGATTTTGACAAGTGAGACTACAAGCATTATTGTTAATGACATTGAACATGAATTGTGTGTCATTTTGTGTGATGAAAGGAGCAATTGGCAGTTACCAAATGTTACGTGGATTCACATGGACATGTAACTGAGTGTTTTCTCGGTATTTTACATGTAAATTATATTCTTTCACTTAAATAAGCAATAGATACTTTATTTTCAAAGTATGGTGTGTGTATATCACAAATCAGTGGACAAGATTAGGACTGCAAACGAATCGATCCGCTCGCGAGTAGATCGAGTCAAAACTCGACTCGAACTCTGTCAACATCAAACTTGAGTCAAGTTCGAACTGACCAAATCAAATTTGAGCTCAAACTCGAGTTAAAAAATACTCAGTTCATTAGCTCATGATCTGACTTGATTATGTATATAGTAAAATTGCATATATATTTCTAATATTTTATTATGAAAAAATCGTTCAAAACGTTCCTCGCATTTTACAAGATGACTTTTTTCGTCCTTCACTTTTAAAAGTGTAATTTTACGTCCCTTACAAATTCACATTGATCAAATTTGGTCTTTATCTAGGTTTTCAACTAATTTTTATTGGAATCCACTACATGCCTTGCATGTGATCATTTTTTAAAAACAAAATTGTCAAATCAAATTTTATATAATCTGATTCATAGTCCCTCATATTTCACAAAATGAATTATTTCGTCCCCTACATTTCACAAAATGAATTTTTCCATCTCTCACATTTTTTAAAATGGATTTTTTCATCTTTCTTTGATCATGTGTATGAATAGCTTTTTTTTTCTTTAAATCCACACACACACATATATATATATATATATATATCTATTTGATTCCACTTGAACAGTACGAATAGCATGTAATATATCTTTATTTGATTTCACTTAAATAGGTTAATCGTAGTTGTACACATGCTATTCAACATATATATACGGGAGTTTAAAACTAACAATTTTGTTTTAAATCATGTATATATCTTAGATGATTTCACCATATGAACCTATTTAATATTTGTGACCTTTCTCTTTTGATAATAATTTATTTATTGAGTTATATAATAAGTCCATCTAATTAATAGGTTCTAACTTAAATTATATAGTCGTGCTAACAAATTGCAGTTTAAATTTGAAATTTCTACACGCCACTTTTAAGACCAACAGTTGAATTACTTGCCTTGTGATTATCTTAAAATTTGAAAGTGTCAATCACTTACTTCTTTTTGTCATACTTTTCGTTTGTTTATTTTTTCTGTCCAAATTTAATTTGATATAAACACTCAATAATATTTAGGATTAAATGTTTTCTTTGTTTTCAATTTTCGAGTAAAACAAAATGAATATGAGTGAAAAACTAACAATTTTTTTAAACCCATATATATATATATGTATATCTATTTGATTTCACCTAACAGTACGAATAGCATGTAATATATCTCTATTTGATTTCGTCAGGTGAAATCAAATAGAGATATATTATATGCTATTCATATTGCTTAGGTGAAATCAAACAGATATATACATGTGTTTAAAAAAAATTATTCACACACATGATCAATTAGGAATGAAAAAAATCCATTTTGGAAAGTGTGAAAGATGAAAAATTCATTTTGTGAAATGTGAGGGACTATGAATCGAATTATGTAAATTTTGATTTGACAATTTTACCTTTAAAAAATGATCACATGATAGGTACGTGGTGGATTCTAGTAAAAAACTAGTCGGAAACCTAGGTAGGGATCAAATTTGATCAATGTAAATGTGTAAGGGACATAAAATTACATTTTTAAAAATGAGGGATGAAAAAAATTATTTTGCAAAATGTGAGAGACGTTTTGAACAATTTTTCCTTTATTATTTATTAAGAAAAAAATATTATTTTATTCATTTTTAAAAAATAAAATAATTATTTTTTATTTTTTTAAACTCAATCTCGAGCTCAAGCTCAAGCTCAACTCAAATTACTCAACTCGAATTTGAGTTGAGCTTGAGCTTTACATTGATAGTTCGTCGAGTTCGAGTTCGAGTTCGAGTTCGAGTTTGACAAAACTAAGTCGAGACTCAGATCGATTAAACCAAAAATCGACTTATTTGCTGCTATAATCAAGATTATGATGGAGCAAATACGTACAAGGGGAATATAATGGTTTAAAAACTTTGATTGTGAAGGTAAATAATTCTGCATATTATATCATTGTTTTGCTCATCAACTTCAACTGTGTTATACAAGTTACAAAGAAATACGTTCAAGTATCTTCTACATATATAATACATTGTCTGTCTTGGTAATGTCCTTCAAAGGTTTGTCTAAAAGACAAGAAATTTCAGAGAAAAACGGCTTAGGAAAGTTGTTAATGATCTAATGATTGGAGAACTTGTAAGTAGCCGAGGCTTAAATCAAGAAACTAGCTTTCAATGAGCTTGTGACATGCGTTGACGTTTACATTTTGTCTCATTATTAAAGTTGGTTCTTTTTTACCAAAAAAATATATAGTTAGTTCTAATACATGATTCTCTGATAAATCTCTTTTGATAATTGAAGATGATGGTTTTGTGGAGCAAAAAGGTCAAGCATATACACTTCTTAATCAAATCTTTTGAATATATGCATGTTCTTTATACTTGATGAAGAAAAGTACATGAATCTCAAATGCACTCTCAAATTTATCCTATTTAAATCTAGTCAATGAAAACTTTACCAAAAGTAATCAAAAGGTGCCAAGGTATCATAGCAAAAATAAAATAATATATTATCATTAATTTGCACTATCTTTTGTCTCATTAATTTTGTTAATAATATTAGTAATTGAGACCATATAAATAAATTATAATGTGCTAAAAATGGTCAAAAAAACTAAGGAATCGTAGTTGGAACAAAACAGTATATTATCATTAAATTTTACCGCCTTTATCTCGTTAATTTTGCAAACATAATCATTGATTGGTGTTAAATTGATAGGATGTAATGTGTTCAAAATTAAGAGTTTAGCATGGAAAGGGTTCAAAATTGAAGTTTAGAATGCAAAGTAAAAAAATAATACTAGTTTAGGGATGCAAACTAAAGTTAATCCTTTTCTTTTCCAAACCCATGAGGGTTTTGGTCCGAATAAGTACTAATAAATTCAATGAGTTAGAGTCTGGATCAAGTGAATTCAGCTTAGATTCTATCCAATGATATGCCTAATCACAGTTATCTAATACTAAGAACCCTTCCTTGGAAATTCGGTCTATGAACAATGTCTATACTGACTAAACATATATACATCCAGGGACGGAGCCAGAAATTTATTTTTGGGGGGGCTGAAGTGTATTAAAAATTTTTTTTGTGACGAAATAAATATATTTAATAAGTAAAATTTAGAATCAATAATTATAAAAATAATAAAAACATATAATTATACATACCCAAAAATTTGTTATTGATTAACACTTGAAGTATTGGTAGTTGTTGCACTCGAATAACGAAGAGGAGGCAATTGCATTCTGCGAGTCTTCATCCGTTGAAAACGCTGCAATATTTGCTCATTTTCAATTGTTGCAAAAATATCCTTCTCGATGTATACAACCAGACAGTCATTCATCCACTCGTCTCCCATTTTGTTGCGCAAATCAGTCTTGACAATATTCATTGCAGAAAATTCACTAACAATATCATTTAACAATCCACTCGTCTCAACTGATTTTCGTAATCCCGGATCACTAACAATATCATTTAAATTCAATTCCACACAAGATTGGTTTTGAACTGGTTCACTAATATTAGGCTCATTTGAAGATTCACCACTACGGACTCGTTTAGGTTTAAAGAATCTCTCCATTTTCTGTCACAATTAAATAATTGTGGTTAAATTCAATAAAATTATGCAATTCAATAATCAATTAATTTAAAATTCATATAAATAATTCTTTAATTTAATAATAAATTCATATTACTTATATTTCTCAATTTATAAAATTCATTATATAAAATTATCAAAAAGTTAAAATAAGGTACAACTAAATACCCATATAATCTCTAATTCAATCTCATAAAATTTTGAATTTATATTTACATTCAAAATTTCTAATTCACATAATTAATTCTTAAAATTTCAAATATAAAACTAACAAAATTTTAAAAAATAAATACAACCTAAAATCTATACAATTTCTAAACTAATTTCTAATTTAAATTTAATATCATTAAATTTTTTAATGTAATCTTTCAAATTCTTAAATTACATTAACATAAACTAAATAAAAATTAGCATATATATTCTTAGATAAGCGTTGCTTGTTTATTTAACTAGAAAAAACAAAATTGGTACTTCTTGCTGTAATATGAAGTATGGATAGCTTGTGGGAATGTTTTCCTAGGACTTGGAAATGATCCGGCGGAAAACCCCACCAGCCCCTATATATAGGGGGTTTTCCGGCGGCTTGGGGGGGGCTTAAGCCCCCACCAGCCCCCCCTTAAATCCGTGGCTGCATGTATACCACTTGATGAACTTGTTTTTGTACATCTTTTGGTTAATTTTCTTCCTTTTAGGTAACGAAAGGGTAATCATTGATTAATTTGTTTAGTGAAACTCATTTAAAATGTTGAGAGTTCGAAGTCCTTTTCCGAACTTCTCTTGTATAGTGTTTTACATGACTATCAAAAAATCAACAAAAGAAGAAAGGAAGAAGAATGCGGTTGGACTTTGAAGTATTTGGGAGTTAATATTTTCTATCCCTTTATCTTCCCAAAGGAAACTGCATTTGGATATGGGAAAATTACAAAATTAGTTGCACGGCTAGTGAAGGGCCGTGTCATAGTAATTAGTTGTACTTTAGCGGTACATTTAACTTTTAACTACTAATAGTTATTTTTCCAAAAAGACGGTAAGGGATAAATATAAAACACCCCTCAAATGCACATTTGACCCCTAATATTAAGCACATGTGCCAAATTCGTTCCTAATATTTTGATAAAATAAATTTAGTTTCCAAAGTATTTTATTTTATACAAATTTAGGACAATTGATGGAAATTCAACAATTCTAATGGTCAAACTTAATTTACTGTGAGTCAAAAAGTGTTGAATTGGTTAGAGTATAGCATTGAAAAAGATTCTTCTTTTTGCTGTCATTATCTATATGAACCTGTTATAGTTTTGTTGGAGAAGGGTTCAAATTGGAAACAAAAGAGAGATAGAATTTATGCTTATGTTCGTGTTCCTAATAGTGCAACAGAATCTGATTTGGAATAAATACCAATTTTTTTCCATCAAAATTGGCACATTGAAGTAGCATTCGTTAAACGCGGTCATGATGAATCTGATACCTTTGAAATAAAGGAAATATTCCTAAACTTTTGCATTTTATTGTAGATCACACTAATGCTATAAAAAAACCGTCCTTGAAAATGCTCCTAAAAATCTCAAGCCCATTGGTTCCGATATATAGAAGGATTTTGACAAGTGAGACTACAAGCATTATTGTTAATGACATTGAACATGAATTGTGTGCCATTTTGTGTGATGAAAGGAGCAATTGGCAGTTACCAAATGTTACGTGGATTCACATGGACATGTAACTGAGTGTTTTCTCGGTATTTTATGTAAATCATATTCTTTCACTTAAATAAGCAATAGATACTTTATTTTCAAAGTATGGTGTGTGTATATCACAAATCAATGGACAAGATTAGGACTGCAAACGAATCGATCCGCTCGCGAGTAGATCGAGTCAAAACTCAACTCGAACTCGGTCAACATCGAACTCGAGTCAAGTTCGAACTAACCAAATCAAATTTGAGCTCAAACTCGAGTTAAAAAATACTCAGTTCATTAGCTCATGATCTGACTTGATTATATATATAGTAAAATTGCATATATATTTCTAATATTTTATTATGAAAAAATCGTTCAAAACGTCCCTCGCATTTTACAAGATGACTTTTTTCGTCCCTCACTTTTAAAAGTATAATTTTATGTTCCTTACAAATTCACATTGATCAAATTTGGTCTTTATCTAGGTTTTCGACTAATTTTTATTGGAATCCACTACGTGCCTTGCATGTGATCATTTTTTAAAAACAAAATTGTCAAATCAAATTTTATATAATCTGATTCATAGTCCCTCATATTTCACAAAATGAATTTTTTGGTCCCTAACATTTTACAAAATGAATTATTTCGTCCCTTACATTTCACAAAATGAATTTTTCCCTCTCTCACATTTTTTAAAATGGATTTTTTCATCCTTCATTGATCATGTGTACGAATAGCTTTTTTTTCTTTAAATCCACATATATATATATATATCTATTTGATTCCACCTGAACAGTACGAATAGCATGTAATATATCTTTATTTGATTTCACTTAAATAGGTTAATCGTACTTGTACACATGCTATTCAACATATATATACAGGAGTTTAAAACTAACAATTTTGTTTTAAATCATGTATATATCTTAGATGATTTCACCATATGAACCTATTTAATATTTGTGACCTTTATCTTTTGGTAATAATTTATTTATTGAGTTATATAATAAGTCCATCTAATTAATAGGTTCTAACTTAAATTCTATAGTCGTACTAACAAATTGCAGTTTAAATTTGAAATTTCTACACGCCACTTTTAAGACCAACAGTTGAATTACTTGCCTTGTGATTATCTTAAAATTTGAAAGTGTCAATTACTTACTTCTTTTTGTCATACTTTTCCTTTGTTTATTTTTTCTGTCCAAATTTAATTCGATATAAACACTCAATAATGTTTAGGATTAAATGTTTTCTTTGTTTTCAATTTTCGAGTAAAACAAAATGAATATGAGTGAAAAACTAACAATTTTTTCAAACCCATATATATATATATATATATATATCTATTTGATTTCACCTGAACAGTACGAATAGCATGTAATATATCTCTATTTGATTTCGTTAGGTGAAATCAGATAGAGATATATTATATGCTATTCATATTGTTTAGGTGAAATCAAACAGATATATACATGTGTTTAAAAAAAATTATTCACACACATGATCAATTAGCAATGAAAAAATCCTTTTTGGAAAGTGTGAAAGATGAAAAAATTCATTTTGTGAAATGTGAGGGACTATGAATCGAATAATGTAAATTTTGATTTGACAATTTTACCTTTAAAAAATGATCACGTGCAAGGTATGTGGTGGATTCTAGTAAAAAATTAGTCGGAAACCTAGGCAGGGATCAAATTTGATCAATGTAAATGTGTAAGGGACGTAAAATTACATTTTTAAAAGTGAGGGATGAAAAAAATTATTTTGCAAAATGTGAGAGACGTTTTGAACAATTTTTCCTTTATTATTTATTAAGAAAAAAATATTATTTTATTCATTTTTAAAAAATAAAATAATTATTTTTTATTTTTTTAAACTCAATCTCGAGCTCAAGCTCAAGCTCAACTCAAATTACTCAACTCAAATTTGAGTTGAGTTTAAGCTTTACATTGACAGTTCGTCGGGTTCGGGTTTGACAAAACTAAGTCGAGACTCAGATCGATTAAACCAAAAATCGACTTATTTGCTACTATAATCAAGATTATGATGGAGCAAATACGTACAAGGGGAATATAATGGTTTAAAAACTTTGATTGTGAAGGTAAATAATTCTGCATATTATGTCATTGTTTTGCTCATCAACTTCAACTGTGTTATACAAGTTACAAAGAAATACGTTCAAGTATCTTCTACATATATAATTAATACATTGTCTGTCTTGGTAATGTCCTTCAAAGGTTTGTCTAAAAGACAAGAAATTTCAGAGAAAAACGGCTTAGGAAAGTTGTTAATGATCTAATGATTGGAGAACTTGTAAGTAGCCGAGGCTTAAATCAAGAAACTAGCTTTCAATGAGCTTGTGACACGCGTTGACGTTTACATTTTGTCTCATTATTAAAGTTGGTTCTTTTTTACCAAAAAAAAATATAGTTAGTTCTAATACATGATTCTCTGATAAATCTCTTTTGATAATTGAAGATGATGGTTTTGTGGAGCAAAAAGGTCAAGCATATACACTTCTTAATCAAATCTTTTGAATATATGCATGTTCTTTATACTTGATGAAGAAAAGTACATGAATCTCAAATGCACTCTCAAATTTATCCTATTTAAATCTAGTCAATGAAAACTTTACCAAAAGTAATCAAAAGGTGCCAAGGTATCATAGCAAAAATAAAATAATATATTATCATTAATTTGCACTATCTTTTGTCTCGTTAATTTTGTTAATAATATTAGTAATTGAGACCATATAAATAAATTATAATGTGCTAAAAATGGTCAAAAAAACTAAGGAATCGTAGTTGGAACAAAACAGTATATTATCATTAAATTTTACCACCTTTATCTCGTTAATTTTGCAAACATAATCATTGATTGGTGTTAAATTGATAGGATGTAATGTGTTCAAAATTAAGAGTTTAGCATGCAAAGGGTTCAAAATTGAAGTTTAGAATGCAAAGTAAAAAAATAATACTAGTTTAGGGATGCAAACTAAAGTTAATCCTTTTCTTTTCCAAACCCATGAGGGTTTTGGTCCTAATAAGTACTAATAAATTCAATGAGTTAGAGTCTGGATCAAGTGAATTCAGCTTAGATTCTATCCAATGATATGCCTAATCACAGTTATCTAATACTAAGAACCCTTCGTCGGAAATTCGGTCTATGAACAATGTCTATACTGACTAAACATATATACATCCAGGGACGGAGCCAGAAATTTATTTTTGGGGGGGCTGAAGTGTATTAAAAAATTTTTTTGTGACGAAATAAATATATTTAATAAGTAAAATTTAGAATCAATAATTATAAAAATAATAAAAACATATAATTATACATACCCAAAAATTTGTTATTGATTAACACTTGAAGTATTGGTAGTTGTTGCACTCGAATAACGAAGAGGAGGCAATTGCATTCTGCGAGTCTTCATCCGTTGAAAACGCTGCAATATTTGCTCATTTTCAATTGTTGCAAAAATATCCTTCTCGATGTATACAACCAGACAGTCATTCATCCACTCGTCTCCCATTTTGTTGCGCAAATCAGTCTTGACAATATTCATTGCAGAAAATTCACTAACAATATCATTTAACAATCCACTCGTCTCAACTGATTTTCGTAATCCCGGATCACTAACAATATCATTTAAATTCAATTCCACACAAGATTGGTTTTGAACTGGTTCACTAATATTAGGCTCATTTGAAGATTCACCACTACGGACTCGTTTAGGTTTAAAGAATCTCTCCATTTTCTGTCACAATTAAATAATTGTGGTTAAATTCAATAAAATTATGCAATTCAATAATCAATTAATTTAAAATTCATATAAATAATTCTTTAATTTAATAATAAATTCATATTACTTATATTTCTCAATTTATAAAATTCATTATATAAAATTATCAAAAAGTTAAAATAAGGTACAACTAAATACCCATATAATCTCTAATTCAATCTCATAAAATTTTGAATTTATATTTACATTCAAAATTTCTAATTCACATAATTAATTCTTAAAATTTCAAATATAAAACTAACAAAATTTTAAAAAATAAATACAACCTAAAATCTATACAATTTCTAAACTAATTTCTAATTTAAATTTAATATCATTAAATTTTTTAATGTAATCTTTCAAATTCTTAAATTACATTAACATAAACTAAATAAAAATTAGCATATATATTCTTAGATAAGCGTTGCTTGTTTATTTAACTAGAAAAAACAAAATTGGTACTTCTTGCTGTAATATGAAGTATGATAGCTTGTGGGAATGTTTTCCTAGGACTTGGAAATGATCCGGCGGAAAACCCCACCAGCCCCTATATATAGGGGGTTTTCCGGCGGCTTGGGGGGGGCTAAGCCCCCACCAGCCCCCCCTTAAATCCGTGGCTGTATACATCTGAAATGGTAGTTGGTTGACCACTAAAACTTTTCTCGGACGGGCATTCATATTTGGTAAAACATAGTTGACTAATTGAGCATAAGATATACCAGGTGAAGTAGAATAAAACTCAAGAATTCCCATTAGTCCTTTTCCTTTTTCCTTTTGTTATCTAATGTGGGATTGGTAAATGACTATTTTATATTTTTCTATTCATCTAGATTTACATGTTGATTACTAACATCCGATCAAGTAGTAAATCAAATTCTTGGTAATGTATAATGAAATAATTAATTTTAATTTTCTTCCCCATTCCAAAATGTTGTGACCCTTGATCCTCTCAAAAGGTCATGATACTGTGCAAAACAAATGCAGAGAAAATGTACATCGTAATAAGTCAAAATAAGAACTAAATAAATTAACCACTATTACTATTATTAGAATACAGAAACATTATTATTATCATCATTATAATCATGATTATTTGGTCCAGCACATTAATTTGCATGAGCAAGAGTAAGGATCAAGATCACATAAACAATCAAAATATGGTGTTTCAAGCGGTGAACTTCTCAAGAATGCTTTGCGACAGTCATCTGAACCCCCACAAACATGGTCAAGTTTCATGTGTTTGCGACAATAGCGTGGCGGGGGGTCACCTATATTTGAACCATGTAACCAAAATTAAACAATTTCAGCAAATATATATTGGTAAAATATAAATTATTTGCTTTTTTGATAGGATTTGTACTGGCCAAAATAAAAACCTAATTTTTTTTTTCAAATCAATTTAGTCAAATTCGACTTCTGTGCTTTGTAGAAAGTATAGTGGAATATCAATCAAATTGAATTGATTGGTTTAAAGGCCTAAATTTCGAGGATCAGATGACAAAGTGAAAATTGAACTTAGAAATCTTGTATTACATCCTAATACACATACCTTGACTGGAAGGAGTTGATGGGGTGAAGAGACTTTGGAAAATCAAGAGAGAAAAGATGACAAGGTATGTAGAGTTCTTCATAGTCATTGCTTTTCTTGTAATATTACTTTGGCAAGAAATGTGGTGCTAATGTTGCAGCAACTAGATGTGAAGGTCCCAATTTATTGATTCTGTTACATGGTATTAATGAAGAGGTGCACCAAAGGACAATTACTTTAATTAATGCCCTCACATTATAATCTTGAAAAGAAGATTGACAAAATAAATTTTACAGATTTGTTGATATATGGCCCCAAAATAAAAAGAGGCAAGATACGTTTAGGAAAATTTATAGAGATTTCTCTAGCAGATGTTCTAATGGGTGTTTAATGGGCACTCATTAAGATACCTAAATCACACTTAAGTTATTATGTAAATATACACACTCATATTTACTGCACTCCTAAATTCTGACAGTTTCCAGAATTAGTGAATTTTTTCTAAGAAAACTAATAATTGAGACCCCTCATAACACCTAAATCATACTTAACTTATTATGTAAGTACACACACTCACATTTATTGCATCCCTAAATTGTGACACTTTTCGGAATTAGTTACACTTTTCTGAAAAAAAAAATTGGCACCACTCATAAATTCTAGAGGTGTTTCGTATAGGCTCTAGAGGTGACTCCCGCCCTTAGGTCGACGTAGCACTGAGGCCCCATTGGAACTAATTAAATTTTTCTAAGAAAACTAATAATTGAGACCCCTCGTAACACCTAAATCATACTTCACTTATTATGTAAGTACACACACTCATATTTACTGCATCCCTAAATTGTGACACTTTTCGAAATTAGTTACTCTTTTTTGAAAAAAAATAATAATTGGCACCACTCCTAAATTCTAGAAATGCCTCATACAGACTCTAAAGGTGACACCCGCCCTTAGGTCGACGTAGCATTGATGCCTCGCATAACACTTAGTTCCTCCACTCCCTTGTGTAATCCAGCCCAATCTCACCCCGTGAGGACATCACACGAGGCTCGGATACCACAAATGTAAGAGCCCCAGACCCTCAAGCGTATGACGCGACTAAAGTCTTAGCAGCCAAGTCCAAATATCTGGACTCCGTCCTCACTAGCCCAAAATGAACCAAATTGGACTTAAGTGCTCAAACTCTACTAAAATATTGGTCTATAACACTTTATTCCGACGTGGGACAGGGTATCACCCTAGTATCCTTTTATTTATTTATATATTTTTTACTTATTTGTATAATTTATTGGTGCTTTCTGTTAAATATTATTTGTTCTTTTAAATTTGAAATGTTACTTGGTTGTTCCCTAGCATACGTCTTCGTCTGGATACATATTAGGTAAAAAACTTAACAGTACAGAGTTATAGATAATTGCGCGTAAGAAATATACCAAGTGAGATAGAATAGAACCCAAAATTCTATTATGATCTCTATTTTCCTCTTTTATGTTTGTTTTCTAATGTTAGATTGGCGAAATGTTTTTTTGTTTTCACATGTTATTCACCTAATTCAATAATATTAGACGCTTAAAAAGATTACCACATTGATGTTGTCATGCTTGTCAAATAAAAAAAATACTGATTTTAATTGAAAAATCTGTCTTACAGCATAACTCTGAGGGGAAAATAGTATGACAGAGATTGGTTCAATTTGGGTTCCCTTTTAGGTGCAAAATGGACTGTCTTATGGATTTAAGATATTTCATATGGTGAATATCTAAGAACCTAAAAAACTCTCTATTCGAGATTCTATCACGATTGGCTGTATAACATATAAACAAAATTTGAATTTTAAATTTAAATTCAGATAAATTATCATGCATCCAATGGTATAAATTGAATATGTGATGGTGTATATATAGTAATAACATTGAGATGTACAGATTGCACATTAACAAGGAAAGACTTGAAGGTCAACGTTTTGGGTTTAATTTTAGATAGTAGAAAACCCTATATCTGACGAGAAGTGAGGAAAGAACTTCAAAGTCAAAAAGGGGAGTACTTAAAAAGTCCTTTAAAGGAGATAGTCATCCCTAAGAAACTGCAAAGAAGACGATTCCCTACAGTACCAGGTGCAACAAATTAATTCATGTTTCTTCTAATTCAGTTGAGCTTCTGAGACGACTCAAACATTTCGTTCCTTCTTTTTAATTTTTCTTTTTCAATCAGGAACCAAAATTGGAAGTTGCATTCTTTTGAACTAGTGGAGTAGTGGGTGGGATAGTGTGTGCATATTTTTTTTTAAAAAAAGCAAATAATAAAAAAGATATAGAATAAAAAATTAGCTCGAGAGATTGTTGTTGGTGATGCAATGTTCATTAGTGGATTAGTTAATCAGTTTGTCGAGAAGCATAGTGATAGTAATGTAATGGTACTTATATAGTGATTGATAGTAATGTAATGGTAGCTATATAGGAGTAGGAGGTTTTTCAAATAAGATGTAGATAAATAATGGTAAATATTGGATGGATACTTTTGAAAAGGTAAATGTTAACGCTTTTTGTTAACACCAAACCCCTACTCACGCTTTATTATATAGTAAGATGTTCGAAATCGCATGTAAAATCACTAATATTTCTATCAATTAGCAGATCAAACTGTTGGTGATCATGCATAATTAGAAAATAAAACTTAGTACTTTTTCTTTCCAATACCAATTAGGACCCTTGACCCTATGAAAACGATGTCCATCAAGAGGGATAATGTTCAAAATGAATGTAAAAACTTATTCAAATAGAGTAACATATTATAATTATGACAATTTCATTTAACACTGTATTTTGCATGTGCAAGAGTAAGGATCAGGATCACAATGACAATCAAAATAGGGTGTTCCAAGCGGGTCATGTCTTATGAACGCATTGCGGCAATCATCTGCACCTCCACAGACATGGTCAAGCTTCAAGTGATCCCAACAATAGTGTGGTGCGGGGTCACCTGAAATATTGGAACCACTGAATTATACCAACTGTTGGGAAAATAGATACTATAATGGTAAGAATATGAAGATTTGTTTTTAAAAAAAATTATGAAAATTAAAAGGGATCGATAGACCCATAATAAAATCTTAACATTTTCCTCACCTTACAAATTTCAGTGACTTACTAGTATAAAATTCTAACAGCAAAAACATTAGACCAACTTTTATCATCACAGAATAGAAGAATCCAAATATAAATTATTTGGTTTTCCGGAAGGATTTTACAGGTCCAAAAGGAACCCTTACTTGTTTGATTCAATTTAGTCAAATTCACCTTCTATTCTTGGTATAATATGTAGTGAAATAACTATGAATAAATAAACTTCATGTATCAAACCAACTATAAATTCCCCTTTTGGATGTGTAATTGATGAAGACAAGATAAGGTTTTATTTCTTCTTTGGAAAAAAAAAAAAGCCTCTAAAACTTCACACAAAGGTATGCTGTTCAAATCAGGATAAGATCCAATTAAGAGTTGATTATAACAAAACATATCAGTATTGACCTGCATTTGACATGTTTAAACTAAAGGCCAAAATTTTGAGGATTAGATAACAAAGTAAAAAAGTTTTCCTAGAGATTTCATATACGTACCTTCACTGGCAGGAGCTGCTGGGTTAAGGAGACTTTGAAAAATTAAGAGACAAAGCATCAGAAGAGTCATAGAGTTCTTCATTGTCATTCCGTTTCTTGCAATACTTTGGGGTGGATTATTGTGCTAATGATGCAAAAATTATATAGACTCATTCATTCTGTTAAGTATTGATTGGTATTAATGAACAAGGCACAAAAAGATAAGTAAATATATTTGACAACTATTCTAATGAATGAATGGTTGTCATCCAATTCTGTTAAGGATTGATTGGTATTAATGAATAAAAGGCACAAAAAGGGAAGTAAATATATTTGACAACTATTCTAATGAATGCTCCCACAATATAATCTTGATGCATTTAATTAATGCCATTATATAATTTGAAAAGAAGATTGACTCCGTGATTCTATATTATTTGTTATATATATTGCCGAAAATAAAATAGAGAGAAGATAAGTTTAGAAACATTTGAGTAATTGTTCCGGTTAATTCATACCATAATTTAATGTGAGTGTTTCTCTTATTTATTTGTTTTTCATTTGTAGTTATGGTCCGTGCGTATAAAATGTGTAGCTAATAAATATATCTAATGGGTGTCCTTAGAACACTCATTAATATATCTAATATTCACCTAACATACCATATATATACATATACTAATAATTATTATTCTCTCTTGCATTTATATCCTTTTTCTATTTAATCTTGTCTACCATTCCTTGTATATATTTAGTTTTTGTAATTAATCTCATATTTTCAAAAATACAATACCTGAAATATATCTTAATATATGTATATATGTGTGTATATGTATATACATATATACATACACACACATATACAAACATATACACACACATATATACATACATGTACATACATATACATACATACATACATACATTCACCTCCGAAAAGTTAATGTTTACAAGAATGTCTACTTTTCATCTGTTATAACTTTTTCGGACTTCAAAGTATTTTAAATCCGAAAAGCTAATGTCTATTTTCTAGCTGTCGCTATCTTTATGTGTTCAGATTAGCCATTCCTTCTAGCCTAATGAGTGCTTAAGGTTCCCCATGTTCATAATCGGCATTAATGCTAACGTCAATTAGTGCTTTTGGGAGAATATCTTCTTTCCACAGCCTATATTCCCCATGGTAGAAGTCGAATAACTCTAGAAATCTTGTATTGAATGCAAATTCAACTTCTGCTAGTGTCAAAGGGCTGTTCATATATATTTTCTGGATTTTATTTTCTGAACAACCAGAAACCTTCATTCCTTTTTGCATGAATGTCTTCATCCGTTTTCGGATTTGCTTGAGCTTTATTGCATATTCTATATC
Source organism: Coffea eugenioides (assembly GCF_003713205.1). NCBI lineage: Eukaryota > Viridiplantae > Streptophyta > Magnoliopsida > Gentianales > Rubiaceae > Coffea > Coffea eugenioides. Next base: position 18,593,585 of record NC_040037.1, read on the forward strand.
TGTATATGTTACTGTTTTAGTCATCGTACTAACTGTCTATCCAAGTCCACTTTCAGTCCATTCTTTAGCCAAGTAGCTGACTACAGCTTTTAGTGTCTACTTTAGGTTTGGAGTTTGACAAACTTTTTAGAGTCTCTAAAGTAATTCTTTTGATATATCTGCTATCATAAAGTTAAGCTTCTAATATGTCTCTGCTAACATAAATTCTTTTTTTGAAAAAATTCATACTACATCCTTCAACCAATGATGTAACACTACATATTCTTCCAATGTGAATTTATGGTCACATAATAATGTGGATAGTCTTTTTATGTTACTTCAGTCCATGTTATAGTACAAGTTTTTTTATCAAGTAAAGTTTCCTATGTGGCGTTAAAATAGTTTATATATGTGTATATATATATATTTATGTATATATGCAAATATATGTACACACATATATATATGCAAATATATGTATATATATATGTATTTATGTATATATGTACATATATGCATATATATACATATACATATATATATGCAAATATATGTACATTTATGTGTACGTATATTTGCATATATGCATATATATACATATATATATATGTACATATATGCATATATATACATATATATATGTATATAGTGTGTGTGTATGTATATATATACATATATAATCTTAAAAAGAAGATTGACTCCATGATTCTATATATTTTGTTATATATTGCCAGAAATAAAAGAAAGAAAATACGTTTAGAAATACTTGAGCAATTATTTCGGTTAATTCATACTATAATTTAATGTGAGTGATTCTTTTATTATTTTTTTCGTAGATATAGTCCGTATAGCTTATTGGTTCTTTTTCGCTAGATATTTTATTCCATTTGAGTGTATAAAATGTCTAGTTAATAAATAAAATAGAATGTTACAAATATATGCATACATGCAAATATATGTATATATATTTATATACACACACAAAAAAACACATATATATACGTGCACATAAATACATATACATATACATATATGTGTGTGTGTGTATATATATATGTATGTTTGTATGTAAGTCCATATGTTTATCTGTGTATATCTATGTGTGTGTTTGTGTGTTTATGTATTATAATGAACATATGTGCATGTGTGTGTATACATATATATGTGTGTGTGTGTGTATATGTGTATATAGAAAGTGCAGAGATTCATTCATTCTGTTAAGTATTGATTGGTATTAATGAATACAAGCACAAAACAGTAAGTACATATATTTCACAACTATTTTAATGAATGCTCCCACGATATAATCTTGATACATTTAATTACTACTTGTATGTGTATGTATATATATATATATATATATATATATATATATATATGTATGTATGTATGTATATATATAGAAAGTGTAGAGATTCATTCATTCTATTAAGCATTGATTGGTATCAATCAATACAAGCACAAAAAGGTAAGTAAATATATTTCACAACTATTTTAATGAATGCTCACACAATATAATCTTGATACATTTAATTACTGGCATTATATACTCTTGAAAATAAGATTGACTCTATGACTCTATATATTTCATTATATATTGCCTAAAATAAAAATGAGAGATGATATATTTGGAAACATTTGTGCAATTATTCCGGTTAATTCATACTTTGACTTAATGAGAGTGGTTCTTTTATTTATTTATTTTGTTTGCAGATAAAGTTTGTATAGGTTATTGGTTCTTTTTCATTAAATATTTTATTCCTTTTGTGCGTATAAAATGTCTAGTTGATAAATAAAATAGAATCTTACACATACACACACACACACACATATATGTGTATATATTTATATACACACGCACAAATAAATATATATGTGTGTGTAAGTATGTATATGTGTATATATTTGTGTGTGTGCGCGCACACATGTATATATATATATGCACACACAGATATACATAGGTATGTATATATATAAATATATAGATATATGTGTGCATGCATAAACATATAAATACATATAAACATATAGACATACATATATAAACATAAATATATGTGTGTGTAAGTATGCATATGTGTATATATGTGTGTGTGCGCGCGCACACATGTATATATATATATGCACACACAGATATACATAGGTATGTATATATATAAATATATAGATATATGTGTGCATGCATAAACATATAAATACATATAAACATATATACATACATATATAAACATAAATATATTATATATATGTATATATATATGCACACACAGATATACATAGGTATGTGTATATATAAATATATAGATATATATGTGCATGCATAAACATATAAATACATATAAACATATATACATACATATATAAACATGCATAAATATATTATATATATATGTAATATATATATACATGTGTGTGTTATATATACATAGATGTATAGATATACATACATACATACATATATATATAATACATACATATATATAATACATATCTATATATATGCACACACACATATACAGAGGTATGTATAGATATAAATATATATGTGTGTGTGTGCATAAACATATACATACATATAAACATACATATGTATATATATGTCTACATAGACATATGCATATATGTAAACACCAAAATTTTATTTTTTATTTTTATTTTTATTTCATTTTTATTCCAATTTTTTCACTCATTTTTAGTTTATGTTTATTTTATTTAAATTAGTTACATTCATTTTATTTTAGTTATTTTTTGTTTATTTATTACTTTTCTAAAAAAAAAAGGAAGAGAAGAAAATCACTTCAAATCATTTTTTTAGAAAAATCAAAAAGAAAAGAAAAGAAAGAAATAACAAAAAATCAAAATCAGTTTTGTAAAAAAAAAAAAAAAAGGAAGAGCCGCACGCGTGCATCATCCTCTTGCTCCTCGTAAAAGCCATGAACGAGGAACGAGTACAGAGTTTGCAGCAGCATTTTTTGGCCCATTTCCACTCATTTTTCTTGCCTTTTCTTTTCCCCGAACCTTTGGCCTCCTGGCCTTAATCCAATTAAGTGAGATGCTAAACAGATTCAATGAACTAAGTGCAAAAATGGCAACACAGAGGCGCATAATTGATCAATTAGTCTCGAACAGCACTGGTGGTGTCCAAAACAACTATGTACTTGTCGAAGATAACCAACATGAGCTAGAAAACCCACCACCTCACATGTCGCACCATCAAACTATTTTCATTCCGCCTTTCACAAGTCCACTTGAAGGTGCTTTCACTTATCACATCCCCAGTTTATCACATACATACCCAAGCAATATTTTCGTCAACCCGATTAGCCACGAGATTCCACAAAATTATTCACAAATCAACATGAACATTCCATCTAACCCTCAAGGACCCCATCACCCTGCCACAGAGCCATTCATGTTGGACACCACTTTTCGCAAGAAGGTCGAAGCAGATGAACTCTCTGTCCCGATCGACAAAAATCTGCTAAAGAGATTGGACCGATTTGATGAATTCATGAAAAAGAGCCAATGATTGAACAAACACGGAGGCTTAGATTACGAAAAACTCTGTCTTTTCCCGGATATGCAATTGCCTATGGGTTTCAAAACTCCTAAATTTAGCAAGTATGATGGTATCGAAAATTCGAAGACGTATCTCCGAATATTTGCAAACAAGCTAGAAAAGCCAGTAGATGATGAGAACTTGCTTGTGCGTCTATTCCTTGAAAGTTTGGAGGGTGACGCAATGGATTGGTACTCTAATCTAAAGGCAGAAGAAATAAAAACTTGGTTGGATTTATTTACGGCTTTTTTGAGGCAATATGAATACAATTACAAGCTTGCGCCAACAAGGACAGCACTTGAAGGGACTAAGAGGAAACCATCAAAAGATCATAAGACCTATGCTAAGCATTGGAGGAAGTTGGCCACCAAGGTAGAACCTCCTATGATCGAGGAGGAAATTATCCGAACATCCATTAAAACTCATGACCCACCATACTTTGAGGAGATTTTCCATATGACTAGGTGCTCATTCGTAACTATTGTCAACAAGATGGAAGAATTTTATGAGTTCGTCAAGGTAGAAAAAATAGTTAATGTGTCCACATTGAAAATACAATTAGAAGCCTTGCAAGGTCAGAATAATAGTGGAAAGAAGCCCCAATTCAAGAAGAAGGATGGAGAAACCGCTTTTGTATGGGATTAATGCCCCTCAATTAGACCTAGATTTCAAAAGCGTCCCACCTACTCATCTCCCTACCCGTATTACCCAAGCTCTCGTCCTGTCTACCACACTACCGTCAACCACTCTCGCCCCTAATCCAACTACACAAATGTACCTGCACCACTCTTTCAAATTTCTCAACCAAAATTGCAATTGAAAATGCAATTAGAAGCCTTGCAAGGTCAGAATAACAGTGTCAATTCAAGAAGAACGAAGGAGAAACCGCTTTTGTATGGGATTAACGCCCCTCAATTAGACCTAGATTTCAAAATCACCCTACCTACTCATCTCCCTACCCGTATTACCCAAACTCTCGTCCTGTCTACCACACTACCGTCAACCACTCTCGCCCCTAATCCAACTACACAAATGTACCTGCACAACTCTTTTAAATTTCTCAACCAAAATTGCAATTGAAAATGCAATTAGAAGCCTTGCAAGGTCAGAATAACAGTGGAAAGAAGCCCCAATTCAAGAAGAATGAAGGAGAAACTGCTTTTGTATGGGGCTAACGCCCCTCAATTAGATCTAGATTTCAAAATCGCCCCACCTACTCATCTCCCTACCCGTATTACCCAAACTCTCGTCCTGTCTACCACACTATCATCAACCACTCTTGCCCCTAATCCAACTACACAAATGTACCCACACCACTCTTTCAAATTTCTCGACCAAACTTGCAAACTCGATCCTGACTCCCGTATAACCTAAGACCCGTTTCACCAAATAACCAAATTTACAACTATACTCAAACCAGTGAAACCTCAAACCAAAATCAATATCGAACTTTTACCAATTTGGGTCGACCTCTTGATCAATTATACAAGCAATTTAAGACTGCTGATAAGATTGGCATGGTACCCCCTAAAACCTATCTTAGGGGTGTCTCTGCTAACTATGATTTCCAAGTCATCTGCACCTATCATTCTGGGAGTCCCGGTCACTCAACTGTCAATTGTTGGTTATTAAAGCATAAGATTCAAGACCTGATTAAAGCTGGAGACATAGTTTTGAGGAGAAGAGGTGAATCAGACTAAACATCAGCAAGAATCCTCTTCCTGAGCATAAAGGAACTATACGGGCTATTACCACTAAGGAGAGGTTTGAGGAACCTAGCCAGTATATTGTGGATGAAAATGATGTAATTGGGATAGTCGAGAAGCCTTTTGTACTGGAAGAAGAGCTGTTGGAAAATGATGGAGATCCATTCATCTTAGATTTGCCAGAATTTGTGGAGTTTGAATTTTTTGCACGATCACCTGTGCATAACTTGCAAGAAATAACATGAGATTATAGTGAGCCTACTTTATTGATTGGGGATGTTGAGGTACCAAAAGGGGAGGGGGTTACTGTCGCTAAATTTGAAAAGATTGTGGAGGAGAATCTGATGCCATCCAAGCTATCTGTGACTGAAAAGGAAGCTTTGAATTTTCTTAAATTGTTGAAAGGGAGCGAGTTTAAGATTATGAAACAGTTGGACAATATGCCCACCGAGATTTCTATTCTAGACTTGCTTTTAACCTTTGAACTACATAGAAAAGAGTTACTTGAGATTTTGAGCGAGGCTCGAATACCGAAGAATATTCCAATTGATAAGTTTACTCATGTTGTGAGAAATATTCTGGCTGCTAATCACATAACCTTTTCTGATGAGAATTTGACTCCTGAAGAGATCGAACATAATAAGGCATTATATACCTCAGTGAGGTGTAATGGGAATTGCTGCCGAGAGTTTTGATAGACAATGGGTCCGCTCTAAACATCTGCCCGTAAAATACTCTCATGAAACTTGGACTTTTGGATGCTAGGTTGCGACCATCTACCACGATAATAAAAGGATTTGACGGAACCAGCAGGGAATCAAATGGGCGAAGTTGACTTAGTATTGGAGATAGGACCCGTCCAATTTCAAGTGGTTTTCCAGGTTATGGACTTTTCGAGTGTTTACAACGTTTTATTTGGATGACCTTGGATCCACACTTCTAGTGCCGTTCCGTCTTCTCTTCATCAAAAGGTGAAATTCGTTGTCAATTATCAACTTATCACTGTGTTCGCTAAAGATGACTGTACCATGATCGTCAATTCTGGTTCGAACGGAGGAAGTAGTATAAAAGTTCTTAATTCTCCTTACTATATGATCGATATCGTGTCAATTGGACGAATTTCCATAGAAAGAATAGATGCACCTGAAGCCAGTGTCATGATGGCTAAGGAGATGATTCGAGGAGCGTCTGAAATAGGCAAGGGTTTAGGACGGAATTTGCAAGGCATTTTGGAGCCTATAGAACTTTTTGGTAAGAAAGATACATTTGGACTGGGATGCTAATCGACTGTCAAGGAAAAAAAGAGATGCAAGCTCGTAAGAAGGTAGAAAAAGAGGAAAAGCAGATCGCTATGAGTATCCCGGTGTTGCACTACACATTTTCTCGGCCATCTGGGATAATCCTATCAGAATTAGATAAAGAGGATCCAATTGAGGAAATTGAAATGGACCTGTCTCAACTATTTGTTGGAGTTACCTGCGAGGACGAGCCACTGGAAGAAATGGAGTTTCCAACCATCCCTGAAGGAGCTAGGCAAAATTAGACTGTAGATTACGTTCCTTCTCGAAGGGAATTTCAGTAAATTTAGAGGATTGTCTTTCAAAATGTGTTTGTTTTAACTGATATTTCAGTTTACAAAGTCTCATCTTTATTCCAATGTCTGTCTGCTTCTTTAAATTCAATAAAATGAAAGATTTTTGTCCATATTTATTATTTTTTACTTGTTTATTGTGCATGTTTACTCCATTTTTAGATGGTCAAAAAATAAAATTATTTGATTCTTCAGATATCATCATTCTGGAATTCAATGATTACAAATTCTATATCTCTCATAAATTTAAAATTATGAAATTCAAAATTCAAAACTAGAGTGATAGCGAGAAGAAATTTGAGTTTATTTAAAAAATTATCAAACAATATGAGGAGAAACCCAAACCGAATTTAGAAGAGACAGAAATAATTAATATTGACACTAAGACGGAGGTTAAAGAAATCAAAATCAATGTGCACTTGAATAAGGAGCAGAGCAAAGAAATGATTGAATTCTTAATCATGTTCCAAGATGTGTTTGCATGGTTGTATGATGATATGCCCGGGATTTCGACAGACATAGTGGTTCACAAATTGCCGACCGATCTAAATTTCCCGCCAGTAAAGCAAAAATTGCGCAAATTAAGCCAGATATAAGTCTCAAAATCAATGAGCAAATCGAGAAGTAACTCAATGCCAGAATCACCATAGTATCTCATTACCCCATTTGATTTTTAAATCCTGTACCTGTTTCAAAGAAAAGTGGAGAAGTGCGACTATGTGTCGATTACAGGGATCTCAACAAAACTAGTTCGAAAGATGATTTTTCGTTGCCGAACATTCATATTTTTCTGGACAATACCGCGGGACATGAAATTGAATTTTTCGGTGACTATTTTGCCAGGTATCACCAGATTCTGATGGTCAAAGAAGATAAAGAGAAGACTGCTTTCATTTCTCTGTGGAGAACCTTCTGCTATCGGATAATGCCTTTCAGATTGAAGAATATTGGAACCACCTATCAACAGACTATGACCACTTTGTTCTACGATATGATTCATAAGGAGATAGAGGTTTATGTGGACGACATTATCATTAAATCTAAGAAAGTTGAAAATCATCTGGTTGATCTGAAGAAATTATTCAAAAAATTGAGGAAATAAAACTTGAAACTGAATCTTGCAAAATGTGATTTTGGGGCTCCTGCCGGTAAATTGTTAGGATTCATCGTCAGTATAAAAGGAATTGAGATTGATTCGGCGAAAATCAAAGCAATTCGAGAGATGCCCATATCGAAAACTCAGAAGGAAGTGAAAAGTTTTTTGAGAAAGATCAATTTTATTGATAGATTTATCGCTCAATTAACATCTACATGTGAGTCTTTGTTCAAGTTATTGAAGAAGAATGTGTCAATGCACTGGAACGAAAAATATCAGGAAACTTTCGATAAGATCAAGGATTATCTGTTGAACCCTCTGGTCTTAATGCCACCCAAGCCAGGTCGACCTCTGATCATATATCTATCCGTATTAGATGAGGCTATGGGATGTGTATTGGGACAACATGACGACACGACAAAGAAGGAGCAAGTCATTTATTACCTCAGTAAGAAGTTCATCGCGTAAAAGACCAACTATTCCTTTCTTGAGAGGAGTTGTTGTGCTTTATCTTGGGCCGCTCAGAAGTTGAGGCATTACTTGCTCAGTCACACTACCTACCTAATTTTTCGCTCAGACCCTCTGAAATATTTTTTAGGAAAGTCGATGCCGACAGGACGTATAACTAAGTGGCAGATGATTCTTTCAGAATTCGATATCATTTTCACTATGCAGAAGGCAATCAAGGGTCAAGTTATAGCAGATCATTTGGCTGAAAATTCGAGGGAAGATGATTACCAGTCATTGTATACCTATTTTCCTGACGAGGAGATCTTATTTATTGGCACATCAAAAGATATGAATGAACAATACCCTGGGTGAAGATTATTCTTTGATGGTGTTTCGAATTCTTTTGGGGTTGGAATTGGAGTTGTTTTAGTGTCACCTGAGGGAAACCATTACCCTGTCGTTGCTAAATTACGATTTTCTTGTACTAACAACATGGCTGAGTATGAATCTTGCATTGTTGGACTGAAAATGGCATTGAAAGTGAAGATAAAGGATTTGATTGTGTTCAGTGATTTTGATGTATTAGTGCATCAAACGCTTAAGCAGTGGGTGGCGCGAGACTCGAAAATCATGTCGTATCATTGCAGTCTGCTCAGTTTGGCCAATAAGTTTCAAAGTCTGGAGTTCAGGCATATCTCTCACACTTGCAGCATTTTTGCTGATGCTCTAGGTACCTTGTCTTCTATGATTCAACATTTAGACGAGCTGATAATCGAGCCTATTCAGATTCAATCCCAAGATAAACCGGCACATTGTCTGGTTATGGGAGAAACATCTGACAATCATATATGGTATAGCAATATCAAAGAATTTATAAAGATAAGATCTTACCCTCCGGGTGCTGATTCAACTGCCAAAAGCTCCTTGCACAAAATGTCATCAAAATTCTTCTTGAACGGAGGTTTATATAAGAAAATAACAGATTTGGGCCTTCTAAAGTGCATCGATAGAGAGAAAGCTAATTATATATATGATGAAAGAAGTGCACAGCGGTGTATGCGGATCCCACATGAATGGACACTTATTATGAAGATCATGAGAACGGGGTACTTCTGACTCGCCATGAAACACAACTGTGTAGATTTTGTCAGAAAATATATTAAGTGTCAAATGCATGCTGATATTATACATGCTTCTCCTACAGAGTCATATAATATAATTGCTCCTTGACCCTGTTCAATGTGGAGAATGGATGTGATTGAAATTATTGATCCCCTAGTCTCGAATGGGTATCTATTCATCCTGGTGGCAATCGAGTAATTTACCAAATAGGTTGAGGCAGCATCTTACAAGAACGTAACCAAGAAAATAGTATCCGATTTTATGAAGGATCACATTATCTGTCATTTTAGGGTGCCAGAGACGCTGATTACCAACAATGCCAGAAACCTCAATAATGATATGGTAGATGGGTTATGCGAACAATTCAAGATTAAGCACCAGAATTCGGCTATCTATAGGCCTCAGATGAATGGAGCGGTAGAAGTTGCAAACAAAAATTTGAAAAAAATCATTCGCAAATTGATGGAAAGGAACCGAGATTAGCATGAGAAACTGTCGTATGCATTAATGGCTTATTGGGCTGCAATTAGAACTTCTATTGGGCAACGCCTTATTCACTCATGTACGGTATGGAAGCAGCATTATCCGCGGAGGTTGAGATCCTCTCTTTGGGCATTTTAATGAAAACTCAGTTGGAGGAAGTTGAATGGATTAAACAGTGACACGAGCAACTATCCTTGATTGATGAAAAGCGGTTAAATGTTGTTTGCCACGGACAGTGCTATCAAAGGCGAATGGCCCGTGCTTACAATAAAAAGATCAAATCTCGCCTATTCCAAGAAGGGAACAAAGTCTTGAAATGAATTCTTCCCATCCAAGATGAAACTAAAGGAAAATTTGTCCCAAATTGGCAAGAACCTTTCATAGTCAAGTAAGTATTACCCGGAGGAGCACTCATTTTCACTGAGATGGACAAACAGATTTTTCCTCAACCAATCAATTTAGATATGTGTACAAAGTTTTTTATCTGATTATATGAATTTTCTTTTTGAAATACGGTTTAGGGTGGACTAAAAGGTGATCTTTTTTCTTTTTTGTTTGAACATTTTATCCCTAATTTTCTCCTTTGAACCTCCAAAATGATCTACCCTTTCGTTTAGTAACCTCCTAAGGATCGCAAACCCCACATTGGGGTAAATTTTATCTTTCATTTGTTAAAAAAAAAAAGCCAAACTGGGGTAAATTTTTAGTTTCAATAGCTTTATATTAGGACAAGATCTTATAGGATGCGATTTTAGGATTTTTGAAACCCTTTTGAATTTTTTTTTTTTGCTTTCGAACCTTAACATTTTTTAACACCACACCTAACCCCATTACAAAAGCCATGAAGCCTCGGCCTCCACCTTAGCAGTGCTTCTAATAGAAAATTTTTTAATCACATGACAAATGATGTCAGCATATATTTACCAATTTCATAAGGGAATGATTGTTACACTGATACCATTAATCTTGAAATACATTTCTGAATCGATAGAGGCTGTCTCTAAATTTGTTAATTAAGTGAAAATTCGAAAGGGTGCCTTCAAAAAAAGAAAATAAAAAAGAAAAAAAGAAAGAGAAAAGAAGAAGAAGAAAGAAAAGGAAAAGAAAAAAAAAAGAAGGAAAAAAATGAAATGAAAAATGAAAAGAAAAAAATAAAAAGCAAAAGAAAAATAATAATAAATAGGCGGGAGCAATTTTAGTGAAAATCCGAAAGGGCGCTAAGGTAGGGTTTTGAAGTACTGACTGAGTTATGTATGAAAAGCCGATGGTCGACCGTTAAGAAGTTGGTGACTATGTTCGTTTGAATTTTTCCTCCTGTTGAAGTTCTTTTGGCAACACCGAATTTCAGAAATGTGATGTCTGAAGGGATCAAATGTGATGTTTTTCTCATCTTAGAAGGGTCATTCAAATTTGTCTCCAAATTGTTTCGCAAACTTAATAAGAGTCATTATTTTCGTTGAAAAATTATTTTACTCTATTTGGTGTCCTTGCATGAAATAATTTTGTCTAAAATTTTTATTTGTTTTCCATTTAAATTGGTCAAAAGATAATCCCCGTAATTTAGCATAAATGGTGCATATACATATTTCTTATGGTCTAAGCACAGTTGGCTGAGAACAGATGCTAGCGAATCAAGAGAGGGTTACACAAGATTTTCGAATCGAACAGTTGTACGATATTAAAAGGCCCAGGTTTCTCAAGACTCGAAGGACCGCACGGTAGTGGCATTATATTTCGCCATGATTATTTTTATTATTGTTTGCAGGATTGAACTACATAAATTTTCTTGAACGAACAGAAAATCAGCAATTATTCAGTCAAGTCTGATCTACATTGGGACAATTTTATCGCAATTGTGATATATGATTTAATAAGTAAATTCAATATTTGTTTAGAAAAATAACAAAAATCACTTCACACCTTTTGATTCAAACACATTTTTTATGTAAACTTTCATTTTATTGGGTTTGGATTTTATCCCACCAACTTTTATTTTGTTGGATTTGAGTTTTATTCCACCAATCTTATTGGGTTTGGATTCATCCCACCAACCGTTTATTTTATTGGGTTTGAATTTTATCCCACAATCGTGTCGAATTTGGATTTTATCCGATCAGACATTCATTTTATTGGGTTTGGGTTTTATCCCACAAACCGTTATTTTTTTGTGATTGAGTTTTATCCCTGCCAACCGTGTCGGACTTGGATTTTATCCCATCGAACATTTATTTTGTTTGGTTTGATTTTATCCCATCAACCATTATTTTATTAGATTTGAGTTTTATCCCACCAACATTTATTTTATTGGTTTGAATTTTATCCCACCAACCATATCAGGTTTGGATTTTATACCATCGATCGTTTATTTTATTGGGTTTGGATTTTATCCCATCAACTTTTATTTTGTTGGGTTTAGATTTTATTCCACCAACAGTATCGGATTTAGATTTTATCCCATCGACTGTTTATTTTGTTGGGTTTAGATTTTATCCCACTAATTTTTATGTTTTTTGGGTTTGTATTTATCCCACTAATCGTTTATTTTGTTGGATTTAGGTTTTATCCCATCAATCTTTATTTGGTTGGGTTTGAATTTTATCCCACTAACTATGTTGGATTTGAATTTTATCCCACAGAACATTCATTTTGTTAGGTGTGAATTTTATCCCACCAACCGTATCGGATTTGAATTTTATCCCACCGAATATTCATTTTATTGCATTTGAATTTTATCCTACCAATCTTTATTTTGTTGGACTTCAATTTTATCTCACCAATCATATTGGGTTTGGATTTTATCCCACCAACCATTTCTTTTGTTGGATTTGAATTTTATCCCACCAACCGTTTATTTTGTTGGGTTTAAATTTTATTCCACTAACCGTACCGAGTTTGGATTTTATCCCACCGAACATTCATTTTGTTAGGTTTGAATCTTATTGCACCAACCGTTATTTTGTTGGGTTTGGGTTTTATCCCACCAACCGTGTCAAATTTGGATTTTATCCCATCGAACATTTATTTTATTGGGTTTTAGTTTTATCCCACCAACTTTAGCCCTCAGGGGCTTGGTCTGGTGGTTGAGGGTGCTGAAGATGGGGCTTCAGGTCCCTGGTTCGAACCTTGCTGCCAGCAAGTTGTTGAGGGTGGTGAATAGTCTGCGGGGTCCACTCCCTGCGGGACACACCTAAAAAAAAAAAAAAAAAAAATTATCCAACCAACTTTTATTTCGTTGGATTTGGGTTTTATCCCACCAATCGTGTCAAGTTTGGATTTTATCCCACCGACCGTTTATTTTGACAGGTTTAGGTTTTATCCCACAAACCTTTATTTTGTTGAGTTTAAATTTTATCCCACCAACCGTTTATTTTATTGGATTTTGGTTTTATCCTACTAATCTTTTATTTTTCCTAGGCTTAGATTTCTGATTCATTAGGTTTTACTATTTATTTCTGTTGCACTTGAAAAAAATTTTTCTGGAAAAATCTCCAACCAGGCTGGCTGACCAATCTCATTCCCGATCAATTTTCGACCTTGATTTCTAATCTTTTGAGTGATTTCTTTTTTTTTTTTTGCACTATCACTAGAAGTAATAGAACAACTTTTGTTCTGAAAATTTTAGGAAAAAACATCCCCAACCCAAGATAAACCATGTCGTATCATGTCGTATCATTGCAGTCTGCTCAGTTTGGCCAATAAGTTTCAAAGTCTGGAGTTCAGGCATATCTCTCACACTTGCAGCATTTTTGCTGATGCTCTAGGTACCTTGTCTTCTATGATTCAACATTTAGACGAGCTGATAATCGAGCCTATTCAGATTCAATCCCAAGATAAACCGGCACATTGTCTGGTTATGGGAGAAACATCTGACAATCATATATGGTATAGCAATATCAAAGAATTTATAAAGATAAGATCTTACCCTCCGGGTGCTGATTCAACTGCCAAAAGCTCCTTGCACAAAATGTCATCAAAATTCTTCTTGAACGGAGGTTTATATAAGAAAATAACAGATTTGGGCCTTCTAAAGTGCATCGATAGAGAGAAAGCTAATTATATATATGATGAAAGAAGTGCACAGCGGTGTATGCGGATCCCACATGAATGGACACTTATTATGAAGATCATGAGAACGGGGTACTTCTGACTCGCCATGAAACACAACTGTGTAGATTTTGTCAGAAAATATATTAAGTGTCAAATGCATGCTGATATTATACATGCTTCTCCTACAGAGTCATATAATATAATTGCTCCTTGACCCTGTTCAATGTGGAGAATGGATGTGATTGAAATTATTGATCCCCTAGTCTCGAATGGGTATCTATTCATCCTGGTGGCAATCGAGTAATTTACCAAATAGGTTGAGGCAGCATCTTACAAGAACGTAACCAAGAAAATAGTATCCGATTTTATGAAGGATCACATTATCTGTCATTTTAGGGTGCCAGAGACGCTGATTACCAACAATGCCAGAAACCTCAATAATGATATGGTAGATGGGTTATGCGAACAATTCAAGATTAAGCACCAGAATTCGGCTATCTATAGGCCTCAGATGAATGGAGCGGTAGAAGTTGCAAACAAAAATTTGAAAAAAATCATTCGCAAATTGATGGAAAGGAACCGAGATTAGCATGAGAAACTGCCGTATGCATTAATGGCTTATTGGGCTGCAATTAGAACTTCTATTGGGCAACGCCTTATTCACTCATGTACGGTATGGAAGCAGCATTATCCGCGGAGGTTGAGATCCTCTCTTTGGGCATTTTAATGAAAACTCAGTTGGAGGAAGTTGAATGGATTAAACAGTGACACGAGCAACTATCCTTGATTGATGAAAAGCGGTTAAATGTTGTTTGCCACGGACAGTGCTATCAAAGGCGAATGGCCCGTGCTTACAATAAAAAGATCAAATCTCGCCTATTCCAAGAAGGGAACAAAGTCTTGAAATGAATTCTTCCCATCCAAGACGAAACTAAAGGAAAATTTGTCCCAAATTGGCAAGAACCTTTCATAGTCAAGTAAGTATTACCCGGAGGAGCACTCATTTTTCACTGAGATGGACAAACAGATTTTTCCTCAACCAATCAATTTAGATATGTGTACAAAGTTTTTTATCTGATTATATGAATTTTCTTTTTGAAATACGGTTTAGGGTGGACTAAAAGGTGATCTTTTTTCTTTTTTGTTTGAACATTTTATCCCTAATTTTCTCCTTTGAACCTCCAAAATGATCTACCCTTTCGTTTAGTAACCTCCTAAGGATCGCAAACCCCACATTGGGGTAAATTTTATCTTTCATTTGTTAAAAAAAAAAAGCCAAACTGGGGTAAATTTTTAGTTTCAATAGCTTTATATTAGGACAAGATCTTATAGGATGCGATTTTAGGATTTTTGAAACCCTTTTGAATTTTTTTTTTTTGCTTTCGAACCTTAACATTTTTTAACACCACACCTAACCCCATTACAAAAGCCATGAAGCCTCGGCCTCCACCTTAGCAGTGCTTCTAATAGAAAATTTTTTAATCACATGACAAATGATGTCAGCATATATTTACCAATTTCATAAGGGAATGATTGTTACACTGATACCATTAATCTTGAAATACATTTCTGAATCGATAGAGGCTGTCTCTAAATTTGTTAATTAAGTGAAAATTCGAAAGGGTGCCTTCAAAAAAAGAAAATAAAAAAGAAAAAAAGAAAGAGAAAAGAAGAAGAAGAAAGAAAAGGAAAAGAAAAAAAAAAGAAGGAAAAAAATGAAATGAAAAATGAAAAGAAAAAAATAAAAAGCAAAAGAAAAATAATAATAAATAGGCGGGAGCAATTTTAGTGAAAATCCGAAAGGGCGCTAAGGTAGGGTTTTGAAGTACTGACTGAGTTATGTATGAAAAGCCGATGGTCGACCGTTAAGAAGTTGGTGACTATGTTCGTTTGAATTTTTCCTCCTGTTGAAGTTCTTTTGGCAACACCGAATTTCAGAAATGTGATGTCTGAAGGGATCAAATGTGATGTTTTTCTCATCTTAGAAGGGTCATTCAAATTTGTCTCCAAATTGTTTCGCAAACTTAATAAGAGTCATTATTTTCGTTGAAAAATTATTTTACTCTATTTGGTGTCCTTGCATGAAATAATTTTGTCTAAAATTTTTATTTGTTTTCCATTTAAATTGGTCAAAAGATAATCCCCGTAATTTAGCATAAATGGTGCATATACATATTTCTTATGGTCTAAGCACAGTTGGCTGAGAACAGATGCTAGCGAATCAAGAGAGGGTTACACAAGATTTTCGAATCGAACAGTTGTACGATATTAAAAGGCCCAGGTTTCTCAAGACTCGAAGGACCGCACGGTAGTGGCATTATATTTCGCCATGATTATTTTTATTATTGTTTGCAGGATTGAACTACATAAATTTTCTTGAACGAACAGAAAATCAGCAATTATTCAGTCAAGTCTGATCTACATTGGGACAATTTTATCGCAATTGTGATATATGATTTAATAAGTAAATTCAATATTTGTTTAGAAAAATAACAAAAATCACTTCACACCTTTTGATTCAAACACATTTTTTATGTAAACTTTCATTTTATTGGGTTTGGATTTTATCCCACCAACTTTTATTTTGTTGGATTTGAGTTTTATTCCACCAATCTTATTGGGTTTGGATTCATCCCACCAACCGTTTATTTTATTGGGTTTGAATTTTATCCCACAATCGTGTCGAATTTGGATTTTATCCGATCAGACATTCATTTTATTGGGTTTGGGTTTTATCCCACAAACCGTTATTTTTTTGTGATTGAGTTTTATCCCTGCCAACCGTGTCGGACTTGGATTTTATCCCATCGAACATTTATTTTGTTTGGTTTGATTTTATCCCATCAACCATTATTTTATTAGATTTGAGTTTTATCCCACCAACATTTATTTTATTGGTTTGAATTTTATCCCACCAACCATATCAGGTTTGGATTTTATACCATCGATCGTTTATTTTATTGGGTTTGGATTTTATCCCATCAACTTTTATTTTGTTGGGTTTAGATTTTATTCCACCAACAGTATCGGATTTAGATTTTATCCCATCGACTGTTTATTTTGTTGGGTTTAGATTTTATCCCACTAATTTTTATGTTTTTTGGGTTTGTATTTATCCCACTAATCGTTTATTTTGTTGGATTTAGGTTTTATCCCATCAATCTTTATTTGGTTGGGTTTGAATTTTATCCCACTAACTATGTTGGATTTGAATTTTATCCCACAGAACATTCATTTTGTTAGGTGTGAATTTTATCCCACCAACCGTATCGGATTTGAATTTTATCCCACCGAATATTCATTTTATTGCATTTGAATTTTATCCTACCAATCTTTATTTTGTTGGACTTCAATTTTATCTCACCAATCATATTGGGTTTGGATTTTATCCCACCAACCATTTCTTTTGTTGGATTTGAATTTTATCCCACCAACCGTTTATTTTGTTGGGTTTAAATTTTATTCCACTAACCGTACCGAGTTTGGATTTTATCCCACCGAACATTCATTTTGTTAGGTTTGAATCTTATTGCACCAACCGTTATTTTGTTGGGTTTGGGTTTTATCCCACCAACCGTGTCAAATTTGGATTTTATCCCATCGAACATTTATTTTATTGGGTTTTAGTTTTATCCCACCAACTTTAGCCCTCAGGGGCTTGGTCTGGTGGTTGAGGGTGCTGAAGATGGGGCTTCAGGTCCCTGGTTCGAACCTTGCTGCCAGCAAGTTGTTGAGGGTGGTGAATAGTCTGCGGGGTCCACTCCCTGCGGGACACACCTAAAAAAAAAAAAAAAAAAAATTATCCCACCAACTTTTATTTCGTTGGATTTGGGTTTTATCCCACCAATCGTGTCAAGTTTGGATTTTATCCCACCGACCGTTTATTTTGACAGGTTTAGGTTTTATCCCACAAACCTTTATTTTGTTGAGTTTAAATTTTATCCCACCAACCGTTTATTTTATTGGATTTTGGTTTTATCCTACTAATCTTTTATTTTTCCTAGGCTTAGATTTCTGATTCATTAGGTTTTACTATTTATTTCTGTTGCACTTGAAAAAAATTTTTCTGGAAAAATCTCCAACCAGGCTGGCTGACCAATCTCATTCCCGATCAATTTTCGACCTTGATTTCTAATCTTTTGAGTGATTTCTTTTTTTTTTTTTTGCACTATCACTAGAAGTAATAGAACAACTTTTGTTCTGAAAATTTTAGGAAAAAACATCCCCAACCCTTTCAAATTGCAGCCCAAAGTACTGACCTCATCACAGCTGAAATTTCTGCAACAAAAGTCTTTTTGTTTCATTTCCAAAACCAGCACGATTTTCTTGGAGTAGCTCGCGTTAGTTTGACTGCATAACCATTCTCAAGTGACCCTAGTTTCTCTTCCTGTTGGTTTAACACAATTTTGTGAAGATTTGAGTTCATTACGCATGAGTTTTAAGTTTGCCATGGCCGACGTTTAATGTCCATAACCCTAGTTTGTCGTGGCACGAGTTTTATTGCATTTCATGCATTTTTTCTATTTTTAGGTCATTTTCATTTGCATGATATTTTCCCTACTATTATTCCCTTACCCTCTATGTATTTAGATCACGATATTTAGACTTGCATTTCATTTAGGAAATTAGAAGTAGACTAGTCCATTTGCTTGATTAAGTTAGAGAGTCACCCTTCAAATATAGGAAATGAACGAGTGTAGTTTCTTAGTTTTAGCACACTCTCATCCTCTCTATAAAAAGGAAAATTGAAGTTACGAATTTTAGTCCCCCGTATCCATTATGTTGTATTTCTCTCCTTTAAGTCACGTATATTTCTTTTTTTCTTCGAGTCTCATCTTTTGCATATTCGTGATTTCTTTTAAGAATCATTTTGAGCATCACAATTAATGTGATTTGTACCAATTAAATTTTGAAGAAATATTTCGACCCTCTCGCTATCCTTTAGATTTAGATTCGCATCCATGTAGAAATATCAAAATGTGATAAGTTTTATAGGTTAGACTAAGAAAATTTTCGACTAATCACGCAACTAGTCTTAGTTAGGTTGAAAGGGTGCCTTAAATCAGATCTTTGCTTTCCCTTTCTTTAACCGTGACTCTCGAACTATTTTCTATTGTTTTTCGAAAACCTGGAGTCGTCTAAAAAGAGTTTTGTTTATTTTTCATTTAAGAACATATTTTGGATGACTTGGTACACTTTAACTCAATACCAAGTGGTGATTCCTGTTTTTTCTTTAAAACCCTTTTTAGACTATTATTCTAGGCCTAAATCGTCGCACTTTTTAAGTCCTATTTTAGGCCCTTCCTTTTTCTTTATTTATTCTCTAAAAATCAAAAACTCATTTTTTCTATTTCTAAAACCAATAAATATATCTTTTCTAAACCATAATTTTATTTTAAAAAAATGGGGCGCGACAATATGTCTACATGCACATATATGTATATGTATACATACATATACATGTATATACATATCTATATATATGTATAAACACATACATATTCATACATACATATATACATGCAGAAACTATATGGATTCATTCATTCTATTAAGTATTGATTGGTACTAGTGAATACATGCACAAAAGGTAAGTAAATATATTTGACAACTATTTTAATGATTGCTTCGAGAATATAATCTTGATACATTTAATTAATGCCATTATATGATTATGAAATGCAGATTAACTCAGTGATTCTACATATTTTGTTATATATTGCCGAATATAAAAAAGAGAGAAGTTGCCTTGAGAAACATTTGCGCAATTGTTCTGGTCAATTCGTATTATAATTTAATGTGAGTGGTTCTTTTCTTTATCTATTGTTTGTAGAGATAGTCCGAATAGGTTATTGGTTCTTTTTCATTAAATATTTTATTGTTTTTGTGCATATAAAATGTCTAGTTAATAAATAAAATTGAATCTTACAAATATATATGCACGCACTCATGTATATGTGTATATTTATATACATATACAAATATGTGTATATATATATGTATATATGTATGTATTTGTATACATATATATATTTATACATATATACATATATACTTAGACCCTGTTTGGTAACCCAATTTAACACTTCAATTTAATGGGTTCAAAATTTAGGGGTGGCAATTCGGGTCCAATCAGGTTGGCTTGACCCGGCCCGCAAAAAATTTGTTGACCCGAACCCGACCCGTCAACCCGTGACGGGTCAGTATATCTGACACGAACCCGAAAATTTTGGGTTGGCGGGTCGACCCGAAATGACCCGAAAATTAATTTTAATTTATTAATTTATCACTGTAAATTCTAATAAAATCAATTTCTCACAAAAGTAATTACATTATCAAGTAATAAAAATTTAAATAAATAATTTCAAATCAAATCCAAAATAAATTAAACACCGTAAAAGTGTTTTATCCCAAACCAAATATAAAATAAATTAAAACGAATTATATTATTTGTTCAAATATAATAATAATTTTAACTTCATACAAGGTAAATAAATTCATTTAGGATTAAGTAATTAATGCCTTTGAAAAAAAAGAATGATTTAGTTTAGTTAGATAAAATAATTTTTATGTTTATTAAATTATTTTTAATTTGTAAACGGGTCATATTGGATCATATCAGGTCACCACGGGTTGACCCGAAATCGACCTGTTTTCTTTTCGGGTTGATCGGGTTCGACCCGATTCTGACCCGAACCCCCAAAACTTCAACCCAAATCCATTAATTTCGTGTTAGGTTCGTATCGTGTTTTCGGGTCGTGTCAGAAATTGCCACCCTTAGTTCAAATCTTAACAAATTTAGACGCTTTTGATAACCAAAACTAAAACATCTAAATTTATTAAGAGGTTCTAAATTTTCTAAGCAAAATTTGTTCCAATAAATAAGTGATAAACTTTTTACTTAGGCCCTGTTTGATAATCTAGTTCAACATTTAAAACTAATGGATTCAGATCTTAACATATTCAGACCATTTGATAACGAAAAATTGAATATCTGAATTAATTAAATGGCACTGAATTTTCTGGCAAAACTTGCTCCCAAAATTAAGTGATAAGCTATTCACTTATCACTGAATGTGGTATCTATTCAAATATATTAGATTTAATACTTAATAATTTAATAAGTTAATGGATTTAAATTTTAGATTTTAGATTTCAAACTTCAGTTTTATCAAACGCGCCCTTAATGTGATATACACATGCTGCATCAAGGGATGTACACTAATAATAATATCTGGTTGGTACTTCATTAAACCTTTAGCAACCTCCCTGAAACAGTGAAACAGGAGCAGCATGAGACACTATATCATTTACCTTTAAAGCACCAATTTGAAAAAAATTGAGCACGAACCGAAAAGCCAGAAAAGAAGAAAGAAACATCTTTCCTCTATTTCTCTTTTCTGTTTTATCGTATTGATTAGCAGAAATCTCGATACATAAGTGATTGCTGTGAAATTCATCCATCAGGGATATATCAAATTTAGTACTTAACAATTTACTAACTTAATAGATTCAGTTTTCAGATTTCAATTTTATCAAACGCACCCTTATACATATTATAAAAATATATATACCTACATATATACATACACACACATATGTATGATATTTTGATTCAACTTATATTGTAAATTTTAGCATTTATTAAAAATGTGATTTTTTTTTGATAATGTACTATTCTAGTTCTAATTTGATAAAAGGTTTGGTTAATGGGTACTATTAAAAGAAGCTTTGGGTGTTAGCTTTTTGGAAAAGATGTAGTTAATTTGGGAAAGTGTCTAATTGTACGGGATGTAATAATTGTGACTGTATGTATTCACATAGGTCAGGTATAATTTTAGGTGTATTAACGAGTATCGAATAAGCACCCTTAAAATAATAATTTGTTAAATTAGGATGACTATGAAAGTTAACATACACGTAGATTAGGATGACTATGAAAGTGTTGAAAGTTAACATACACGTAAATTAGGATGATTATGGATGTTAACATAAACGTACACTCAATTGACTTCCAATTAAACAGCTTTTTTTTAATTTCATATACAAATATTAACCTGTCTTTTTGTTTGATAAGATAACATCCTGCGCAATATATACCAGTAAAAAAAACTACTCATAGTTGGTGTTTGAAATTTGGTAAATCATTCGTATATTTAACAAACTGCATTAAGCGAGGCGCAAGCTTCCAAATACTTGGGTAACTTTTAGTTCACATATATAGGCTACAAAATTTACCTTATTATATTGAATTTCATACTTAAAATACAATTGACAGGGAAAACATTATTTTGGATAACCAATTTCTTCAAGTATTATTTTGCTTGCAATATAAACATGATTTTTAACTATTTTTTTTTTATTTTTTTCAACTATCTTTTTATCTCATGTATATCATATATTCACATTATAAAAAGTGCTACATTACTTGAGTCGAATTCATGATCTTAATATCATCCTCATGAATTTAATTGAGCAAACTAATTTTTAAAAAAATTAATGAATTTTTATAGTTCTGCTAATTGGTTTTTGATGTGGCACTGGTGCAGATGACTTGCGTTGAGTTATGACTCTATCACAAAGGTATATGAGGGGCTACCACATTGGGTAAAAGTGCAAACATACATGTAATTGTACATGCAAAAGATATGAACTAGGTGGCATTGTTAGAACTAAATAAGAAATTGATTACACATGAAAAGCAAGGTAAAAAAAATAGAATTAAATCCAAAGGTCCTATTGTTTCTACACTTATACTATTTATATTCCTTTTCTTGTTTCCTTGTTTTCTAGTCCTGGATTGGCGTAATGATTTTTTTCCTGTTATTTTTGGAGTAACAATTTTTTTTTTTAAATTTTCTTTCATGTAGCTTGATTTGGGACGTCATATTTTTCATCGCACTTCTTCATGCATTAAAACCAAATTTTTTGGATGCGTTATGGTATTTTGTGTCTTAAACACAAGAAAACTTTTCAAGATAGCTATATATTTGTGAACTTGAGTTGTCATTTGAATCAAATAATGAAATTCTCAGAATTTTTGCTATTTAAAAATTTTCAATATGCTTATGCTTGTTATTTACTTCTTTTATTTTTATTTCCTTGTATCAGCTATGGTAACATTCGACTCTTTTTTTCCAACAGCTAGTCGAGTTAATCATTTAAGAATAAGTTGGTTCTTGAACTCTTTGGCCAATACTGCAACTTCATCAAGGATAGCCCAATTCTTGTGCTATCAGCAACATCCAGTTAGTATTATTAATTTTGTTGAGAATATAACTAAAGAATCTTCCCCGCGCGAGGCGCAGGTTGGTTCCTGCATGCCCGCATGGTGTTTTCTTAGGGAGTCTATGTGGGCTTTTTTTGTAAAAGTTTTTTGATTTTTTTAATTTTGTTGAGTTTAAGTTTGAAATAATTGTATAGTAAATACGGGTTATATTATGTTGGATTTTAAAGAAATGTTATATAAATTATATGGAATATTTGTAAATAGACTAAATGAGAAAGATAAAGTTGACTAAGTTTGACTTTTGTTATTCATCTTTTGGTTCTGATAAGAGAAAGGGGAAAATATAAGTTTTTTATTTGTAAATTGTAAATATGGGCTATATTATATTGGAGTGGAATGAAATGTCACATTAATTATATAACTATTACTGATGCGACTCATGTAGGTACGTCAATGGATAGGGTTTGGATTGGGTTTCTTTGATCTAAATCCATACTTATTAAATTTATTAGACACAGATCCAAACCCTTATGGGTTTGAAAAAGTAAGACAAATACTTATAGATCTGGGTATTTATTGGGTATCTATGGATATTTTTCTAAACATACTAAAGTAAAGATATATATATATATATATATATATATATATATATAAATATATAGAGTTCATAAATAATATAAATACCATCCAATTTTTGTTTTCAAATAATAAAATTAGCATTCAACAAATTGAATGTGATATTATGAACTCAAAGAAATAACTATTATCAATTACTTCTATTTATTTTCAAAGTTTCAACTGCATCCCCATCCAACCTTTAAAGACTTATTACCAATTACAATGATAACTAAGATTAGATTGAAAAAAAAGAAAATAATATAACACATAACATTCAGCCTTATTTAAAAATATATATAAATTTATACCTCTTTTTCTTATTTAAGTCTCAATGTTGGTAAATGTCTCACAATCCAACCCTAAAATAGTGAATGAGATAAAAATCATTCGACTAAGGATCAATTGCAAATAAATAATAGAATAAGAAGATTTTATAAACACTTGCACATCTTTTTTTTTTATTCAATCTAATCATCAGGAGTCACTAATGCTTCAACCACATCTGAGAGCAATTTGGCACGAGTTTCATCCTTTTTTTTTGAAAAACTTATTTTTAAAAAACAAGTCAATCCAAATGGAATTGTCTTTCATTTTTACCATAATTTTCCAATATTTTTGGTTCATTAAGTTCTCATGTCTGTTAATATAGTCCCTTGTTTTGTCTCTAACCTAAGCTAGTTTTGATTTTGAATAATATGAATTTTTTGTGCAATAGTTTGAGATGATACATAAAACAACATGGAATTACATAAAAACTAAAATAAGATTTGGACATACACTCAATAGAACTTCTTCATACCAAACCTTTTTGTTCATTCCAAGTGCACCTTAGAAAAGCCAATTGAGAAGGATTGCAAGTAGGTTTTGTGCCTGCAACTACTTATAGTGAAGTACTCAGTAGGTTGAGGTGCTGTAATTTGTGTTCTTGACTACAATAATTGGTCACTAATCAAATTTCAAATTTATGAATAATTCATTTTCCTGCATCTTATGATAACTATCCTTGGCAACCTTCTCCAATTCTCAAGACCAAATAAAAGTAGAAGAAAAGTTCATTACTGAGATCTGAGATTCATAAAATTAGACCAAAAACATGAGAATGATATCTAAGATACAGTTTAGCTGTTACAGTTTAACTTTTTTCTACCTCCTTTCTCTCCATTTTTGTTCTTCTTCTTATTGTTTCCCTTGCCCTGTTTGCTTTGAGAGGCCTTATTGTTGTCATTGTTTTGGGAAGCAGAAGCAACACCAGAAGGCTAATTCTTGACCTTTTCTTCAGGGACTTTCCCAATTACCCCCTCAGGCTCTGCGTTATCAGTTCCTCTAAACAAATTTTTGCCATCATTTTCCTCCTTAGGCTCAGCATCAGAAACTATCCCAGAAGCAGTTTCCCTTCGCACAATTAAATGATTTAGAAAAGCCTCCAGCCTAGGCCTCTTTGACTGCAAGCTCTTCAGAAGTGATCCAATTTCTTGCAAGTTTCCAGTCTGAATAATATCACTGGTGGGGGAAAACATCAATGAAACTTCGAGTAAACTATCGAAGCTGACACTTGAAAAGCTAAACATAAAAATTGTATGATCAGGTATTGAATGTAGCAAACTAGGGAAGTTGCACAATCTGCAATCATGAAAGCACCAGAAGTTCTTTTGTATCACTACTACTTGGTTCAATTGCCAACCGATATGAAAATTAAGCAGCCCTTTACCTGGAATAGAGCTACAAATTCAGCTTTCTAGATAAAGTCCATATGCAAAAACCATGGATATCAATTGTCAGTTGTCACCCTAATGTTTTAGTCTAAGAAAACTGTTACCAGACCATCGCAAGCATTCGATTTCAAGTATTTAAAAGCTGTGGTTATGAACTTACCTAGAATCAAATAGGGAGATGAATTGCTTGATTTCGTCAAGCATGCTGCTTGCTTCACCGAATTGGTTTACACTACCACAAGGAAGAAATTTCTTTACATTTAGTCCAGCAGTGAAAAAGCTTGTACTTTCTTCCAATTCCTCCTGGAAACGAGTTAAGAAGCTTATACTTTCTTCCAATTCCTCCTGGAAACAAACAGCATAAAAGAGAGTTGTTAAAGCTATTACATGGAAGTGCTTGTATGGTTATTAAACGCAAAATCCACAAAGCAGCTGAGCATGAGCAGACCTAAGCAATCCATTTGTGGTTACCTTAAATTGAGAAAGATTAGGAGAACAGCTTGATAACTCTTCTTCTTGTCTTTGCTCTGTTGATATTTGCACATCAGAGATTTTTTCAGAAGGACCTGAGTACATCTGTGGGTTGCTTTCAGTTCCACTTTCTGTGCTCATTTTCTGACCTGGTGCCGCAGAAATGTCAATTGACATGAGAGACTCAGCATTATGATCAAGTCCTTCACACAAATTCGGAACATTTGCTTCAACCATAGGCCTTTGCTGATGGTAACTTCCTTGCTTTCGGAACAAGTTTCTCGTGATGTCATCAATTCTTGGTGTCAAAGCTGTGTCAATGATGATTGCAGGACACGCGAATTTTGGACTATTTTCTCTCAAATGCACAATCACAAGAGGATTTCCAATCCTTCTGAATGCTTCTACAGTTGCCTTTAACATAAACCAATCCTGAGTCAAATTAGGCATTCTTGGCCTAAGTGCCTGAACGAATGGCATTGGCAGCTGCGAACTAATATGAGACTGATCAAGCAGATGAGAAAGAACATTAGAATACTTGCCTGAGTTCAAGTGGAGCAAGCACAAGATAACCACAAGCCTTAATGCTAGTAGTGGATGATACTGATTTACATCAATTTTTGATTTTGCAATCCATGATGCTGTCTCCCGCTTATTAAAAAGAAACTGTTCAACCATCATAACAACAGAATCAAATATGATTTCAGGAGACAACTGCGTGTCAGCTACTGAACTCGCATCTGGATACATGTCTGCTTTAAGATAAACAAGCCATTCCACAAAAGAATACTTTGTTGTGAAAAAGTAATCCTTGGAATGAAATACAAGGAGTAGCAGGCGTTCAACAAGATATATTAAACAATCAGGTGATACATAGTCATATGACCTCCAATTTGCAAGATAAGTATCTCTCAAAGCTTCGTGGAAGCTATCAATCAGTGAAAACTTCTTCCAATCTTCACCTGAAGTATTTGACGAAGGATCACCCAAGGATCTTGATTCTGTTATCCCAGAATGCCTCAATGAAGATACTTGCAAAGAATCAATGAATGCTCTCCAGGAAAAATTCTTTTCAAATCTTTTTGTTATCTTCATGTACAGATCATCTGTTGGTTTTCCAGATCCAAGCCAAATCATTACCACCCTCCCAATTTGACCGTAGGTAAGGTCACCTTTGTTACTGATATTTTCAACAATAACCTCTTCAAGTAGACTCCGTGAGAGCTCAGTTTTCCTTAAAGAGATCATGTTTTCCACCAATGATTTGCAACAGTCTAGTGGAAATACATATTTAAAGTACGTAATTGGTGGCCGCAGGAAATTTTCTAGCCTCCTTTCAACACTATCATTGAATTTGAATGATTCAGTCAAAAATTTCATCAATTGATAGATATCAATGAGGCAAATGCATTGGCAAAAAAGGGAGAATGACTCCCTTATTGACAACTTATAAAGAGCTTCAACAGTGTCAAGTACCTTCAGGCCGACGGAAGCTACTTCAGCCTGGCAATGACTCAGAGCAGCAGATGCAAATTTTCGACCATCAATGGATACCTGGTTCTCGCTTTGCTGCTTCTGCTTGAATACAGAACCAGTTGTTTTCACCCATTCAGCATCTGAGTTCAACAGTATATATGCTACATTTGAATTGATGACCTGCCTCCTCACACCAAAATAGTTCAAACAGAACTCACCATATTCAAGCCATTCATTATCATCTGGTTTTTCCACTGTTTTGAGATATTGCATGATATTTAACATGTTCCTTCTCCACATATCCCAAAAATACATGAGTGAACCAACGGAGATGTGGTTAAGTGAAATCTTATCTTCTGAATGCTTTTTCATATCAACTTGCAATTCATCTTCCCATTCAAACTTCCGTGCTGTACAATCAAGATGAGCATCCAGGATCCTCCGGATAGATATCAATTCAACTGTCAGATTTTTACATAGCTCTGAATAAGTGAGAGACTGAAGCAACTCATGCAAGCTAATATGCTCATGTGACAAAACTTCAACCTCTCTGCGAATGCGTTCATAGAACTCATTCGATTCTTCCTGTGCGAATGACATAGCTTTCTTTAGCAGTATTTGTTTCTGTCGAAATGGCCTCAAGGGCCAACCTCTATTTCCAGTCACCCATAGAGAGCGATGAAGCACAAATGAAATGATGAGTAAGGATGCTTCCTTGAGATGGCCTGCCTTCCCAAGCAGGTCTGCCTCCCGTGGCAGATCCCCTCTCAACTTTGCTATTTCTATAGCTTCCTCGAAGTTTCCGAGTTCTTCTTCCAACAACAAAAGTTCATCAATACAGCCTATGCATTTCAGGAAGTTACGTCTGGAATCCATAGAAAGGAAAGCTCTAACATATTTTATCATGGATTTAAAATCCTTGAGCTTATAATAACTCAAAGCGCAACTCTCCAAGAACTCTTGTTCAATTTTTTCAATTTCCATTTCGCCAGGAGCATTCTGTTTCCATTTCGTAATGTATTGCCTTCCCAATTCAAAAAGACTCCCCTGAGTGCACACAGACAAACACTCCAACAAGTAATTGCCATCAGCATAAGCCTTTGCTGCAAGTTCTTAACTTCTAGCCAAAGTGAAACAATCACCCGCTTGCTTAGGATCTCCACATTTATCAAAGGAAATTCTTCCTGCAGCAAGATTCAAAAGGTTGAACTTCAAGACTATGCTTTTCCAGTTAAATGTTTGCACAAGTAAAATACCATTTTCAAACCAAAGATAACTACAAAAAACAACCAGTTCCTCAACAACAAATCCCCCCCCCCCCCCCCCCACAACAACAAAAACCCCTCTCCCTCCCACAATAAAACAAAAGTATGTCTATAATAATTGTATTAAAAAACATAGGGGACATTGAGATATCATGCCTGCTCTTTCGTAATCCCCTCTCAACTTCGCTATTTCCACAGCCTCCTTGAAGTTTCCAAATTCTTCTTCCAACAGCAAAAGCTCATCAAGACAGCCTATGCTTTTCAGGAACTTCCGCCTTGAATCCATAGTAAGGAAAGCTCTAACGTATTTTATCATGGATTTATGATCCTTGAGCTTATAGTAGCTCAAAGCGCAACTCTCCAAAAACTCTTGTTCGCTTTTTCGATTTCCTTACTTTGTTTTGCGGTACCATTACCACCAGGAGCAGCCTGTTTCCATTTCTTAATATATTGCCTTCCCAATTCAAAAAGATTACCCTGAGTACATGCGGACAAACACTCCAAGAAGTAATTGCCATCAGCATAAGCCTTCGCTGCAAGTTTATAACTTTTAGCCGAAGTGAAACAATCACCTGCTTTTTTAGGATCTCTACATTTATCAAAGTAAATTCTTCCTGCAGCAAGATTCAAAAGGTTAAACTTCAAGACTATGCTTTTCCAGTTAATTGTTTGCACAAGTAAAATACCATTGTCAAACCAAAGGAGACCAGCTGTTATAGAACTATAACTACAAAAAACAACCAGCCCCTCAAGGGCCTCAACAACCACCCACCCCTCACCCCTTCCCCTCTCCCTGGCATCGACAATAAAACAAAAGTATGTCTATAAGAGTTATATTAAAAGATATATAACTAAGGAGACATTGATACATCATACCTGCTCTTTCGTAATCCCCCAAATCACAGAAGCATTCAGCAGCAGACTCAGCTCTGCCAATGAAGTCAAACAACTCAGCAGCCTGTCTGAGGATTGTACAAGCCTCTTGAGGATTTGACTCACGCAGGTGATCAGCGGTTGCCCTCAGGCCAGCAGCCTTGGCCCGTTTCTCCCAATTTGTATCTCCTGCCCTTTCAAAGCACATGGTTGCCATCTGATACTTGTTCTCCCGGTAAAGCTGCATTAAAATATAAAGAAAAATTTTGTAGATTCCAGAATGAATGATAACATGCACAACAAACTTGAAGCATAAAATGCATAGAAGCTGCGGTAGCAGAAACTTTAGAGAGCAGTCCAACCTTTATACCCCTTGATTTCCACTCTGCAGGACTGCTCGCCATTAGCATCGTTTGTGAAAATGATTCATCCACCTCCTTTACTTGCACAAGGCCCAACTTCTTCCAGAAGTCAAACATGGGTGCAGCAAACTCCTCACTATCTTCACAAATCCACAGTCTCTGCCTTGTCCGCGTAATTGCCACGTATAATTGTTTCAATTCAGAACAAAGGATACTGTGTCTTGCATGACTAAAACTAGGAAAGCACCTAGGGAAACAAGAATCACGTAGATCTTTTTTCTCCACGAAGTCATACACCACTCTCCATTGGTTCTTCAGAGGCGATGAACTGAAAAAATTGTACAGTAAGACATCCTGCAAATTGTACAATAACCCAATCAAGACACAGAGTAAATTTTGAATGAAAATGAGGAAAATCTTTAGCAAAGAAATCACTAAATGGAAGAAATAAAAGCAGCTAGGCATGCATTCAGTTTTCCCAGGCCCTTGGTCATACTCATAAACGGTTGGTTAGAGAATCACTTGGTAGTAAATGACAATCAATCACCTGAAACTCTAGACCCTTGCATTCCAGTATTGTAAGAACAAGAGCATGATTTCCTACATCTCTAGAAATTCCTTCCCGAGCAGAATCATCACGTACTAGTATAACCTGTTCGGCACCAAAGCCTACTACTTTCCCACCAGTCTTTGCAGTCTTTCCGAAAATAATCTCAATAGCACTCTCGTTAGGCTTAAGCAGAATAGGAGCTTCACCATATATAAAGCTAATTTCAGGTTTCAAAATATCAACAGATCGAGGGAAAAATTGGTAAAGAATGTCTGTGACACTCTGTGCTAATTTAAGTACTCCAGCATGAGTACGGAAGTTCTGGTGCAAATTCAAAATTTCTGACATACGTCTTTTCTCTCTTCTTTCAACATATTTGTCACTCTTTGATTTCATTATGAACTCATTATAGAATAGAGATCGTATATCTTGAAACCTAAAATCAGTACCCCTGGCAATAGTTTGAGCTGTATCACCAGAAAAGACAAAACCTTCATCCACATTTTTGCAGATATACTTGAACAGAGCTATCTGACTCATAGCAAGATCTTGCACTTCGTCAATGTACACAAAATCCATTTTATCACCCTCCAGACCCTTGCTCTTCAGCCTAAGATGAAGGTCAATAACAAAATCAGACAGATCAAATTCCCCACGCTGTAATTTCTTCTTCTCGTAAGCTTGAAAAACAGTATAGATCAGCTCTCTCTCATCTGAGCTCAGGGTTGATGCCCTACTATTAGACATGGAAACATATTCTTGCCTGCTCAATTTACCATCAGGGGCTTCCCCAGCTAGCAAGCCTCCTTTAATGTGAGATATTATCTCCGTAAATGTTCTTGAAGAATCAAGCTTCTTCGTCAGTTGTGAATTGAAGTGAGGCCAATAATGGAAACAAAACCTCTCATAATTTACCTCCTTCATTCGTAAGAGAGATTGCAGAACAGCAGATCTGAAATTTCCACTTCTACCAACAGAAAAGTTCATTATCTTCTTCATCTCAGGAAATCGTCTGAAATACGAATCACCAATTGTCCCATCAAGCATCATCAAAAACTTATGAAATGTAATGACAAGAGGGTACTTTTCGGAAGGAATGCCAACAAAAGAATCTGGTATATCTTTAAACTGTTCTATATCTTCCACATCTTCGGCATCATTCAAACTGGTGTCAGATGGGAAATTTCCACTGCAAGCAAAACTGCACTCAAGACGGTTAAGGTTAGATATATAATTATTAAGAATACTTTAGTTTTCTCTGTACTATGTAAAAGGATATTATTTTAAAGAAGAAGTCTAGTATGTCAGAATTCTAACTGTATCATGTAATCACAAAACGAGCTGCAAGGAAAAATCCAGCATATCTCACATAACTTTCCACCAACTGCACAACGATTAGAAGTGTGAATTAATTTGCTGCTAGAGTTCATTGCCGCATGGATTTCTGTGATGTTCCTTTTCTTTTTTGGTTATTCAACGGGAGACTCCAAACCTGACAAGGGGAAGGGGGAAAGGGAGGGCTGGAAAACCTGGGACCTCACCGTCGCCTAGCTAATGTCCCTACAAGCTAAACTGGGTCTTGGGGACATATCCCAAAATTAAGTTGCACGTGTGATCTCTTTCCTTTCCTGAACTATATATGAACTGACATGCCAAATGCCTTCTCAGAACGTTATGACCTGCACAGACTTCAACCTAATACATGTTCTAATCTTTTAGAACTATGATAAAATGTAAATGGCTTCATATACAGCATGTAGTTGAGCTCCATCGTATCTATACTATGTAGCATGACTGCTAAAACAGCACAACCAAGTAAGCGAAGTTAGACAATTAGAGCAGCAATGAGTATGAATCGAACACTACATTAAAGTACATACAAACAAATTGTACTTGATCACTGGTTAGCGGTTACCTTATCAGACGGGAAACATAATGTTTGACTGCAGAACATAGTCTTGGGCTTACTGTCACAAAAAGCTGGCGCAAAAATGTCTTCCTGGTCACTTCTGTAGAGTGATCAAACTCAGTTCTCTTCAAGACGCTCGTAGACATACTGTTCTCAGCTGTAGTAAATCCTTCCGAAGCAATATGGTAGATTTGTTCTTTCTCGAATAACTTCATGGACAGGACAGTAGTTTTCCCTGTGCCAGATCGCCCAAGGATGAAGCTGCTTTTGCAGAATTGAATAATTTCCCACTCTTCATCTGTAACTTCAAAAGGCAGATCCAATTCCTGACCATCACGACTGAAAAGTAAATGACTCACAGCACCAGGTGACAGGGAGTAAAACTTCATGAGTTGCAAGCTTTCGCTAACTCTCGAATTTTCAGCATAACATCCTCCATCCAATGTGCTATCAGTAGAATCTGCAGCAGATTTGCCATTATTCATGTTCTTATGTCGGATTATCTTTGATGAGTTGGGCCAACACTCGGGAAGTTCTGCTCTCCTGAACAAGTAAATAAAAGGAAAAAGCACGAGCAAATATGTTAATGCTGTCCCATTAAAAGTGGAATTCAGTTAATACGAAGAAAAAAGTTACCCTTTAAGACATTTCTGTTCGCATTGATTGATGAAATCATCAGTATACATGTTGAAAATGTTATCAAGACGTTTCAGCAGCTTTGGGATCTCCACCAGAGGTAATATATCCCACACCTTCAAGACTTGCATGTAATTTGATTTCTTAACAATGTCTATTGAGCACACCACATAGAGCCCCTCAACCTTAAAATGTTTCACAATCTGTGAAGATCTTTCACAAACTAAGTCCACATTTATTTTCTTAGGTCGCCAGCCACTGGCAAGACAAAGCAACAGGTTTAGGACTAACTTCTTCATGCGGGTGGAAGTCATATTTCTAAATGATTTCCGAAAGTCGTCACTAAATAAAACCTGTGACATAA
This sequence comes from Coffea eugenioides, assembly GCF_003713205.1. Lineage (NCBI taxonomy): Eukaryota > Viridiplantae > Streptophyta > Magnoliopsida > Gentianales > Rubiaceae > Coffea > Coffea eugenioides. The sequence goes on from NC_040037.1 coordinate 18,627,083, forward strand.
CATATAAAAGTAATAAAAAGATTCATGAATAAACCAGAAATTCAAATCCAAAATAACCAAAATGATTAAACTATACAAGAAAATTTGAACAAAGAAAGGATGCCTTGAAGATTTTAGCTAACTAAAATAGACAACAGAAATCCACAATGGATTAGGTATATATCCAAACAACTATATATGGACAGAATGCATAATATTGATATCATAACGATGATGCTACACCAAAAGGAACATAAACACGAAGAAATTTTGAATAGAGAAAAGAAAGTGCAGCATGTTAATACAAAATTTAATACCGTCCAAACTGTCATGCAAACTTTTATAGTCATAGTTTCCTTGATGGACATATTATTCCAGTATGTACAAGTATGCTGCCAGGAATGTTACCTAAATTGATACCATAAAGAAGCAAACAACTGAACATTACCGTCCACCGTTGCTGTTTGAAAAGTGTGCTATCCCCATTAAGCAAATCCTCCATCTGATCCAGCTCTTTCTTCACATCCAAAATCGTGTTTGATACATCAGTGTCCTCATCAGCACTAAAGAAACAACCACGAGCCTTAGCATCACAAATTAATGCTTCCCAAACTGATCGAGTATTTGTTAGTGTATCCGCATTTCCAAAGATCCAAAGACAGTGCCTAGCAAGGGACAAGAAATTCAATTTCTGCATATTTGAAATTAAAGATTAGAGAAAAGTTCCTTGCAGTAATATAGCTGAAAAAGTACCGAGCTCTTGTCAAAGCAACATTGGTTCTCTGAGGACTAGATAGGAAACCAATAGACCCTTTATTATTGGCTCTTACAGTAGATAATAAAACAATATCTTGTTCCCCACCCTGATATCCATCTATAGATTTTACTGTCACAACAAAATTGTCAAGATTTTCAAACTTATGACGAAGTTTTTCTTGAACCAGTGCAACTTGAGCAGCATAGGGTGATATTACCCCAACGCTTAGAGATGTATCAGATCCATTCCAAGCTGTGCCAAAAAAAGTAATTTGTTACGTCAAAGAAGACATGGAAAACATATAACAATAGTCAAAGTAGCATAAAAACCATGTCATGGGTATTAAGTACGCATATTACAAATTCAATCAGATTCCTAATAGATAATTAATTATACAAGTGAGAGTAGTTTTGCACCCTCAATACTCCAGCAATTCATGTAAGATGGCTCTACCAATCTTAATTTGATGTTTTGATGCATTAAGCTTCAATTTTCTAGCCCTTCATATGATTTCCAGAGACAAAAGCATATTCATGAAACAGAAGCTACTCAGTCAAATATTATACTATCTTTAGCCAAAGGTGTCTTTTTCTCATTTTCATACTCCTTTTCTATTGTAGAATGAAGGCATGTCTTTCCTTTCCATTGTTCTATCTGGACTGGACTAAGGCTAAACTGAAAATATGGACTAGGTAACTGCTTCAAATCCTGCACTCTGATAGAGTCAAACTTAATACAGCAGCATATATTTTATGATATTTCTCAACAGAAAACTTGCTTGTAGATGGAATTATTCAAACTAGGAAGCCTTGACATGCCTTTGTACAGCTTCTGAACTATCTTTACCACCACAGCCGCCTCAACAATATTTCTCAAGCTGTAATCATCACCATCGCCATCTTCATTTCCACCTGGGACATTAATGAATGAATAGGGACCAAACATTTTCTCCCGAAGAAAACACCTTTCGTGCTTTTTACTCCTAACTTCAGGTGCATCCATGATCTTGTCCGTATAGAAGATAGAATTTGGGAAGCAACTGATAGATGGATGCATTCTATATTGAATGTTAAGCAGATGCTTTGGCTGACCCAATGAACTCAACCTTTCAAATAAGCTTCTTCCAAATGCGGCATTGGCAGATATCTATATTATACGTAAACAGATATATATTATGTCTATGAGGTAATCAGATGTCATGCCTGTAAGATTATTCTATTGGTCTGTATAAATTCATTAGCAATTTGCATACCTTGCTATTAACGCTTGCTGGAAACTGGCACTCATCACCAACAAGAATAGCATGCTTCAAACCAGGTAGTTGAAGTGGTATAAGGGATTCACACTCTTTCAATTGGGCAGCCTCATCAATGACCAGCACTTTAAGTGGCTCCACATTTGTCCTGTGCAACTTGTAGGAAGTAGAAGCAGTGCAGAAAACCAAGGTAGCCATTTGGAAACAGAGTTCCCTTATTGATTCTTCATTCACAGTGGCTGGGATGCCCAGATTTTCAAGAGTTGAATGAACGGTTTTTAGGACAAAGAGACACTTGCTTCTAATATCTGGCAGCAACCAGGTACATGTGACTGCTTTGGAAAAATCTTCCACCATTATGCTAGAAGAATAGAGCTTCTCCAGTATATCAGAGGTCAAAAACTTTTCAAACAGCTCCTTCTCCAAAGACTCAAGCAGATAAATCAGATGTACCATCTTTTCAAAATTTTGTTTTGCAACAAAACTTCTTGCTACATGAGTGCAGAATGTAATCAGACATCTTCTGAGGGATGGTAAAATTGCTTTTACTCGTGCTCTGATGAATTCTAGAAATGACTTTGGCTTATCTTTTGGAGCTTCATCTTTGTTTTCCTTGGTTTTGATCAGCTCATTTTCCAGAAAGATATGGTAGTGTGAGGCACCGTGCTCAAGCAAATCAATCATAGAATGCACACAATGTTTCAAACCATTTGATGGTGCAAAGCACTCAACAAGCCTCTTCACGCGGTAGTCAAGATATATATCTTCAATATCAGGGGCAACTTTTAGTCGATCCTTATTTCCAAATAATATAATATCTCCCAATGGAGTAAACGGATCACTTTTTTCAGATTCAGCAGCATATGCCTCTTTTACCAGTTTTACCACTCGAGATGCAACTTCTTTTACTGCCACATTGGTTGGGGCACAACAAAGAGTCCTGTAATTCATTCTTAATAGGCTAAAGAGCATCTGACTTACTGTTTTGGTTTTCCCTGTCCCCGGCGGACCCCAAATGAGTTCAATGTGAGAATTCTGGTCACATGTCATCTTATTGAGAGACGCCCTTATGGCTTTAGTTTGGGATTCATTCATCTGAGTGTATAAATCTGATCCAAAACTTTCAGACAATTGTCCAGTGTGATTTACTGAACAAGAATCACACTGTTCTTCAACCTGTGACACCACATGCAGCAAATATCAACATAAAGGGTAATCAGTAAAATAAAGATTCATCTAACCAAAAAACACACAATATTGAAAAGCAGAGAAATAGTTCACCTGAATATTTGATCTCCATATTAATTAGCCACACAATGACCTTAGTTCATAAACTGTAGAAGTATGTGTTTTCATGGCAACATTTTTCATATCCTGGTGGTCGACTTGACAAAAGCAAAACATAGCTATCTTATGGATTCTCTAGATTTCTCTAGATTTAGCAAATGCATGTTTGTCCAAGTGAGATACCAATGAATACGAGATGAAGATGGAGGACTAGTAGACTGACCTGTCGTCAAGCTTGGTATCTATAACCTAAGTACATGTAAACAACTGATTGAGATACAAAAGATTATTTATAGTAAACATAAAGAGGCACATCTTAATCCTTTTAAGAGAAGATAATAAGCAAAAAGATTATAGCCTTTCTTTTGAATTTCAAAACAGCTAAATCTAATTGTAAAAATGATGAATTTTACTAACTTGCTCCAAAAGCCAGCCTGGTGATGGTGAACATAAATTACTTGAAGAAGTGAAATTCATTTTTAAGCTTAAAAAAAGATGAGGATTGAACCAAACTAAATCAGCTAAACATTCTCTTTTTCATCTTCTCTTTTTGACGAGATCCAACAACAGCTGCATTTCCCAAGTATACGACAATTTAAGAAAGCACCTAGACTACACCAATGCTATTACACAGTGGAACTGCATTAGGTATAATCTCTCATGTTCAGCATGTAAAGATATATGTCCTCTGTTTGGGAAAAAATTCTCAAAATAATGTTCTCATTCATTTTTTACTTTATTTCTCTAGGCAATTGCTATAATGTCATGAGACTCATGATCCAGGTATGGTTTACGGGGGAGATATCGAAAAGCTATTATATAGATCATGTTTTAGGGTCTGCATTGCCTAAAATGTCAGGAAAAATCACATACTCCTCCAATGAACAGAATACCTTCTAACACATCATAAAACCTTCATTTAAACTATTTCTGTTTAGCATAAACGTCCACTAGATAGCACAAATGGGACAAGGTCTTCTCCTGAATGGAGGCAGATTTGCTAGTAGCATGTTGACAATTAGTCACTAGGCAAATTTGCTGACAGCATCGTTAGGTTGAGCATTGTCTTCTGTAAGAATGAGAGGAAAGTTTTCCACATTCATGTTGAGTGGCGATGAACAGAATTGCTTTTCTGTCTGTTGCCAATTTTCCAATTTTATGGATACCTAATCATACTTTTATGATTAACATCTGACAAATTTCATGAAAAGCAATGGGAGCAATGGCAGGCTACCGTGGTACATCCACTATTACTAGCTAGGATATTTTCATTTTGACTGTAATGGGAAATTATACCTACATTTAAAAGTATATTCAAAAAGGGGAAGAATCTGGGCATCAAATTTGGAAACTCAAGTCTTTTTGAGATAATGCCATGGAGAAAGCATCAATTCAGCCCCATACTTACCATAGCATTAGAGCAAAGAACCTTCTCAATAAGCGTCAAATTTTTGAACCAATGCAATGCCTTCCATATTCTTTTATTTGTCATAGTATTTGTCAAGTAAACCACATAAAGCCAGTCCTGCTTCTCCGCCTTGAATGGCATGTCTTCTGCTGTCTTGACCTTAAACTTAGTTGATGAAGTGCTCTCATCAATGCCTTCACCTTTAATGTCAGTTACCGATGCCAATGTCCATGACCAGTTCATCCTTTGGAGGTCAGAACTGGTTGCAGGTATTGAATCTGAAATAACAAGAATATCACCCGGCAATACTTTGTAAAGCTCTTTACCATGGTTAACAAATTTGTTTCTCCATTGATCAACTTTAACTTCGTATAGAAATTTTCCACAAGATTTTGCTTCCTCGAGAATTTGCACTTCAGCAAATGGTGCCTGATGTATAAATTCCATAGCAGAAGCGAGCTGTGCTCGTGTTTCTTCCAATAAAGGGTAGATGTAAGAGCCAAGGTAATTCCCTACTGATTCAAATAATTCAGGTATCCACTCTACCTGTAAAGTATAGAGATGGCATTCATTACATTAAGCCTAGGAAAAATGCAGTTGATGTAACCCAAGGAAAAAGGAAAACACCAGCAAAAGTTGGAGACATACAGCAAAAAAGACACAAGCACATCAAACAATATGTACTGCACTCAGAATCTAAATTGAGGGCAAAAGTTCATATTCTTGCAATAGCTACTGAATGTTGCTCAATTAACCGGTATCACAAATATCAAAAAAATGACGGCACAGTATAACACTAACAAAAATTCGACATGCACAGCCAAAAAAAATTGACAAAAAAGACAAATTGAAGCTAAATTGAAGACAAGAGTTCCTCATTTTTCAAATCTTAGAAAATGTATGACAAAAAGATGTGTCCAGAGATTAATTTCTGCAGGGCAATATCGCTGGAATAGAGAAGCTTAACTCTATGGCCTTCAGATTGATCACCTTGGCTGTGCCACTCAAGAATCAACATTCCAACAACTCAAAGAAGAATCAACTACAGAACTATAAAAGGAATGCTGTTGAAATTTGAAACATCTCAATTTTTGAGGTTCAGACATCCCACAATGGGATTGAGATAGCTTAAGTCTATCTAGTCTCAATTTGGGATGTCTCATGTCCATATTGCTAAAGAAGTAGAATTGAGACATCCCAATTCCCCATAACAAATATAGGTTTAACAATGTGATCCAATTAAAGCAAATAATTTTATACTTCCAACAAACGAAAATTTCTGAATTTGTAGCCCATCCATTGCAATGATATAAAATTCCAGAATTTGTTACCATTTTGCCGTTCCTCCTTTTTACTCAAACAACATACACTACCTTCTAAGAAGCATATAATCCAAAGTAACTAGAAAAAGTTTCTGGCACTATATTTTGTACTTCTAACAAGAAAAAAAAGTTTAAAACTCTTTATCAAATATCTTTTTCACTTTCCTGAATCACATTAGATAGTTCATTTTTTCTGTTATTTTTACTGTAGATTAAATTCTGAATTATATGATGTAAATGTTTTTCCATTGTCTTCTTAACCACTGATTTTCCATCATATAGACCTAATTTTATCTATACATACTGTATACAAGGTGACAATATTTCAATTGATATTTAAAGAATTGAAGACTATGATATTTAGTGAAAACCCACAGCCAGAGGCCTAGAAATAAGATATGCTCTTTAGTCTGAAATATTATGCTATATTTCTCACTAGTATGTACCAGTGAATCTTACGATCCCCATGTATCCTCCCCATTTCTTAAATCCCACTCCTTCCCTGCTAAAAAAATTATTATTTTTTTTTAAAAAAAAGAACTAGTGAATTGTACAATAGATTAATGTTATAAAATAATAAAATGACTTTTGCCCTCAAAGTCAAGCTTAAATGTTTTGCCCCACATAGTTATATATCAATAGATTTAATTTTGAAATTTTCTCTTTTCTGTCTTCCTCCTTGTAAGACATAGATTGAATATATGACCGATTTCATTCACACTAACAAATATTGGTCTAAAATAACTATACTTTGTACAGTGTCAAAAATAAAAACTCTAGTTTCAACAAAACAGAACTTTAAGGGCACCAAGTGGATTCACTCCAAAACAATCATAAATTAAAAAAAAAAAAGCATACATTTCATCATTTGTCAGAGCTTTAGTCAAACTTTTGTTGCAAACAATTTGAGAGAAAGTTGCAAAATAACTCAACTTTACTTATGAGTATTTGACTAAAAGAAAGCAACAAAGAATTATCAGAAATGAAAAATGAAGTATGGAACATAAATTCTAACCTGATCTTTGTATCGATTCTCATTAAAAATGTCATGAAGGGACCATTTCAAAACCATGTCAGTGAAGTCATCTTTAGGCCATGCTCTCTTCTTGCTTGAACAATCCCCTTCCATCATCATTTCTTCTACAATCACCCTTACCCGCAACTTTTTTGTCTCCCAAATGAACTTGAAAACTGAACAAAAATAAAATTCCAGATGGATATTAAAGCCTTCTGAATACCATGCATGACCATCACTCTCTTATAAGCAACCTTTTTCTCTTTTTTTGCTTTTTGTAAAAACTGTAGTGCATGAATCTGAAAATGAATTACGTTGGTCTTTTCGTTTTCCCACTTCTTGGCCTACTTCACTTCTTGAGTCATAATGATAATGCATGTATACCACTTAATGAACTTCTTTTTGTACATCTTTTGGTTAATTTTCTTCCTTTTAGGTAAAGAAAGGCTAATCATTGATTAATTTGTTTAGTGAAACTCATTTAAAATGTTGAGAGTTCGAAGTCCTTTTTCGAACTTCTCTTGTATAGTGTACTGCAAGACTGCGTTTGGATATGGAAAAAGAAGAAAGGAAGAAGAATGCGTTTAGACTTTGAAGTATTTGGGAGTTAATATTTTCTATCCCTTTATCTGCCCAAGGGAAACTGCATTTGGATATGGGAAAATGTTTCTATCCCTTTATCTGCCCAAGGAAAACTGCATTTGGATATGGGAAAATTACTAAATTAGTTGCACGGCCAATGAAGGGCCATGTCATGGTAATTAGTTGTACTTTAGCTGTACATTTAACTTTTAACTACTAATAGTTATTTTTCCAAAAAGATGGTGAGGGATAAATATAAAACACCCTTCAAATGCACATTTGACCCCTAATATTAAGCACATGTCCCAAATTCGTTCCTAATATTTTGATAAAACAAATTTAGTTTCCAAAGTATTTTATTTTATACAAATTTAGGACAATTGATGGAAATTCAAGAATTCTAATGGTCAAACTTAATTTACTGTGAGTCCAAAGTGTTGGATTGGTTTGAGTATAGCATTGAAAAAGATGTCTCTTTTTGCTGTTGTTATGTATATGGACATGTTATAGTTTTGTTAGAGAAGGGTTCAAATTGGAAACAAAAAGAGAGATAGAATTTATGCTTATGTTCGTGGTGCTAATAGTGCACAGAATCTGATTTGGAATAAATACCATTTTTTTCCATCAAAATTGGCACATTGAAGTAGCATTCGTTAAACGCAGTCATGATGAATGTGATACCTTTAAAAATAAAGGAAAGAGCAAATTGCGCGAAATATCACTAAACTAATGCGAGGTGCCGGTTTGGGTTACTAAACTTTTTTATCAGCCAAAAATATCACTGAACTAATAAATCTATACCATTTTGATCACGTCGTCTATTTATGCCGTTAGGAGAGATGAAAAGTAACTTTTTGATGAACAATTTCATCTACACAACCTTTTCCTCGAAGCTTTCCGACATAAATTGCTGTCAAACGTGTCAGACAACTCCCAAAGGCATTTTTTCCTCCAGTCTTGTTGGGAACTCCGACCCAATAAATGGTACTCTTATTTCTCCGGTCTTGTTAATCCTTTTTAGTTTCTACTTGAAATTCCGATCAATCCCCCAAAACAGAGTGCAAGTTTTGAGATGGAACCTTTTTGAGATGGAACCTCCCCAGGTCCAAGCAATAGACGGCAACTACCCTTCACAAGAGGCTGTGCAGGACAAAGCTCATTTCCCCAGCGCCTTTCCCCTTTCTTCTATTTTTAGGATTTCTCTCCCCCACCCCCCCTTCCTCTCTTTTTCTCCTTCTGGTGTTTTGTACCGGTAGTAACCCCTACCACCATCACACAAAATCATTTCACTTTTTCCAAAGCTCCTCCCTCTTTCCCATTTCTTGTTTTCAACCCTCACATTTATTATTATTATTTTTGGTAAATAAAGATGCATTAAAATAAAGGCAAGTCAACAGAGTGCAAATTAAGGTACAGTCATCCGTGGGGTGGTAACCCCCTTTAAGTCTTGCAAAAGTAAGGGAAGTACAAAATTAGGACATAATTCAAAAAAAGTGAAGTCTTGAGTGTTGCTTCTTCCCCAGTTGGCAAGGATGTCTGCACATTTGTTTGCTTCTCGATAATTATGGTGAAAACATACTTTCTGGAATGTAGTCAACAGCTCCCTGCAATCAAGAATAATAGGCGAAAGTTCATGAGAAATAAGATTACTTGACTTACACAAGGAGATGATAATGGAAGAGTCCATCTCCACTTCGAGAGACTGGATGTTGAGGTTTTTTGCAAGCTGTAAGCCTTCTCTAAGAGCCCAGCATTCAGCAGAAGGAACTGAACAGAAGCCTAAATTTCTTGCAAAGCCTGCAATCCATAACCCATTTGAGTCACGAATTATGCCGCCAGCTCCTGCCTGGTTTGTTGGTCCAGAGACTGAACCATCAGTGTTGAGTTTGGCAAAACCTATAGCAGGGGGGATCCATCTGATGAATTTTTCTTGTCTAGGGGATCTAGAGATGTGAGAACCAGGCCCTAGTAGGTAAAATTCATGAGCATGGTGGAGGCAAAACTTGATAGGATCATCAAAATTTTTTTGAAAGATCTTGGCATTGCGAGCTTGCCAGAGACTCCAACAACCAAAGCTAAAGATGGTTCCCCAAGGAATAAGGTTGAAAGGGGAAGGAATGTTGGACGAGCATCCATCCTTGATCCAGGAATAGAAATCCGAGTTGGTTTGGAGAGGGGTTTGGGAGGGATGGGTGAGTTTAAGCCAAAAGGAGGTTGCTTGGGGACAAAATCTTTGTACGTGGTTCGACTCTTCAGAAGGAGCTTCACAAAAAGGGCAAGAGGCTTCGGAAAGAATTGTGCGATGTGTGAGAAGACTTTTTGAAGGGAGTCTATCCTAGAAGGCTAGCCAAAGGAAATGTTTGACTTTTGAGGAGGTATTAACTTTCCAAATCCAGCGGAAGTGGGATGTAGCACTAGTATCAACTGGAAATAAGGGAGGATTTTTGCAAAGGTTATAAGCGGATTTAGAGTTGAAAACCCCATTGCTGGAGTAATTCCACCTAAAGAAATCATGGGACGGATTGAGTTCTTGTCTTGGTGTACCCTTGATCTCCTTCAAGAGCTGAAGGGGAAGCTGGAAGGATATTCTATCTAGGTTCCAACTGGTAGGGGAGTGAAAAAGTTGAAAAACTCTTAAGTCCTCTTCCCCCTCAGTTAGAGGTCCTTGGATCTGGCTTCTGATAGAGCCTGATTGAAGCCATTTGTCTCCCCAAAATCTGACTAAATGCCCATCTCTGATAGACCAAATTAAACCTTCATTGAAGGTTTTGATGCCAATGTTGAGGCTTTTTTTATTGATGGAGCCATTTACATTGTTGAGGTGGAGCATATGGGTGTTAGTGGAAAGATCTTCATTCACATAACAGTACCTAAGAACTTTCACCCAAGGTTTGTTACTCTCTTGGGTGATATTCCAACAGAGTTTGACTTTTGCAGCCTTGTTGAGCAAGTCAGTCTGTTTGAGTCCAAGTCCCCCTAGGTGCTTGTCTTTGGTGATATTATCCCAACTGACCAAATGAATTTTTTGCTTATCCTCTGTGGAGCCCCAGAGGAATCTTCTTTGCTCTTTGTCAATCTCATGACAAATTTTTTGTGGTAGTGGCAGACATTGAGTGTAATAGGCTGGGATTGCGGAGATGGATTGCTGAGCAATTGTTTTTCTGCCTGCTAGGGACAAAAGTTTGGATTTCCAACCTTGAAGTTTATTTTTGACTTTGTCAAGAATAAAGGAGAAGTTTCTCACAGAGGACCTGGAGATGGTGAGAGGGATACCCAAATAGGTACCAAGATCTTCAGTGGTGTTGGTTTTGAGCATGTGAGAAAGAAGAGTTTTCTGGGCAGAAGGGGTATTGGGGGAGAAGAGGACTTTTGACTTCTCATAGTTAACGGTAAGTCCAGATTTGAGGCAAAAATCATTTAAGGCTGCTGTGACTGCCTGAATGGAGGAAGATTCAGCAGTGCTGAAGAGAATTACATCATCTGCATAAAAACAGTGGGAGAGGGTGGGGCCCTGTCTACCAAATTTAATTGGTTTCCACAGTTTTTCTGAGCATAGGAGTTCTATTTTTTGAGATAGATACTCCATGCAGATAATGAAAAGGTATGGGGAGATAGGGTCTCCCTGTCTAATACCTCCAGAAGGGGTAAAAAATTCTGTGGTTTGGCCATTTATGATTAAGGCCAGCCTAGAAGAAGAGATGCAATTCAGGATTAGATTGATGAAAGAAGGAGGGAGTTGGAAATGGTAAAGGGCTTCTCTAATAAAACCCCATTCCAGTTTATCAAAGGCCTTTTCAAGGTCAAGCTTGATTGCATATAGGCCAGTTTTCCCACTTTTTTTTTTCATCCTAAAGAGAGCTTCTTGCACAAGCAGAATATTGTCCGAACAGCTTCTGTTAGGAAGGAAACTTGCTTGAAGCGGGGAAATGATATCAGAGAGGATAGGTCTTAGACGGTTGACAATGATTTTGGCTAGGACCTTGTAGGCAGAGTTATTTAAGCCTATAGGTCTGAACTGTTTCAGGGTTTCAGGGTGTTCCACCTTCGAAATAAGGCAGAGTAGTGTATCATTGACACCAAGAGGGAAAGGTTTGAGCTCAAAGCAATCAGAGATCATTTTGATAAGGGATGGTGAGGTTTTATCCCAAAATTTTTGAAAGAAATAGGGGTGTAGCTCATCAGGTCCTGGGGATTTGAAAGGTTTGAGTTCAAAGAGGGCTTTTTTTATTTCTTGAGGCGTAGGTTTGAGTGCAAGAGTCCTAAAAAGTTCAAGATTTTGGTTTGCAAAGGGGATGGGGAAAGGCTCAGGTTCTAAGAAGTTTAAGGTGAAGTCGGTGGTGAAGAGATTGGCAAAGTAGCTTTTGCAGATGTTTTTGATAAGAGAAGGATCAGTGACCCAGTTACCTAGCTCATCTTTAAGACGAGATTTTGTTCTTGTTTCTCCTACACACTGCAATGGTTTGGAGAAATTTAGAACTGAGGTTGTCCCAACAGAGATAATCCATTCTAGATTTCATTGCCCAAAGATCTTTTTCTTGCTTAAGGACGTGATTATAATCAGCTTGAAGAGAAATTTCCAGTTGGTCGAGAAAGTTTGAGTGATGGTTTTGAAGCGAATATTGAATTCCCTTCAATCTATTGAGAAGCTTCCTTTTTTTTTTGAAAAGATTCTCGAAGGTCACAGAACTCCAAGAAGACACCAAATCAGTAAACTGTTTAGTGGTATCAGGAAATGGTTTGTTTGGGTTATTCCAAACTTAATTAACCAGGGAGGCAAAAGAAGGGTGTCTAAGCCAAAATCTTTCAAGCCTAAAATTTTTTTGAGCAGGACAAGAGAGATGGGGTTTGAGATTAATCAGGATGGGGCAGTGATCAGATCTAGTGCGAGGGAGGTGCAACACATTGGCAGTATCAAAAAGGGTGCGCCACGAGTGATTGCAAAAAGCTCTATCAAGTCTTTCATGGACAATTTTTCCATTGAATCTTTTCCCAGTCCATGTGAACTTTGGATCGGAGAAGCCCATGTCCATGAGCCCACAATAGTCTAAATAGCATTTAAACAAGGCAACTCTACTATTAATTAAAAGTTTCCCACCAAATTTGTCAGAGGGATTAAGCAGTTCATTGAAATCACCAATGCAAATCCAGGGGAGATTAACAGTATCAGAGGTGATTTTAAGATTATCCTAGAGAATTTTTCTATTATTCAGAGAAGGGCTAGCATAAATAGCACTAATAAGCCAAGGGGTATCATAAGGGTGTACCTTTGCCGTAGCATGAATAACCTGGAGGTCACTTGATATGCTTTCAAGCTTCACTTGAGCATCATTCCAAAGTAGCCATATTCCTCCTTTGAAACCTTGTGCATCTACAATTTTGTAGTTGCTGAAGGGCAGGCTGTTACACATGACAATTGCTCTGTCTCCACTTAATTTGGTTTCAACCAAAATGACAATACCCGACTGATGGGTGTGAATGTGTTGAAGCAGGTGATTTCTAAATGCGGTACTACCCGCACCACGTACATTCCACATAAGTATCTTCATTGATGATGAGTCATGAAGTTGAGTTGGAGAGAACCGAGATTTGTTCTTCCGAGATGGTCCTTGACTGGGTCCTACCAAAGTAGGAGTCCAAGTGTGCAGGCGAGATACCCTTGGCTGAACCTCCATTTTGTAATGGAAGTGTTCTGGCAGAGGAAAGTCTAGGGGTGCGGGGCATGAAACAAATATCCTTGCCCCTTCGACCTCTCTTATAGGAGTGAGAGCCACTACCTTTTCTTCGAAAGAAGGGAAGTTTAAGATTAAGTGGAAGATAGAGAGGGTGTAATTTTCTGCCGGCGTTAATGTGAGGACATCGTCTTCTACATGCGATTGCCTTAGAAGTCTGCGATTCTTTTCTGCCATTTCTCTTATCCAAAAAGAGTGGTAAATTGGCAGATCGTCTGTGGGATTTGGACCTGAGAGGTTTGTCCTGGTCAGGTCGAAGTTGATGATGATTCCTGCACTTGTATCGTTGCTCCATATCTGGAGGTGACCCACGGGTGAACCCAGATCCATGGTTTCCTGGAATTTTTCTGGTCTTTGGTTTGAGGCTGCCATTCTTTGGATAGGTTGAGGGGTGGGAGCAGTCCCCAGCAGATGATTTCTTGGGCGCCAAACTTGACGCATGAGAGGTCGATGTTGAGGGTGAGAGAACCAGTGTCTCCCTGGGAGGTAGGATGGCCCGTTTGGGAGTCTTTTCCCTCTTCTGGCTTCGTGACTGGAGGGGAGAGTGGTAGAGAGACGATCCATTGGATCTCTTCGGTGAAGTGGATTGAAACTGTTTCTTTGTTGGTGACGGCGATGAGAAACTGGAAAAGTCATGGTTGGCTTGAGTGCTAGGCGTATTTGATGCGAGAAGATGAAGGTTGTGTGAAGGTGAAACCTTTTGGAGTGTGTTTTGATTTTGTTTTGAGGGGGGTGAACGAGGAGCCGAGAAGGATTTTTGAGGTAGCATATTGTATATTTTGCAGGTGGTTGAGAGGGTGGAGAGAGGGCTTCTGCTTCCTGTCTCAGGCAAAGGTTGTCTAATTTGGTGTAAAGTGCTAGCTGGAGAGGATGGTTTAGGTGCAAGGGAAACTTGGGGTTGAGAGTTTGACTTGGAAATGGGTGGAGTATTGGGATGCGTAACAGCAGAGTCAGAGATCGTTGTAGTCGAGGAAAGACAATTTTGTGTAAAGGTTGGGATAGAACGTAAGCATGAGTGAGTTGGTGAAGGGAGGTCATTTTCAGTTGGGCCTATGGATTTGAAATTTGAGTTCAAAGAACGGACTGATTTTGAACCGTTTGAACTGGCTCGTGAAGGTTTTTGGCCCAAGATCGGAAAAATTTTTGGTTTTGGTAGGAGATAGTGGTATTGTGAAGGAGAAATGACAACTGAACGGGGAGGCTCTGCAGCCTTTGTTGAGAAACTAATGCATTTGCCTTCATCATGTCCCAATAACCCGCAAACAGAGCAGAAATTTAGACCTTCATAGAGAAGAGGCTGAAGGAGTTGATCAATTTTTATGGAATTTTTCAGGGGTCTGTCAAGGTCAATTTGGATACAGATTCTCGCATATCTGCCTCGTTCGGAATTTGCGGTTCTGGCATCAATTTGGATAAGGAGACCTAGAGCATTTCCGATATGGGTGAGAACCTCAGAATCGAAGTATTCCAAAGGAAGTTGGGGTAGGCGAACCCAGATCGTTGAGAGTCGTGGAGTGTTTTGATTTGCAATGAAATTAGGCTACCAAATGCGAACTGAAAGAAAGGACTTGTTAATAAACCACAGACCCTCGGTAAGAGCTTTGTTATAATCCTCTGGGTCTGAGAATTTAACAATAAAGAAATCCCTGCCAAGATCCACGATGTCAAGCCTGTCTTTGGGAGCCCAAAGTCTCCTGATCATGACATCGAAAAATTTGAAACCTAGACTCTTTCCTAGAGATTTGACTATCACAGCCTGGCTCCATTTGCTACGAATTCTGGTTTTGAGCTCTTCTGAAAGGAGAATAAGGTTTGAGCTGCAAGCTTCAGCTCCACTAAAGTTCTGATCAGGGGGTTGAGAAGTGGGGAAGGTTTTTGAAAGGTGAGAATCCAAAGAGTTTAGAGAGGCTTGAAGGCAGTCTTTGTAGGAGAGTTGAGAGTTGTTGTGGATAATGGGGGGCTGAGGCTCAGGAAGAGAGGTTTGATGGGGTTGAAATCTCTGTCTTGATGATGTACGGATAGGAGGTTGATGGAGGAGGTGTGGTGCACTTCAGGATGCACTTCAGAGAGCATAGCGAGATCTAAGGTAATATATCTAATAAATTAACTCATCCTTCTCCCTCTTAATCCACCAAAATCAAAAATAAATTAACAATCCAATTACTTCTCTAGCTGACACTCTACGCTGGTACTTCTCAAATTAATTACTAGTGGATGCTACTTGTACACACTTACATCTGCCCAAGTTGCTTAATGATGCTGATGGGCTTCTGGCTTTTGCGCTTTAGTTGGATGAACAGTACTCTTTGAGATCGGAGTCTTCACCAAATCGATTGCTTTTCTTAATCCAAAAAACAAAAAAAAAATAAGAAGAAAAATGAGAGATCTTTCCCCGCACTAGAAAACTTCTAAGATTGAACTTTTTTTTCTTTTTGGGTTCTTTTAATGGGTTTTGTTTGATGCAGTTGTTCTTGCTTCTATGACTGCTCGGATAGCTGTCTCGAGTACTTTTGCTGCTACGACCTCTGAGAAAACTTGTTTAAGTGGTATAATAATCTCTTCAAATTAGGAAGTAATCGGTTCTTCATTCTTCAGATCTGTTTCACTTTTTATCTCTCTTTTGTTTTTTATTTGTGGCTGATAGATATGATCATTTGCATTGTGGATATTGATTGCTCGAATCATGGGCTTATTCTTTTGTTTTTTATTAAATGCCTTTGGGAGTTGTCTGACACATTTGAGAGCAATTTATGCCGGAGAACTTCAAGGAAAAAGCTGTGTAGACGAAATTGCCTCTCAAAAAGTTACTTTCCATCTCTCCTAATGGCATAATAGACGGAGTAACCAAAGTGGTACAGATTTACTAGTTCAGTGACATTTTTGGCTAATAAAAAAGTTTAGTGATCAAAACCGGCACCTCGCAATAATTTGATGACATTTCGCGTAATTTGCTCTAAAGGAAATGTTCCTAAACTTTTGCATTTTATTGTAGATCACAATAATGCTCTAAAAAAACCGTCCTTGAAAATGCTCCTAAAAATTTCAAGGTCATTGGTTCTCATAATAATGCTCTAAAAAAACGGTCCTTGAAAATGCTCCTAAAAATTTCAAGGTCATTGGTTCTGATATACAGAATGATATTACGAATATTTTGAAAGTGAGACTACAAGCATTATTGTTAATGACAATGGACATGAATTGTGTGTCACTTTGTGTGATGAAAGGAGCAATTTGCAATTACCTTATGTTAGTGGATTCACATGGATATGTAATTGAGTGTTTTCTTGGCATTCTACGTGTAAATCATATTCTTTCACTTAAATAAGCAATAGATACTTTTATTTTTAAAGTATGGTTTGTGTATATCTCAAATCAGTATATAAAATTAGGACTGCAAACGAATCGATAAACTCGTGAGTAACTCGAGTCAAAGATCGATTCGAACTCGGTCAACATCAAACTCGAGTCGTGCTCGAGTTGACGAAATCAAATTCGATCTCGAATTCGAGTTCAAAAATACTCAACTCGTTAACTCGCAATCCGACTTGATTATATATATAGTAAAATTACATAAATATTCCTAATATTTTATTATTTGTTAAGAAAAATTATTATTTTATTCATTTTTTAAAAATAAAATAATTATTTTTTATATTTTAAACTCGATCTCGAGCTCAAACATGACTCAAATTTGAGTCAAAATTGATCTTTACATTGAAAGTTCATCGAGTTCGAGTTCGAGTTTGATATAACTAAGTCAAGACTTAGCTTGATTATCAAAACTCGAATCGAACTGACTCGTTTGCAGCTATAATCAAGATTATGATGGTGCAAATAATGTACAAAGGGAATATAATGGTTTAAAAACTTTGATTGTGAAGGAAAATAGTTGTGCATATTATATCATTGTTTTGCTTATCAACTTCAACTGTGACTTATACAAGTATCTTCTACATATATAATACATTGTCTGTCTTGGTAATACCCATGAAGGTTTGTCTAAAAGACAAGAAATTTCAGAGAAAAACGACTTAGGAAAGTTGTTAATGATCTAATGATTGGAGAACTTGTAAGTAGCCGAGGCTTAAATCAAGAAGCAAGCTTTCAATGAGCTTGTGACACGCGTTGAGGTTTACATTTTATCTCGTTATTAAAGTTGGTTCTTTTTTACCAAAAAAAAAAAAATTATAGTTAGTTCTAATGCATGATTTTGTGATAAATCTCTTTTGATAATTGAAGATGATGGTCTTGTGGAGCAAAAAGGTCAAGCATATACAGTTCTTAATTCTTTGTAATCTTCTGAATATATGAATGTGCTTCATACTTGATGAAGAAAAGTATGTGAATCTCAAATGCACTCTCAAGTTTATCCTATTTAAATATAGTCAATGACAACTTTTACAAAATTAATAGTATAGAGGACCCAACAAATCAATTATAATGTACCAAAAGTAATCAAAAGGTGCCAAGATATCATAGCAAAAATAAAATAATACATTATCATTAATTTGCACCATCTTTTGTCTGGTTAATTTTGTTAATAATATTAGTAATTGAGACCATACAAATAAATGATAATGTACTAAAAATGGTCAAAAAAAACTAAGAAATCATAGTTGGAACAAAACTGTATGTTATCATTAAATTTTACCGCCCTTTATCTCATTAATTTTGCAAACGTAACCATTGATTGGTGTTAAATGGGACAAACTTAAGAATTTAGAATGTAAAGTGTTCAAAATTAAGAGTTCAGTATGCAAATTGTTCAAAATTGAAGTTTAGAATGCAAAGTGAAAAAATGATACTAGTTCAGGGATGCAAACTAAAGTTAATCCTTTTCACCCATGAGGGTTTGGGTCCGAATCTAAGTACTAATAAATTCAATGAGTTTGAGTCTGGATCAAGTGAATTTAGCTTAGATTCTATCCAATGTACGCCTAATCACAGTTATCTAATACTAAGAACCCTTCCTCGGAAATTCGGTCTATGAACACTGTGTATACTGACTAAACATATATACATCTGAAATGGTACTTGGTTGACCAATAAAACATTTCTCGGACGGGTAAATTATGTAGTGTATTCAACTAATAAAAGACAGGTGTAGAAAGGTCAACAATAACGGCAAAGAAGCAGGCACGTTGCAAGCTCACATGTACGGAGGATGAAGCAAATATTTCTAAAAAAAAGCAAGTGTTGACCTCTAACAGGCGCGGGCAGTTTGGAAATGTTGATGGGTCCAATGACCGTAAGGTGTACTGCGGAAGGTGGAAATGTATTGGGGTGTGAGGGAATTTACATAAATATAATGGGCCTAGGAATAAAACACTGAAGAGGATAAGTAGTGTAAGCAGTACTAAACACAGCCATGCTGGACGCTGCATGTAGCAAATTGTGGAGCCCCTTGCCCCTTCACATTTGTGTAGGGGCGGCAATACTAGAGGTGTTCAACGCTGGTCGAAAGGATGATCAGTACGCTTACTCGTGAAGATTTATCGATCGATGCCTCGACCATGCGTCCAAACTGCAGTTAATGTGTCTAAACCATAGGTGTCAAATAAACTCATTTAATTAAATTTATCTATATCCGCCCATGAATAGATGGGTATGAGTATCTTAAGTTTTTATATATGGGTATAAATGGGTTACCCAATAATACCCATTTATTAGTATTATTGAGTAACCCATCAAATCCAATTAACCCATTTAAAATTGTCTTCCCCTCCCCCCCCTCCTCAATTTTCTTTTTCAAATTTTTCATTTTGTTATGATGTTAACTATTTTTGTAGTATAATAATAATAATAATAATAATAATTGTTGTTATTATTATTATTTGTTAGTTTTATTTTATCATTTTAATTTGTCTTAGTTTGTTAATTTGCTCATTTTCACTATTACCAATTTATGACAAATTTTAGACTCATTTCTTACCTTTTCAAAATGAAATTTTAAATTTACACACAAAAAAACGTTAGAGGTTCAAAATTTTTGGATTAAATTTTTATGTTAACTTTTATAGTACTTAGTTCAAATTTTTATATTTTTATTTTTCAATTATTAAATAGTATGTAAGTTTACAACATATAGTATAGATGCAAAAAAATTAGTATAACCGACTTTTTGAGCATTATAAGTAAATATTTAAAACTAATAATGGGTGGAAAGAGTGATATAAATTGATAATTTAGTTTGCAAAAATGAATTTAAATGAGTTTACAAAAAGTTAAAATAAATGGGTTATAAATTTGATATTGGGTTCCCGGATTCATTTTTTGACTTACCCATTTATACCCATTTAATTAGATGAGTATAAATAGGTAGACTCACTTATACCCATTACCCATCTTACCCAACCCAAACCCGCCCAAATCACCCATTTTTACACCTCTAGTCTAAACCAAGGACATACTCCTCATCGCCCGATACCAGTTAATGTCCTTAAACTCCAGTTAATGTCTTTAAGGATCGGCTCTTTATACCAGATTTGCCCTTTGTGATACATGTCCAATGAATGACAAAGTACTACAAATCAATTAACAATTAATAAACTTTAAGGGGTGTAGTTTATAAGCAAATACGCATTACCTAAAGTATCAGCTCTTGATGGATATTTTACTTTCAAACATTTAATTTATGATAAACATATCAATGTTTGTAAGTAAAATTTAAAACATGTTACAGTAATATTCTTACAAAAAGGAAATTGGTGGTACTTGTGAAATGGAGACTCATGGTTTATGCATGCAATATGAATTAAATAAATAATTCGTGGAGGAGTGATATAAAGAGCTGGTAATTCATGGAAAAAGGGCAAAATGAGCACTTTATGGAGGAAAGCCAAAAATAAATAGTAATTAATGAGAACACGGGTATTACATATTAAACCCATTTATTCACTAGAAATTTTACTCTAATTTTATCCTGTGAATAAATTAGTATTTTTGGAATTTATACATAATTATTTTTTTTCTTTTGGATTTATATAAAAAATTAATCGAAAATTTTTTGCCGAGAGAACAAAAATCCACAAGTCAAAAGAATTGGTCTAAAAGGGAAAGAAACAGCTCTATATCATTGTTTAAAGTACTAAATAAATAGATGTAAAATGCTCGTTAAAAGCTGATACTTTAATCATATAATGAAGGAAAGCCATAAAGAGCACGCCGTTTGCGGGAAAAGTTTGCATTAATAAAAAATACCAGCTCTTCACGGCTTTCTTTCAAACACTTGCAAACTTGAGAGACTACCACTCTAGAGATGCTTACCAAACACATACAAAACTCACATATCATGACACTGGAAAGCATCAACAATTTCAGTACCAGCATAGGTTGACACACACTACCTCTATATGCAATATGTTGGGATAGTAAATAATTTGCAGAGGGCACTAGGGAAACACAGAGAACATGAGAAACTGCTGGAGACATACTTGGGATTTAGGTACAACTTCATTTGGTTTACATAACATCAAATTTACATCGCAGTGCATATTATACCGTAAGGCACGTCCAACATATATACACATTATACCTTAAGGCATATCCAACTGATATATACATCAAAATCCTGACTCAGAATCTGGTCTTCCACTAGTTAACTTTTTGTGTTAACAGGGATACGGGTATTTTCAAACTCTGACTGAGATACGTGACGATATACAACTTTCAAAACAAACAAATTCATTCTGTGTATTTTTTGGGATAATTTCATGAACCAAATCGCGCGGTCACTTTTTGTGAAGTATTACTTTTCCATAAAATACCAGCTCTTTGTGGCTTTCCTCCATTATAAGAATAGAGTACCCATTTTCCCATAAACAAATTTATTTATTGGATAAAATAAAAATAAACCTGTTTTTCAATAAAACACCTGCTCTTTATGGCGTTCCTCCATTACAAGAACAGAGTACCCATTTTTCCATAAATAAATTTATTTATCGAATAAAATAAAAATAAATCCGTTTTCCAATAAAACACCAGCTATTTATGGCTTTCCTCCATAAATTATCCATTTTCCCATTTTTCCATAAACTAATTTATTAGTTGGATAAAATCAGAATAAAATTAGGTTGAATGGCAAATTACCCTTTAGGATACAATGGAAAACAAGAAACTAACCTATAGCAAGTTTAAACTCCGTTTCCACTAGCTATAGATATGCAAGAAATTGTTTTTGCAAACTCAAGACACTTAATTTATAAAATCTCAAGGAACTAGCTAGAGATACGCAAGAAATTGTTTTTGCAAACTCAAGATACCTACTTTATAAAGTCTCAAGGAACCTTTAGAACCATTATAAAAAGGAACTTATTCATTCTAAATTTTTGTTTGGAATAATTTCATAAACCTCCCCGGAGGTTTCTAACAATTTTCTGCCATGTTCTTTATTTTGCTTCTGCTGTATTTTAGGCACTCCACATTTCACATTTACACTTTGGAATCCCCTCAACTTTTCCTATCCCCTTTCTGCTTAACTTCAACGCTCAACAAGTCTTCAAGTTCCAGGTCACAAAAGACCTTTACATGTGCCCATCCAACACACTTTCCCTACCGTTTGTGGCCACAATCACTTACTCCTCTTGTTCCCCCACCTTTCCACACCTCTTCTTTGACTACTAAACATATCGCAGCAACATCCGGACGGACGGCTCTCATATTTGGTAAAACATAGTTGACTAATTGAGCATAAGATATATACAAGGTGAAGTATAATAAAACTCAAGAATTCCCATTATTCCTTTTCCTTTTTCTTTTTGTTATCTAATGTGGGATTGGTAAATGACTATTTTATATTTTTCTATTCATCTAGATTTGCATTACTAACATCCGAATCAAGTAGTAAATCAAATTCTTGGTAATGTATAATGTAATAATTAATTTTAATTTTCTTCCCCATTCCAAAATGTTGTGACCCTTGATCCTCTCAAAAGGTCATGATAGTGTTCAAAACAAATGCAAAGAAAATGTATATCGTAATAAGTCACAATAAGAACTAAATAAATTAACCACCATTAATATTATTAGAATACAGAAACATTATTATTATCATCATTATAATCATGATTATTTGGTCGAGCACATTAATTTGCATGAGCAAGAGTAAGGATGAAGATCACATAAACAATCAAAATATGGTGTTCCAACGGTGAACTTCTCAAGAATGCTTTGCGACAGTCATCTGAACCTCCACAAACATGGTCAAGTTTCATGTGTTTGCGAAAATAGCGTGGCGGGGGATCACCTAAAATATTTGAACCATGTAACCACAATTAAACAATTTCAGCAAATATATATTGGTAAAATATAAATTTATTTGCTTTTTTGATAGGATTTGTACTGGCCAAAATAAAAAACCTAATTTTTGTTTCTCAAATCAATTTAGTCAAATTCAACTTCTGTTCTTCGTAGAAAGTATAGTGGAATATCAATAAAATTGAATTGATTGGTCTAAAGGCCTAAATTTCGAGGATCAGATGACAAAGTGAAAATTGAACCTGGAAATCTTGTATTACATCCTAATACACGTACCTTGACTGGAAGCAGTTGATGGGGTGAAGAGACTTTGAAAAATCAAGAGAGAAAAGATGACAAGGTATATATAGAGTTCTTCAAAGTCATTGCTTTTCTGGTAATATTACTTTGGCAAGGAATGTGCTGCTAATATTGCAGCAACTAGATATGAAGGTCCCAATTTACTGATTCTGTTACATGGTATTAATGAAGAGGTGCACCAAAGGACAATTACTTTAATTAATGCCCCCACATTATAATCTTGAAAAGAAGATTGACAAAATAAATTTTACAGATTTGTTGATATATGGCCACAAAATAAAAAGAGGCAAGATACGTTTAGGAAAATTTATAGAGGTTTTTCTAGCAGATTTTCTAACGGTGTTTAATGGGCACTCGTTAAGACACCTAAATCATACTTAAGTTATTACATATATTTTTTTTTTCAACAGAAGAAATCAGAATTAAATCACTAATCCTTAATCCCAGGATAAACCTCAAAAACCGGCAACTCTTGAGGCCACCCAGGGAACTAATAACCTAACCCCAAACCCCCCCAATGATCGATGTGGGATTTTTGGAAAGGCCAGTAAGGCCACTGCTACTAAAGGTGTACTAACCCCCATGACACTCAGAAACCTCTCCATACTTTCTTTTTCCTAAAGGTGTACTAACCCCCATGACACTCAGAAACCTCTCCATACTTTCTTTTTCTTTCAACAGTAAGTTATTACATATATACACTCACATTTATTGCACTCCTGAATTGTGATAGTTTCTAGAATTAGTTAATAAATTTTTCTAAGAAAACTAATAATTGAGACCCCTTATAACACATAAATCATACTTAACTTATTACTTAACTTATTACGTAAGTACACACACTCACATTTATTGCACCCCTAAATTGTGATACTTTTCGGAATTAATTATACTTTTCTGAGAAAAAAAACTAATAATTGGCACCTCTCAGAACGAGTTCTTGCCTTATTTGACTTCACTGCATGCCCTGGACCCGCAAGTTCATGATGTGACTAGAGTCTCAGCAGCCAAGTCCTGGGCTCCATCCTCAATAGCTTGATGTTATGACACTTATCAAATAAAAAATACTGATTTTGATTGAAAAATCTGTCTTACAGCATAACTCTAAGGGAAAAATAGTATCACAGAGATTAATTGGTTCGATTTGGGTTCCCATTTAGGTGCAAAATGGACTGCCTTATGGATTTGAGATATTTCATATGGTGAACATCTAAAAACTCAAAAAACTCTTGATCCGAAATTATATCACGATTAGATGCATGACATATAAGCAAATTTTAAATTTAAATTCGGATAAATTATTATGCATCCAATGGCATAAATTGAACATGTGATGGTGTATATGTAGTAATAACATTGAGATGTACAGAATGCATATTAACAAGGAGACTTGAAGGTCAACATTATCAGTTTAATTGTAGAGAGTAGAAAACCCTATATCTGACGAGAGGTGAGGAAAGAACTTCAGTCAAAAAGGGGAGTACTTAAAAAGACCTTTAAAGAGGATAGTCATCCCTGAGAAACTGCAGAGAAGACGATTGCCTAATGCCTACAGTACCTAGCGCAACAAATTAATTCATGTTTCTTCTAATTTAGCTGAGCTTCCGAGACCACTCAAGCACTTCGTTCCTTCTTTTTAACTTTTCTTTTTCAATCAGGAACCAAAACTTGAAGTTGCATTCTTTTGAACTAATGGGTGGGACACACACTATGTGTGCATATTTTAGAAAAAAAAACAAATAATAAAAAAATATACAATAAAAAATTAGCTCAAAAAATTTTTGGGAAGTAATGCAATGTTCATTAGTGGATTAGCTAATTAGTTTATCAAGGAGCATAGTGATAGTAATGTAACGGTACTTATATAGTGATTGATAGCAATGTAAGGGTTATTATCATTTTACCCCCTTAAACTATATCGTTATTATTAGTTTACCTCCTAACGTTATCTTTTAGTCACTTTACCCCCATAAGTAATTCAACTCAACATGTTAAGAAATTTTGGATAAAAATACCCTTTTATTTTATAGCATTACTACATTATTATTATCACTTTATTCGTTTAGATTATAGTGATACAATCACTTTAGTTGCTAACATTATTTTCTAGAAATTTTAGCTCATCGATAATCTAACTAGTATGGTCAAAACATTTTAAATATATTTTTCATTTTTTATATATAATTAAAAATAAAAAGTTGGAATGGTTATTCTTTCTTTTTTTCACTTTAAGAGATCGAAAAACATAAAAATAAAAGGATTTTCTCAAATTTCTTTTTTCACACTTATTAATACTCGGAAAAGAAAAAGACATAGGAAAGAAGGAGACAAAAAATTAGATTTTACAAAGAAAGAAAATAAAGAAAAGTCTAACATTATCGTATTACTTTAAGGTTGTCGAGATTAGGATTGAAATTTGGTAGTAAACAGAAAAGTGAAAGAATTTTAAAATAATGAAAGTATTCAATTCTTTCTTATTTGTAATTTTTAAAAAAAGAAGGGAAAAGAGTCCCATTGACCCTCCAACTCTTTACCAGGTAAAGTTTTAGCCCTCCAATAATTAACGGTAAAGTTTTGGGTCTCAATCTAATCAAATAGCATATTCATGGCTCTTCTGTCAGATCCAGCAATTAAAATTGACGGAAAACATTATCTCGTGAGATGCACGACTAAATATCAAGGGCATTTTAGTCTCTAAAGGAGGGAACCTGCAAATCTAGAAAGGAAGAGCTTTGATTGACCCATCAAGATTGCAGATCTGAATTATAAATTTGAGGCTTGAAGTAGCAGAAGGGGCGGAAATTGTTGGCAGCTGCCGAATTACGATTCATCAATTTTTGGAACAGCAGGGCAAGACCGTAGGCAGTATGCGCCTGCACCACAAGCTTCCATGTCTGCAATTGTTTCTTCGGCGTCAGCTTCCAGCGGGCAGTAGGAGTGGAGTGGGAGAGCAATTGAGTCTGATAGTGCATCAGTGGCAGCAGGCTTAGGACTTGGGCTGCCATGTGATGGTGGGTCCTTGGATGGAATTCTTCTTGTCAACCATTAAAGACTACCTTTGGTTGATCCAGACACAAGGAAAAAGGTATGTCTGAGATTTATTGCAACACCAAGGTACTCTAGCACTTCCGCAAGTACTTTGTTAGAACCTTCAGAACCTGAACTCCATTTTATGTATTTACCTCCAACAGCCCAAGATGCAGATGGTGGGAAATTTGAGTTTTGTGAAGGCGTATGGACATTGAGATGCCCAAGCACTGCAGAATACTCGGATTGACTAAGAGCAAGCAATGAATTGTGACTATCTGGTTCCAGTTGATGCACAACAATTAACACTTTCGCTGCAGCATCCGGATCGAATAGTTTGATTTTTTCGCACTAGAGTTTTGGAGCAAAAAGGGTGGAAATTGTTAGAGAGAAAATCAGTGCTTAAAGTGTTTTTACCCTTTCTTTACTCAGAGACTATAATACCCTTAATATTTGGTCGTACGTCTCGCAAGATGATGCTTCCCATCAAATTTAACTGCTAGGTTTGACAGAAGGGCCACGAATATTCTATTTTATTAGATTGAGGGCCAAAATTTTACCGTTAATTGTTGGAGGGCTAAAACTTTACCTGGTAAAAAGTTGGAGGGCCATTGGGACTCTTTTCCCAAAAAAGAATTGAGCTCTCTCTCTCTCCCTCTCTCATCCCCCTCTCCATCTTTGTATTTTTTTCAATATTAATAAGATTGCCAGAAGAAGAAATTAATTCTTTGATTTTTTTCTTGATACTAAAAAGGAGAAGAGCCACTCTAAATTTTTTATTATTTTTATTATGCAAAGAGGAGGTTATTTGCTTCTAAAGTTTTTTTAACTTGCTAATGTGAGGACTTGCAAAATTCTTCATATTTTCTTAAAATTTCCCTTTTATTTTGACTAAGTTACTTTCTAATATCTTTACTACTAATTTACTCCCTCAATAGTTGTAATAAATAATAGAATCGAGAGTTTTACCTTTACTTTTATAGTTAGGGTAAACTAGAATTTTTGCGTATTTTGGTCGTGTGATTAATTGGTGAGGCGTGTGTACTAAATTTAGTGGATAAAAGTGAGTATTAGGTAAGAGAAAGTGTGTGATTAGATGTGCTAATAATAAGTTAGTGAATCATAAGTTAAAACACAAGTACAAGAGAGTTAAGGAAAATAGGCTTGAACCGACGTGTACCGTTTGTTACCGATCGAATACAGCACTTGACCACTACTTTCTTGCCATAATTCTCTTGTTTTTATTTGAGCTAATCAGCCCTAAATTACCCCTAAAGCAGCCGAAATTCTTGACTAAAGAAAGGGGAGAAAAGAAAAAAAAAATAAGAAGCCATCTTGTGGTGCCAAGTGTTGGCAATCTAAAGGTGTTTGACCAAGCCAATTTCTTTCCTTCTTATCTTCCATTTTGGCTCATCTTCCTCATTATTTCTACTTGGTGGCCGAGAGCAAGAGAGGAAAAAGAGGGAAGAAAACTTTCAATTTCCAACATTGATTTTAGCCTTGTTTGAATTGAATCACAAAAACTAAATCGATTAAACCTTCACCTTGGTGCTTAGGAAGCTTGGTGTGGTGAAAGTTTTGGGAGAAATTGTTTGGTTCCTCACTTTCAAGAAGGTTGTATAAGGTATAAATCTAAAACTTCCTTTTATCTATCTTAATCTTGCTAAATATGTTATAGAAGTTTTGAATCTTGGAAAATATTGGATGATACTCTAGTTTGGTGATGATCCATGAAATTTCAGCTAGGGTTTGGAAATTTTCAGCTTTGATTATGTTGTTTAACTATCAAATGTTGGTATTGAACTTGGATATGGAATTTGTGAGGTGATTAGTGGCATGATTGTGACTTTTAGCGTTAAAAGATGAATTTCCAGCTTTGATAAGAAAATTTCAGCTTTGGTAGTTGTTGGCTATTTGCTAGAAATGACTTATATTTAGATGGTTTGTAGCCTAGATGAAGAGCTATCTTCCTATGCTTACTTGGTGTTTGAATTGGGCTGATTTGAGGGAAAAAAATGAAGTCTTATATGGCTGGAAAATGAGTAAAAACAAAGGGTATGCTGCCCAAATTTTTCTTCCATAGGATAATTGAGCGAAATTGGAACTTGAACCTGATTCGTGGTTGAATTGAACTTGAATAGGTTAGAGTACTCAAGTTTCCCTTAATAGGAGTACATAAGCTGAATTTTGCCAAAACTCGTACACTTTAAAAGGCATAAGTAGAGACTACTATAAACACGGTTTCCTTATCTTTTCGACCAAGTTGCAAACTTAAAAGTTTTAATCGCTTCTTTATCAAAACCAAAATAGCGAGCATGAATTTCTAGGGTTTGATAGTAAAACGAATACTACTTAAATGAGTTTCATTTACTTGATTTTCTTTAAGCGAAACTCCTATAGTTTGAACCCTCATTAATTTTAAACTGTTAAATGATATTTTATCGCAGATTTGGATTCCAACCAAGAAGTTGTGCCTGAATGTGGTTTTGAAAAGCCATAAGTCATTGGTGAGTGTTTCCAAGTGCATAATTGAACTTGATACTTGATTTAAATGCTTTACCAATGTGATCGGACAATACTTGATGTATTTGGTCGGGCAAGGGTGTACTTTATCACACTTACCCTAATGTGACATATTATTGTTCATTGGTTTCAATTGACTTGATATACATGTATGTGACTTGAATACTATCTAGAATTCCAGAAATCCTGTGGCTAGTTAATCGAGTCGAGCCGGCAAGGGTCTGGTCGATTAGATAATGAACCCTGGGTCTCTAGTTTTGTCGAGTGGAGTGTCATCTCCTCGACTAATTGGTATGCTCGAGTATTACCACCAGTGTTTATCTTGGAGTTCGGGCCTGGTAAGGGGTTTGATTGGTGGACTGAGATTGGAGTTAAGTGGTGTACTACTGGACTGGTTACTCTACTTGAAAGTTGATAGAGTGTCAACTACTACTTGGCAAAGTTATGGCGGAGCTAGTTGGCAAAAGCGACTGTATCATTTTACTTGACTGTGTTGAATACTTAATGATTGGCTATATGATGTGTTATTGCTCAGTTTTTGACTTCTTATGCTCGTTACTTTGATATTTGCACTTTTAAATAGTCGTCAACTTGCTATTTGGGTTTGCATGATGTTTTGGAACCTCACTGAGTTTTAACTCATCCTATTAGTTTTGTTTTCCTTACAGGGGGTACGAGCGAGGGCGTGAGGCTGGTATAGGCTAGCATTGTCTAGTTTTTTAATTTTTACGATTGTACTCGCTCTAGTGCTTGATTAGGGTTGAATGTATCTAGAACTCAACTCTTTTGTTATATTTGGGATATGTATGAATGTTTAAGACAGAAATGAATGTAAATGTACGTTCCAAACTTAGGAACTGTTATTTCATTCACTCTTGAGGTTGTAAATTATTTTATTTGAAATAAGTAAGTTAGTCCTGGCGAGAATTGGGCAGGCGGTCCGCTAAACCCTGGGATACGCCCTAGGGGGAGGTGGGGTCGTCACAGCTAAGTTGGTTTAATGGTAGGATAAATTGTCTAAAACATAACTCTATGGGGTAAATTGATAATGAAACTATAGTTTATGGAGGTAAAGTGATAATAATTTTAAGGGTTAAACATGTCTTTTCATTTTAATTAACAAATTCCGTTAAGTTTGACCGTTAGTCTTGGGGGTAAAGTGACTAAAAGATAACATTAAGAGGGAAATTGATAGTGGCACCAAACGTTAAGGGGGTAAAATAATAATAACCCGCAATGTAATGATAGTTATGTAGGAGTAAGAGTTTTTCCAAATAAGATGTAGGTAAATAATGGTAAATATTAGAAGGGTATTTTTGAAAGGGTAAATGTTAACGCTTTTTGTTAATACCAAACCCCTACTCACGCTTTATTACATAGTAAGATGTTCGAAATCGCATGTGAAATCAGTAATGTTTCTATCAATTAGCAGATCAAACTGTTGGTGATCATGCATAATTAGAAAATAAAACTTGGTACACTTATTCAAATGGAGTAACATTATAATAAGGACTAAAAAAGAATAACAGAAATTACTAAAATATATAATAGTTATTAAAACTTATTCAATTAGAGTAACATTATAATTATGACAATTTCATCTAACACTGTATTTTGCATGTGCAAGAGTAAGGATCAGGATCACAATGACAATCAGAATAGGGTGTTCCAAGCGGGTCATGTCTTATGAACGCATTGCGGCAATCATCTGCACCTCCACAGACATGGTCAAGCTTCAAGTGATCCCAACAATAGTGTGGTGCGGGGTCACCTGAAACATTGGAACCACTGAATTATACCAACTGTTGGGAAAATAGATACTATAATGGTAAGAATATGAAGATTTGTTTTTAAAAAAAATTATGAAAATAAAAAGGATAGACCCATAATAAAATCTTAACATTTTCCTCACCTTACAAATTTCAGTGACCTACTAGTATAAAATTCTAACATCAAAAACATTAGGCCAACTTTTATCGTCACAGAATAGAAGAATAACTATGTTTGGATAGCAATTTTTTCCAAAAAAATTTTTCGCTTGCATCATAAACACATTTTTCAATCCATTTTTTTTTGTATTTTCAACCACCTTTTTATTTTACATACGTCACATCACAAAAAGTGCTACAGTAATTATTCCAAATAATTATTTGGAATAATACTCTATCCAAACAAATTATTTGCTTTTCCAGAAGGATTTTACAGGTACAAAAGAAACCTTATTTGTTTTATTCAATTTAGTCAAATTCACCTTCTATTCATGGCATAATATGCAGTGAAATACCTATGAATAAATAAACTTCATGTATTAAACAAACTATATATTCCCCTTTTGCATGTGTAATTGATGAAGACAAGATAAGGTTTTATTTCTTCTTTGGTAAAAAAAAAATGCCTCTAAAACTTGACACAAAGGTATGCTGTTCTAATCAGGATAAGATCCAATTAAGGGTTGATTAAAATAGAACATATCAGTATTGACCTGCATTTGACATGTTTAAACTAAAGGCCAAAATTTTGAGGATTAGATAACAAAGTAAAAAAGTTTTCCTAGAGATTTCATATACGTACCTTCACTGGCAGGAGCTGCTGGGTTAAGGAGACTTTGAAAAATTAAGAGACAAAGCATCAGAAGAGTCATAGAGTTCTTCATTGTCATTCCGTTTCTTGCAATACTTTGGGGTGGATTACTGTGCTAATGATGCAAAAATTATATAGACTCATTCATTCTGTTAAGTATTGATTGGTATTAATGAACACAGGCACAAAAAGATAAGTAAATATATTTGACAACTTTTCTAATGAATGAATGGTTGTCATCCAATTCTGTTAAGGATTGATTGGTATTAATGAATAAAAGGCACAAAAAGGGAGGTAAATATATTTGACAACTATTCTAATGAATGCTCCCACAATATAATCTTGATGCATTTAATTAATGCCATTATATAATTTGAAAAGAAGATTGACTCCGTGATTCTATATTATTTGTTACATATTGCCAAAAATAAATTAAAAAAAAAGAGAGAGAAGATAAGTTTAGAAACATTTGAGTAATTGTTCCGGTTAAGTCATACCATAATTTAATGTGAGTTGTTCTCTTATTTATTTGTTTTTTATTTTAATTTTGTAGATATGATCCGTGGTTATAAAATGTGTAGCTAATAAATATATCTAATGGGTGTCCTTAGAACACTCATTAATATATCTAATATTCACCTAACATACCATATATATACATATACTAATAATTATTATTCTCTCTTACATTTATATCCTTTTTTTATTTAATCTTGTCTACCATTCCTTGTATATATTTAGTTTTTGTAATTAATCTCATATTTTCAAAAATACAATACCTGAAATATATCTTAATATATGTATATATGTGTGTATATGTATATATATATACATACACACACATATACAAACATATACACACACATATATACATACATGTACATACATATACATACATACATACATACATTCAAAAGAGTCCAAAATGTTAATGTTTATAAGAATATCTATTTTCCATCTGACATCTGTTCTAACTTTTCCGGACTTCAAAGTATCTTTAATCCGAAAAGCTAATCTCTATTTTCTAGCTGTCGCTATCTTTATGTGTTCAGATTAGCCATTCCTTCTGGTCTGGCCTAATGAGTGCTTATAGATCCCCATCTTCATAATCGGCATTGCTGACGTCAATTAGTGCTTCTAGGAGAATATCTTCTTTCCACTGCCTGTATTTCCCATAGCAGAAGTCGAATAACTCTAGAAATCTTGTATTGAATGCAAATTCAACTTCTGCTAGTGTCAAAGGGCTGTTCATATATATTTTCTGGATTTTATTTTCTGAAAACAACCAGAAACCTTCATTCCTTTTTGCTATTTTGAAGTGTTTATATGCTAATGTCTTCATCCGTTTAGCATCCGTTTGTGACGGATTTGCTTGAGCATAATTCTATATCTGTATATGTTACTGTTTGCTAAAATTCATCATACTACTCCCAGTGACCCATATTCTATGAATAGTCGGTTTTAGTCCAGTTTCAGTCTTTAACTACCACTTTACCGGTGCTAATCCCAAATGTGTACCGAGTCCTTGGGTTTGTTCTAGATCATAGATAATAATTAGGCTCAATAATCCATGATCCAATAAAAATTGTGGTGTAAGTTCTAGGTCTAATTCTGCCACTTTGAGTTTTATTGGCTGATAAATGGAAAAATTCAAGCTGATTGTGTGTGTGAAATAAGTAAGCTGGCAACTACATGTGTTGAGTGTCTGCTTTAGGTTTGGTACAATTGGGTTGACAGACTTTTGAAGAGTCGCAATGGAAATTAAAAGTAATCCCAATACCTTTTGATGTTGGGTGGCTATTTTTCTAAGGTAAAGTTGGATAAGTTGATATTTCTTGAAAAGGAGGCTTCAGCTTTTTCTAAATTAAGCTTCTAATATGTAAAGTGGTATCTGCTAACATATGGGTAGGTCCCAGTTCATTTTATTTTTAAAAATCTGGTTAACTATTCATCAAAGGTATCTTTTAACATTCTTAAAAATTTGACGATATAATAGGTACATAAATTTTATTTACTACACTTTCTATGAAAGATCGCTGATTTTTTTTTCCAAAGTGGATGGTCTTTGTATGGTCACATAATAATGTGGATAGTCTTTTTCTGACATATTTCATTTCCCGTGTTGTAATTTAAGCACGTACAGAAACATATCTCGAGGTCTCTTCATTGGGCTTCTTTACAGGCTTTTCTTTCATATATTTCAAATGCCATATTTTTCATTTAAAAAAAAAAAAGATTTGTTATCGTTCTTACCATCAATTTAAATTTTCTCTTTAAGTTGTGAAATTTTATGTATTATTACATAATTATTTTAACCTTCGATGGAGATCAACTTAATCAATTTCTCTTTGTCTCAAAAATAAAGATCAAAAGAAAAACTCAATTTAACTCAAAATTATTATGGTTGGAATGTTTAAGAAAGGAAGCTAGTTAACTTTCATAGAATTGCCATTAACTAGAGATGCAAGCCGAGAAAATAAGAAAAACACCAAACATTAGATGAATTCCCATTAGTGAAAGAAATAGGTGGTGGGTTTATTTATTTATTTTGGTTAAGTGCACTTGAGTTGTGTGTATTTAAAGTATTTTTTATGGTGTTTTTGAAGTGTGTTATTGTAGATTCTAATTAAAATTAATTTTCTAAAAAACTATTAATCCAAACGGAGAAATAGTTATCATAGAAACACACAACAAAGAACCATATTCAATGTCCATGCAGTTGATTGAAAATTTTTGTATAGGTGGATAAATAATTTTGAACTGCCTTCCTTAAGTTTGATAGATATATTTTTTTTTCAAATAATTTTTCTTTTATTGAAATAAAGAAATCGGAGTCACAAGATTTTCCATCAAGAGATGCCATATCCTATCCCTTTCATCTTCCTCCTAATAGAAGGCATGCCTAGCCTATCAAGACGAATCTCCCCGCACGCCAACTTTTAGGAACATACTGATATGATCATAGATAATGACACTGTAGTGATGATGGGAGATACCCACATTAGCTAGATTATTAGCCACTCTGTTAGCTTCTCTACAGCAGTGGGAAAATCTCGTCACATCTTTTACCATTTTCCAAATCTGCCCTATCTCTCTTTGGATCTGCTATGGACATTGAAGGCACCATTGAAGAATCACAATCAAAATCTATGAGTTAGATTGTATGTTAACATTGGTAAACCCCTTCTCTACACATACCTGAAGGGTAGTTAAGAAGGCCAACACTTCTGCACATAAGCTTGATGTTTTTCCAAAGAAATCTGAGAAAGCCAATATAGGCAGCCCTAGATAATCGTATAGGATCCCACCGCCGCCACTTAATCCTAGATTACCCTTGGAGTAGCCGTCCGTATTCAACATTAACCTACCGACCTCCTTGGCCTTCCAACGGACAAACTGAAAACTAAAGCCACTTGCCTATTGAGTTGACCACTCATACAACTGAGGGAATGGGTGCAACCCAAGGCTCTGATTAAATTGAATTTCCACCATCGACTTTGTTTCCAAAGTAATGGCTTGACAAATAGTAGTAGGTTGCATCGGGATTCCTTCAAAAAATATTTTATTCCGCGCCCTCCAAATGTGCCAGCAAATAAAGCTTGGTGGCATTGTGAAAATGAATTACCTTTTGTCTAATCTAGGTGAAGACATCCACCAAGCAACTAATGATCCCACAGTGAGAAACCTAAACACTTCACACCACATATATTGTTAAAGTAATTCCATACGTCCTCCGCTACCTGCCCTTCTCTAAATACATGCACCAAAGTCTTGTTCAATCTGTCTCGACAACACAGACAATTTGAAGGCAACTGTATACCCAGCTTACCTAGAATGTCAGGCAATGGTAGCCTTCCCTGCAGCAATCGCAACATGAAGAAGGAAACTTTCAAAGGGATCCGAGGGTGCCAAACCTGAGAGTGAATAACTGAAGAGTTTTGGCCTTGGCATATATCATCGAAGGCTGATACTATTGAGAATTGTCCAGATAAGGTTGAGCTCCATATGACCTCATCAACACGTCCTTCCTCAAGGGCCAGGTGTTATAAAATGGAAGGAATTAGATCCAATGGGATCGCTTGAATGAGCAAATTTACATCCCACTCCCCATTGGTAACAAAATCCCTCAAGAAGAGGGCTGGATTCACATTAGTTTTGAGAAATAACGTTGCATTCCCCAGCCAATTGTCATACCAAAAGTGGCAGGACCCGTCATGTACCTACCATACCATAGATAACTCCACTTGTCTACTAATGTTTAGCATTCTCCTCCACCTTACCGAAGCGTATCAACTCAATTATATCTGACACGGGTGAAGACCCCTGCAATACTTAGCCCGCATGAAGTCTGCCCAGAGTGAGTTCCCCATCCAAAATTGCCACCATAGTTTGCAAGAGAACGACGTGTAAATGTCAATAAGCCTTCTAAAACCCACTCCCCCTTCCTCAACCGAATGACATAAATGAGACCACTTAATCCAATGAAATTTCATTCCTTCCTCAGATGATCCCCACAAGAAACTTGCACCAACCTTCTCTACACTTCTAAACACAGAGACGGGAACTATAGCAGTTGATAACAAGTGCACCGGGATGGATGACAAAACATGCTTAATTAGGATTATTTTCCCCCTCGCCGACAAAAACTTTGTCTTCCAAAACAAGATTCTAACCAAAATAGACTAACCTACTTCCCCAAAATATGATGATTGATATCTTCCAAGATATAAAGGAAAGCCTAGATATCGCAAAGGGAAAACCTGTCTAGAGAACTACGTGACTCTCTCAATCACCCTTCTGCGAGATGATGGCACTGTCGGATAAATTAAATATCCACTTTTTTGAGCATTCACTAGTTGCCCCGAAAACTGCTGATATGCACCAAGTACATGCATGATGCTTTGTAATGCAGCAATAGAGTTGTTGGAAAAAATTATAACATCATCTACAAAATGCTAAGTGTGTTACAGCAGGACAACCCAATGGGACTTTAAATCCCACGAATCCTGATTGCCGTGATAAATTATTTAAACCTCGTAACAGCATCTCTGCTCCAATCACAAATAGCATGGGGGATAGCGGGTCACCCTGCTGCAGACCCCTACTAGATTTAAAGAAATCATGCGACGACCCATTAATGATAACCGAGAACCAAACATTCAATATTAATCTCCATACCATATCAATGAACCGCTCCCCAAAACTAAACTTCCGTAGCACATTAACAGAATGTACTCAAGACATCCGGTTATATGCTTTTACCATGTCCAACTTTAGCGCTACATTCCCTCCTCTTGACTTCTTTCCAATACCCGCTATTAGCTCCTAAGCCAACAAGTAATTCTCCATTATGTTCCTAGCCTTAACAAACCCCGTTTTTTAGGAAGAGATAATTTTTTGTAGCAGCAAAGCTATGCATTCCACCAATATCCTGTATAACAAAAGAATCTTGGGGATTCAGAATTTTGGGAATTAGTTGCATAAGCTAATCGGTCTAAACTTTGAAAAATCTTGGGGATTTGAAATTTTAGGAATTAGCACAATGGTAGTGGATGTAATAAATCGAGGTGGTAAATCGAGGTAGTTTCGTCCCACAAAAGAAACTCACCACCGCCTTATGAATATCTTGAACAATAATGTACCAAGAAAATGTGAAGAACTTTCTCGTAAATCCATTTGGACCAGCGGCACTCTCCCTATCCATTGCAAACAACATTCGTCGAACTTTCTCCATGTCCGAAACCTCTTTTAAGATCTTATTGTCCTTTCCCATGATCATTGATGGAACTAAATTCAGCAACATATTATTGAATTCGTAGACCCAGAAAATAGGTTTGAAAAATATGCAATTGCCTCGTTTGCTATGTCTTTGTCCTCCTTTACCCATACCCCATCTGACTTCTTAACTCTGTGTATCATTTCTTGCACCCTTCTCTGCTTAACTATAGTATGGAAATACTTGGAGTTCCAATCCCCACTATGCAGCCATTTCACTCTAGTCTTTTGACACCAATATTGTTCTTCAATCGACAATGCCCTTCGAAGCTCCGCTTGGCCCTATGTGGCTCAGCTTGCGCCACCTCAAAGTCATCGATCTCCATACCTTCCTCGGCTCTCAATAATCCCACATCTGCCTATCTAACAGCATCAAATATGTTACCAAAGGATTGCTTATTCCATTCTTGAATAGCCTTCCGAGTTGCCAACATTTTAGAACACAAAATCCGCAATAGAGAGCCCTGCATTTCCAACCCCCACGACCTTGGAATCACTTCTAATAGGTCTGGTTTAGATGTACATACATTTAAAAACCTGAATGGTCTCGGCTTGTTATCCAGCCTATATGCAAAAAAGATTTTCAATGGAGCATGATTAGATGGATGTCTCGCTAGGTGGACTACAGAAATGGTCGAAACATCATCCAAATATTCTCCATTGATTAATAGTCTATCTAGTCTCTTCCAAATTCGAGCTCATTCTCTTATATTATTACACCATGTGAAGCTCGGTTCCGAGAATCCGGCATCAAAAACCCCAGCCTCCTCCATGAAAGATAAAAATTCCACTCCTTCAGATACTACAAAAGGTCGGCCTTCGTATTTTTCATGGGGGGCCGTTACGACGTTAAAATCGCCCCCAATGCACCATGGAAGGGCACTGGATTTGTCGCTCAATAAGTTCTGCCATAAATCCCTACGTTCCTCCATTGAACATTTCGCATGAACAAATGAGAAAATCCAGGGACCCGGTAGCCATGGGTGTTCGATAAACAAAGAAATATGTTGGTTAGAGTTCCCCACTACCAAACATACAAAGGATAAGTATAAAAAATCCTAAGATCCTTTAACTAGTTAACAACTACCGAGTCAAACGATAATCGCAATCGAATGTAATCGATATTAGACACGGCCATTTTTGGCTCAAATATAGCTACAAACTTAACATCATACAATCATACTAATTTAACCAATCAACGCAGATTTGGGGCTTTAGCCACCCTTTTAATTTTCACAAAATTGTATTAATCATGATGCAAATCTGGAAGGAGTTATTGGTAGATTTCGCTGACCTGAGCTGCCTATCCAATTGAAATCGAGGTCAAACACCTTTTCCCGTTGATCGCTTGAATCCCTGCGCAACTGCATTAGGCTGATCAATGTTCAACTCTAATGGTAACTAAGACTGAATTTCTTCTGGAACAGCCACCATCCTTGGCAAGTAGTTGCCTGCAATCTGGGGCAACTTGACTTCCCTCCTCTCTACATCCGCTTCTCCCCCCTCTAGCTCTAACAATTCCATCTTGTGCCATTGCAACCCCAAAGTATCGACAAACCCATTCAGCTCATTGGCGCCGGGGTACACGTTCATAGCCAACTGATCCACTGCTGGTCGACTTTCCTCTTTCATCCCATCATCCCTTCTCTGCACATTGCTGCTTATGAGAATTAGAAGTGTCCCCTTCACATATCTTGGCTGCCTCCAAACCCTTGTTGCTACACGTGAGATCATTCTCATGTTTTATCCCTTCTCCATTCAGTTCCTTATCCTTTTCAGCTTTTTTTTTTAATAAAACAGCGGGTCTGGAGCCCTTTTATTGATCTGACATAGGAGAATATAAATTTATGGGAGTCTCAAGGACAACCCTAATCAGGGGCCATCTTGGGGAGGCTGCCTAGAATGCCTAAAACAATCAATCCCAAGTCGATCAACATTATACATGCCTCTCACAACCCTCGGTAAAGAGCAGTAGGAAGGAAAAAAGGAAAATTGCTTCGTGTCACTATCAAAGGCTGCCAAAAAGTCCGCTACTGCGTTGCCTTCCCGGTAGATGTGGTTATATGAGAGCTGTGCGACAGTAATTTGCCCGATACGACGGAGTATCGACGTCGCAGATGTCGGAATACCGCCATGCCCCTGTATTGCATCAATCATCACCTTAGAATCACCCTCAACCATCAGCATCATTACACACAATAGACTACAGATCTCCAGCCCCATGCATAACGCCCTAGCTTCAACCTGCAGAGAGGACACACCGTTATAGCCCTCCGCAAATGCAAATATCAAACTGCCATCTGAGTCCTTCAGTATCCTCCCTCTCCCAGCCCGGTAGGGATCTGTCCGCGACCCATCAAAATTTAGTTTATGGCATCCTTCCGGTGGCCGAGTCTAGTGGACATAGCGCACTTGAATAGGCATGTGGAATTGACTTAGCTTATAAACTATCATTTGCCAACATGGACCCAGGCATTGCTGTTGCAGAAATGGGAACTTTGAAGCCAGCAACTCTCTGAGGTCAGCTAGAATCCTATGTCCAAGGGTTTGGACCATTAGGACCTGCCCCTCATATACGTACCCACACCACGCACATCATAAATGCCATAAAATTACTGCAGGCACCACCCGGGTGAGCCACCTTAGTATCCAATTCGGGGGTGCACTGAGCCAGCAGCACATATATCGCTTCTGCACCAGCTTGCCAAGGGAAGAGAAGGCAAATGGCAATTCGAAGAACTCCCAGACTGCCACCGGGGTATTGCCGAAAGAAAAAATGTGTTGCAACGTTTCAGAGGTATGTTCGCTGCAGCAGTAGCAGCGTGAAGGGCCGTGAATATTAAATTTAACTAACACATCCGAGACCGGCAACTTGTACTGTAGAAGGCGCCACATCAAACAAGAGAACTTTATCGATAAACCATCCACCCATACGTGCTTGAAGACCAAAGATATTCCAGATTCCGGACCAACAAACTTAACAATCGAACTAACGGTAAATCTCCCAGATGGAGAGGCCGACCAAAAAGAGTTCATCCTCTGAGCCCTCCTTCCAACAGAAAAACTTCGAGCCAATCCGCCCCAGCATCTCCGGTAGAAGAACCATGCTCAATTTTCCAACCTCCCATACACCCCCTATCCAATAATCCGACACCCGTTCCATGCCTGCAAGGTGAGGGAACTGCCACGTTAACGGCCCAACCCCCAACCTGTTATCCCACCAGAACGAAATCTGCCCTTCCACCAAGTCCTAGATAGCATGATGCTCCACCAGAGCCCTAGCTTGCAGCATCCTTCTCCAAGTAGTCGTAGCACTAGGCGTCGCCTGCACCTGGTTCGGGTGAGAGCGGTTACAATATCGCGTCCGCATGAAGTCGGACCACATGGAACCCCTTTGTCTAAACCGACACCATAGCTTACATGAAAATGCCTGTACAGTAGTGTGCAGTGATCTCAGCACCAACCCCCCTGCCTCCTTCGGCTGACAAAGACGCAACTACGACATCCAGTGTCTTCTCTGCTTTCCATCGGCCGAGCCCCATAGGAAGTTTCCCAAAACCCGGTGGATGGTAGAAATCACTCCCTTTGGTGGGTTCATCACCGACAATAGATATATCGACAGAGATAAAAGAACTGAGTAAAGAAGAGCCAACCGTCCCCCGAAAGAGAGCTACTTAGATGACCAATTCTTTATCCTAGCAGTAATTGAATCCACCATTCCCGTGAAGAGGGAGCATACTTTCCTCCCCACAAACAGTGGACATCCCAAGTATTTAATAGGAAAAGCCTTAAAAGAGAACCCTGCCAGCCGAGCCACCACCGCCCGCCTGGCGGGGGGACACCAAGTTGGGGTAAGGAAGCAACTCTTCGACTTGTTC
Source organism: Coffea eugenioides (assembly GCF_003713205.1). Classification (NCBI taxonomy): domain Eukaryota; kingdom Viridiplantae; phylum Streptophyta; class Magnoliopsida; order Gentianales; family Rubiaceae; genus Coffea; species Coffea eugenioides. The sequence goes on from NC_040037.1 coordinate 18,667,755, forward strand.
ACAAGTTGGCCCGAGCATTTTTGATACGTAAACACACACACACATATTCATACATACATATATACATGCAGAAACTATATGGATTCATTCATTCTATTAAGTACTGATTGGTCACTACTACTGAATACATGCATAAAAAGGTAAGTAAATATATTTGACAAGTATTGTAATGATTGCTTTAAGTATATAATCTTGATACATTCAATTAATACCATTATATGATCATGAAAAGAAGATTAACTTAGTGATTCTATATATTTTGTTATATAGTGCCGAATATAAAAAAGAGAGAAGATACCTTGAGAAACATTTGAGTAATTGTTCCGGTTAATTCGTATTATAATTTAATGTGAGTGGTTCTTTTATTTATTTATTTTTTGTAGAGATAGTCTGAATAGGTTATTGGTTCTTCTTGCTTAAATATTTTATTCCTTTTGTGCATATAAAGTGTCTAGTTAATAAATAAAATTGAATCTTAAACATATAAATGTATATTTATATACATATATAAGTATGTATATATATATGTATTTGTATATATATATGTATATTTATGCATATACATATCCTTAGATCCTGTTTGATAATCCAATTCAACACTTAAATTTAATGGGTTCACTCCACGACAACTTTAGACGTATTTGATAACCAAAATTAGAACATCTGAATTTATTAAGTAACTCTAAATTTTCTAAACAAAATTTGCTCCAAATAAATAAGTGATAAACTATTCACTTAATGCGATATACACTCAAATGTATCAAATTTAGTACTTAACAATTTACTGATTTAATGGATTCAAATTTCAGTTTTCGGACTTCAATTTTATCAAACGCACCCTTATATATTATAAATATATATATACAAACATATATACATACACATACACATATATTTATGATATTTCGATTCAACTTATATTGCAAATTTTAGCATTTATTAAAAATGTGATTTTTTTGGTGATGTACTATTCTAGTTCTAATTTGTTAAAAGGCTTGGTTAATAGGTACTGTTAAGAGAAGTTTTGGGTGTTAGCTTTTTTGAAAAAATGTAGTTAATTTGGGAAAGTGTCTAATTGCACAGAATGTAATAATTGTGATTGTATGTATTCACATAGTAAATTAGGTATAATTTTAGATGTATTAATGAGTATCAAATAAGCACCCTTAAAATAATAATTTGTTAATTTAGGATGACTATGAAAGTTAACATACACGTGGAAAGTTCATTAAAAGGTTGAGTTTATCCCCTAGGGTTTCCTCTCTCGGCAGGTTTCCTCTCTCGAGCTTGTGCTACAAGGCAACACTTGTGCTAGGGTTTCAAGCGCCGGCTTAACGACTGCTGGTGCCGTCGTCGGCCAGGGCGGCACCTATGGTGTCTGAACCTTCGTTGGGAAACCCCATCCGCCCTCCAGGTAAATCCTTTGCTGATATAGTGACTGGTGCGGCCTCCTAGGCATCAGCCCTGGGATCTCTGGGCAAACACCGTGGTGAACCAGCCCTAATGCTAACAAAGAAGGACTTGGCGTCCCTGGCGGCGCCATACAGCAATGTGTTAATTGGGAGGTTTGCTCACTCCAGACCGCCAATGGAGCGTATCAGGAAATTCTTCACATCTATCGGGCTGAGGGGCTCCTGCGAGGTTGGCTTGCTGGACTCCAAACATGTTCTCATTCGGCCCTCCATGGAGGATGACTACACCAGGATCTTCGTCAGGAGAACTTGGTTCGTTCAAACCTCGCCCATGACAGTTTCCAAGTGGACGATGGAATTCAGGAGCAATCAAGAGTCTTCGATTGCACCATTGTGGGTCTCCTTGCCCTTTTTGAGAAGAAATACCTGCTGAAGATTGGGTCCTTAATAGGGCGACCGCTGCAAGTGGACTCCACGACCCTCTTTCTTAAACGCCCGTCGGTCGCCCGTCTATTGGTTGAGGTAGATGTGGCTAAGCCTTCGGTTAATAGAATCTGGATAGGAGATGATGAGGAGGGGCGTTGGCAGGCACTGGAGTATGCTGACTGGCCAGATTTCTGCGGGTTTTGTGAAAGGTTGGGACATCGCGAGGCCGAATGTTACGTGCAGAACCTATCGCTCAAACCAGTGCGATCGAAGGAACAGCCTGGTCGAATTGTTTAGGTCTACCGTCCCAAGTCGTACTTTGAAAAGGGTAAGGAAGTCGTTGGGGCTGGACGGCAGGGCGAACTAGAGACATCTACCCTGCACCGACAGGTCGGCGCAGCAGGCATTTGTCTGAGCGAACCCCAGCTAATTGGGCCAGCACCTGCTGCTGAGTCGGCGTCGCCCCTAGTTCACAGAAGGTCTCAAGGTGACCAGCGAGCGGCGTTTGATAGCGGGGAGGAGAGGAGTGAGGGAGCCAAGTTGCAAGGGTCACCGCAGCTTCCCTGCTCCACAGAAATTTTGGATACGGGGGAGATGGTTCTCCCTGCGTCACTCCTGGGGCAGCAGAATACGACTGGCAATGGGTCAGCAGAGGTGTCGAAAGAGGGGTTCCAGGCCACAGTTGACTTGCGGGTGCGTCACGAGGTCTCGGACCCAGTCCCGATTTTCAACTCCTTTGATGTGTTGGACGTGTTGGACAACCAAGACCTGCCACGGCTGAAGGGAGGGTGGCGTTCAGCTGGCTGCTTGTCTCCCTCAACTCCTACACGCGCCAAGCCGCCGCGGCGAAGTACATCAATGGGTCGAGGCTCGGGGGAGGATATTCTCGCTGCTGGATTGCAACTACTCCAGGAAGGTTCCGATGATTCTCTGGCAAAGGTCGCCTTGCTGGACCCGCTGGTACCGCAGGGTGCGGTGTTCGACGCGAAGGACGTGGAGCTTCTCAACAATCTTTCCAAAAGATCTGGACGACCGATTAACTACAATAAGATGTTACAGCGATACTTATCTCAAGCTAAATCATCTTTAGTCTCTCATGATTAATCCAATTAATTTCCTTGTTTGGAACATAAGGGGAGCTGCCCGGGCAAACTCTCAACGCTATCTTCATAAACTATGTAACCGAAATCGTATTCGTCTAGTTGTTCTGTTGGAGCCTATGGCAAACATTGATACATTGACTTTACTTGGGCGGAAGCTGAATTACTCTAAGGCCCAGTCATTCCTAGAAGGGAAAGTCTGGGTTTTTTGGAGTGATGATGTCTCTTTGACTTTTCATGTGTTGGGTGACCAGCTGGTCCATATGGTGATTTCTTGGGTAGGTTTTTCTCTCCAAGTGTCGGCAGTGTATGCCAAATGTACAAGAGTAGGTCGTCGGGGTCTATGGAAAGCGATGGAGGCAGTCCACGAGAGGTTTTCCGGTCCTTGGCTAGTGGCAGGCGACTTTAATGTGATCTTCGCTGCTAGTGAATGATCTGGTGGGTCCCACCAAATGGACCCAATATGGAGGAATTTAACGAGGCCATTTTTACTTATGGGCTTTCGGATGTTGGCTTTGATGGGCCTCAATTTACCTGGACTAATGGTACGGTTTGGCAACGCTTGGATAGAGCATTGGCGAATAAAGCCTGGATAGACACGTTTGATGTGACGAAGGTGTCCCATTTGGTGCGAGGGAGGTCTGATCATGCTCCGTTGTTGATCAAATGTGGAGTGCACAAGGTGTGTAGCTCTGCATTCCGCTTCCTCAACGTTTGGACTAAACACTCGTGCTTCATGGGAGTGGTCCAAGATGCTTGGCGCCTATCTGTCCAGGCAAGGGGCATGCTCGGCTTCTTTCAACGGTTGTTGCATGTTAAAAGTTCTCTTCGGGCCTGGAGCAGGCAGCCATTTAGAGATATTTTCCGGGCATTGAGGGATGCTGAAGAGAACTTACGACAGCAACAGGAGGAGTTTGACGCGGCTCGTGATGACTTATCTAGGATGAACCTAAGGGAGGTTCGGGCAAGGTATGCACAGGCATTAAGCATAGAGTGCGAATACTAGAAGCAAAAATCGGCACTTAAGTGGATTCAGCAGGGGGATGCCAATACAAAATTCTTTCACTCGTTCGTGAAGCAGCGACGGAGTGTTAATTTTATATCTAGGATTAAGGATGATGAGGGTCATTGGCTAGAGGATGAGAAGGAGATCAGAGATTCGGCATCACACTTCTTTGCGAGGCTGTTCCAGTCGGAACGGGAAGGGCAGGTCACTCCAAGTTTGGAATTCTCGCTCCCCTTCCTATCTTGCGAGGACAATATGAAGCTTCAGCAGTTGCCGACGTTACAGGAGGTTAAATAGGTGGTGTTCTCGATGTCAAAAGATAGTGCACCAGGGCTGGACGGCTTTGGGGCAAGCTTCTACCAAGCCTGTTGGGCGGTAATTCAACATGAGTTATTAGACGCGGTTTACGACTTCTTCAGAGGGGCTCCTCAACCAAGAGGCTTCTCCAGTGCACTACTTGTGTTAATCCCAAAGGTACCGGGGGCGACTAAATAGATCGAGTTTAGACCTATCAGCCTGTGTAACCTAAGCTCCAAAATTATTTCCAAAGTGCTAGCGACCCGCCTCAATCATCTACTCCCTAAACTGATCTCACCATGGCAGGCAGGTTTTGTTCCGGGCAGGAGTATTGCAAACAACATCCTTGTGGCACAGGAACTAGCAATGGAGATTGATAGGAAATTGCGGTGCCCGAACTTAATGCTGAAACTGGATATAGAGAAGGCGTATGACAGGGTAGAATGGAGTTTTCTTATTTTTATGCTTCGAAAATTTGGGTTTCATGAGTGGGTGGTGGATCTGCTCTTTCGAACATTGTCAAACAATTGGTTCTCGGTGTTAATTAATGGCTCTCCAGCGGGGTTCTTTAAGTCCTCAAGGGGGGTCCGCCAAGGCGACCCACTCTCTCCAACTTTATTTTTACTGGTGGCAGAATTCTTGGGCCGGGGATTGCATCATTTGTTTTGTCAAGATGAGAGTCGTTTCTTTGTCTCCTCTGGGCTACGTATTCTTTACTTGGCATTCGCAGATGACATCTTAATCTTCACTCGGTGTACCGAGGGTGGGTTGGCCTCCTTGAAGGTGTTTTTCGCCTCCTACCAGGCTTTTTCGGGTCAGAAAATTAATACCCATAAAAGCTGTTTCTTTTTGTCGGCTCGAGCGTCCGCTAAACATGGGGCGATGATGGCCTCGAAATTGGAATTCCAGCAGCGGTACTTCCCGTTCACATATTTGGGGGCCCCTATTTACAAAGGAAGAATGACGTGTATTCTATTTGATTCCCTGGTATCCAGAATGCAAGGCCGACTGTTCCACTGGAGCTCGCGGTTACTATCGTCGGGAGGCAAATTAGTGTTACTGAGACATGTTCTTACCTCAATACCTATGTTCTTGCTGCAAGTGTTGGATCTACCCCGGGCAGTATTGCTCAAGCTGGGAAAGGTATGCAATGCTTTTTTATGGGATAAAAATGCTGGCTCCAAAGGCATCCATTGGACGTCTTGGGAAAAGGTCTGTTATCCAGTGGCTGAAGGTGGGCTAGGGTTTCGTTCCTTTGAGGACATGTGCTCAACCTTTGCTTGCAAGCTCTAGTGGCGTTTGCGAAATAACGATTTCCTATGGGGCAGCCTTTATGCATGCTAAATATGTGAGGGGTCAACACCCGACCCAAGTTTAGGTGACTCGACCTTCCCTCTCATGGAGGCGGTTGGAGAGAGTTAGAAGGGTAGCAGAGAGTAACATTAGATGGTGTGTGGGCAAAGGTTTCGTAGACTTCTGGTATGATCTTTGGCTCTTGGAGGTCCCTCTGGTGGACTTGCTCTCCAGTCATGACCCCCCCATATGCTACTCGCTGAGTTTTTCGATGACAGGGGCTGTAATGTGGAGAAGCTGGGGCACTGGGTGCCTACTCATCTGGTGAGTTAGATTCGGAAAATTCAACTGTTCCCAGAGCAACAAGATCGCATGGTTTGGGTGGACTCGCCCTCGGGGGAGTTCTCAACCAAGGCCGCTTGGGAAAGTATTCGCAGGAGGCGCAATACATCGTTTGTGGATGATTTCACTTGGACCAGCTTAGTGCCGCTGAAGCTGTCTTTTTTTGCATGGAAGGTGATGCGTAATTTGGTTCCCCTGGATACGACCCTGAAGCGTCGGGGTGTCCCCCTGGCATCACGATGCTTATGTTGCCACTCGCAGGAAGAATCAATTGTTCACCTGTTTGTGACGGGTCCAATAGCAATGGAGGTATGGAGCTCCTTTTGCCAGAGATTTGGAATTATTGACTCCCACTCCTCTTCGGTGTCTGGGATGGTTTTGTCTTGGTTTAACTCGACTTCGCTGGTTTCACGGGACCACATAAGGATGGTGGTCCCGCTAGTAATTTTGTGGTTCCTTTGGAAGTCCAAGAACAACGCGCTCTTTGAGGGGGCAACGTTTACGGCTTGTAGGGTTATCGCTTTGGTCGACAGATTTATGCACGAGCTGGGAGGGGCAAAGATATTCTCTGCGGGCCATTTTAGGGGGGATGAGGGCGACCCTTGGGCACGACTGAGCACCCGACTGGAAAGGAGGAAACATGCACAGGCAGTGTCTTGGAAACGACCTCCGGTACACCATATCAAGTTGAATACGGACGCTAGTGTCTCTCACAAACGTGCTTTTTTGGGGGTGGTTTACTCCGAGACTCTGCGGGCCGCTTAATCTTTGCGTATTACAAGGAATTTGGGGAGATGGATGTCTTGTTGGCAGAAAGTTCATCTTTGCTACATGGTCTTCAGCTGTGTAAGGAGCTAGTCATGGGACCCCTGCTGGTAGAGGTAGACTCTAAAAGTCTGGTCGGTCTGATTAATGCGGGAGCGACGTCCCGGTGGCCTCTATGCAATACGTTGAGGCACATACGGGAGTTGCTTTCCTCATTTTCAGCCTCTGTAACACACGTTTTTAGGGAGGCAAACTCTTCAGCGGATAAACTCGCCGGATTGCGATTGTCATCAGAGTTATTCTGCACTTCGTTTCAAGAACTTCCGAATCTAGTGCGAGCATCAATAGTCCTGGACAGCCGGGAATTTTCTTCCTTGCGGTGGCAGGCTATAGGGCAGTAGTTCAAAGTATCTGGATGATGTCTAAAGCTCTATGTACGCTGTTGTTTTGCCAATAAAATCGTAGTTTTTGATTAAAAAAAAAAAGTTAACATACACGTAAATTAGGATGACTATGAAAGTTAACATAAACGCACACTCAATTTACTTCCAATTCAACAGCATTTTTTAATTTCATATACAAATATTAACCTGTCTTTTTGTTTGATAAGATAACATCCTGCACAATATATACCAGTAAAAAAAAATCTACTCATAGTTGGTGTTTGAAATTTGGTAAATCATTCGTATATTTAACAAACTGCATTAAGCGAGGTGCAAGCTTCCAACAACTTCGGTAGCTTTTAGTTCACATATATAGGCTACAAAATTTACCTTATTATATTGAATTTTCATACTTAAAATGCAATTGATAGAGAAAACATTATTTTGGATACCCAATTTTGTCAAGTATTATTTTGCTTGGAATATAAACATGCTTTTTAACTATTTTTTTATATCATATATATCATATATTTGCATTACAAAAAGTGCTACATTACTTGGTTAGAATTCATGATCTTAATATTATCCTCATGAATGTAATTGAGCAAACTAATTTTTTTAAAAAAATTAATGAATTTTAATAGTTCTGCTAATTGGTTTTTGATGTGGCACTGGTGCACATGACTTGCGTTGAGTTATGACTCTATCACAAAGGTATATGAAGGGCTACCACATTGGGTAAAAGTGCAAACATACATGTAATTGTACATGCAAAAGATATGAACTAGGTGGCATTGTTAGAACTAAATAAGAAATTGATTACACAAGAAAAGCAAGGGAAAAAAATAGAATTATAGCCAAAGGTCCTATTGTTTACACTTATACTATTTATATTCCTTTTCTTGTTTCCTTGTTTTCTAGTCTTGGATTGGCGTAATGGTTTTTTCCTGTTATTTTTGGCATAACAAGTTGTTTTTTTTTTAATTTTCTTTCATGTAGCTTGATTTGGGGCGTCATATTTTTCATCGCACTTCTTCATGCATTAAAACCAATTTTTTTGGATGCGTTATGGTATTTTGTATTTTAAACACAAGAAAACTTTTCAAGATAGCTATATATTTGTGAACTTGAGGTGTCATTTGAATCAAATAATGAAATTCTCAGAATTTTTGCTATTTAAAAATTTTCAATATGCATATGCTTGTTATTTACTTCTTAAATTTTTATTTCGTTGTATCAGCTATGGTAACATTCGACTCTTTTTTTGCAACAGCTAGTCGAGTTAATCATTTAAGAATTAGTTGGGTCTTGAACTTTTTGGCCAATACTGCAACTTCATCAAGGATAGCCCAATTCTTGTGCTATCAGCAACATCCGGTTAGTATTATTAATTTTGTTGAGAATATAACTAGAGAATTTGGTTCCTGCATGGTGTTTTCTTAGGGAGTCTATGTGGGCATTTTTTAAAAAAAGTTTTTTGATTATTTTAATTTTGTTGAGTTTAAGTTAGAAATAATTGTATAGTAAACATGGGTTATATTATGTTGGATTTTAATGAAATGTTATATTAATTATATGGAATATTTTTATTAGACTAAATGAGAAAGATAAAGCTAACTAAGTTTGACTTTTTGTCATTCATTTTTTGGTTGTGATACGAGAAAGGGGAAACTATAAGTTTTTTATTTGTGAATTATAAATATGGGCTATATTATGTTGGAATGGAATAATATGTCACATTAATTATATAACTATTAATGATGCGACTAATGTAAGTATGTTAATGGATAGGGTTTGGGTTAGATTCTTTTGATTTAAATCCAGACCTATTAAATTTATTTAGACACAGATCCAGACTTTTATGAGTTTGAAAAATTAAGTTCAAAATCTAGATCCTCATAGATCTGGGTATTCAATGGGTATCTGCGGATACTAAAGTAAAAATATATTAAAACTATATATAGTTCATAAATAATATAAATATTATCCATTTTTTGTTTTCAAATAATAAAATTAACGAGTTGAATGTAATATTATGAACTCAACGAAAGAACTATTATCACTTACTTCTATTTATTTTCAGAGTTTCAATTGCATCCACGTCCAACCTTAAAAGAGTTAATACCAATTACAATGACAACTAAAATTAGCTTGAAAAAAAAAATAATATAACATATATAAATATTCAGCCTTATTTAAAAAATATATAAATTTATACCTCTTTTCCTTATTTAAGTCTCAATGTTGGTAGATGTCTCACCATCCAACCCTAAAATAGTGAATGAGATAAAAGTAATTTGACTAAGGATCAATGACAAATAAATAATAGAATAAGAAGATTTATAAACACTTACACATTTTTTTCGTTGATTCAATCCAATCATCAGTAGTTACTAATACTTCAACCACATCTGAAAGCAATTTGGCACGAGTTTCATCAATTACCCTATCACCAACACTAAATATAAATTCCGACGCAACTGTAATAGTCGAAAATAGTAAAGACAAATCGAGAGATGGTTGGGCAAAAGAAATGATTTGTAAGATGTCTAATGAAATGAAATAGAGAGGGAGAGAAACGCAACGAAGGCACACAATAGATACGTAGAATTAGGTAGCATTTTATTAGATTAAGAATGTATCATTTAATCTAATAGTCATGAAATCTTATTGTATTGAATCCAATGGCAATAGAATATTAGATTATTTTATAAATTTACTAATATATATTTATATATATATATGCATATATTTAATTATCTATACATGAGTTTGGATAAGATTTGGTATGTGTTTGGATTTAGGTATAGATCATAAAAAATCAAATCCTATCTAGACCCATGATTTTGTCACAAGATCTAGATTTGGGTAGGGTTTGAATTTGATAAATTAAATCCAAACGCTATTCAAATATATTGCGTTTGAGTTGGATTTGAATAAGACTCGACTCATTAATATGCCTAGACTCATGTACTCATGTTATAGCGAGATTGGATTTCTTTTGCGCACAACTAAAAGTAGCAGCCCAATTTACTGGTATATCATTAAAAAGAAAATCTCCCTAATGGGTAAGGAATAATGAAACAAAGCTTAGGTATGACATAAAAAGATAGCAGAAAACAAGTATGCACAAAGAACTGTACATTTACCCAAGTAAGATAAGTAGTGATATAGTCTACATAATAAATGTGATGCAATTCATGCAAAGATGCAATATGAAAGCTCAGAATACCTCTTACACGAGTTTCAGAGGACTAAAAAACACATGCATGCAAATTATAAATGCAAAATAAACAGAACCATGTAAAACACATAATTTTGATTCAAAATAAAAACACAAAAACTGATCACAAGTGCAGAGCCGGAAAAAAAATCCAACCTACAAGCTACAGATTTAAAGCAGAGAAGAGTGATCGGTGAAGATTACTAGCTGTCTAGTGATAAATGGAAGCACGGATTAAAGCTAAAAAGTAGTAGAAGCAACAAATTAGAGTAGCACAAAAGATGGTAGGAGCAAGAAGAAAGAAATTGATGCAATACTGGGAACATCTTGAATATAGCACATCGGAAGGATCACAGACCATGCAAGTGAGAATGTAAATGTTTGTTACCTATTTTACCTTCTACTAAAATTATCTAGTCCAAGTAAACAGCATCTTGGAGGGTTAATTAGTAAATCAGGTAATATAAGTACTATTTAGTGATTTGACTCACCAATCTAATCAAGCAAAGTGACCAACAAACCCCAATAGCATATGAAAAATACCATGCAAAAAGGATCTTTGAAGGGCGTAATAAGAAAAGGCATTTTAACATAATGTATAGTAATATACAAACGAAGGGCACAAATGTAAGTTGGAGTCCAAAAATATCTCTACTACTGTAGGCACTTCCATTAGCATTATAAGCACACAAAGTGAAAATCCCGGAACTAACCCTCAAGGAAAAGATGAAATCCGCTCGAACAGTAAAAACACAAGTTCCCCTTATCTAATTTAAGGACATATCTAATATAAGGACATATAAAAGGAGCAATAAAATTGTGCAGAAATTTTGTTTATATTTTCTTAAGCTTGTATAGTCCTGTACCTTAGTTATACTTTCTTTTTAATCTTATGTTAATCTTAGAGCCAATTCTTAATTTCTAATACAATGATAAGTATTACAAATTTTCTAATTTTAATAATATAGTATTCCTAATTATGATAAATTCCCCTCTTACTTTTCTTTTTTTTCTTTCATTCCAATTTTTTTCTCAAATCAATTTTCTAAATTTACACGCATATAAACAGAACTATACCACTACTTTGATTATTTTAGAATAGCAATGGTGTAAATTGCAGAGTAACAGTGAATTTAAACACAAGAGTGTATATTAACCATAGTTATTTAACCCGGCCAGACTTGACGGTTGAATCGGTCAAATCGGTGGACCCGCCATGGAACAGGGCCAGTTTAATAATTTGATTGGAATTGCAGATGACTTGCTTTGAACCGTCTAACTTGGACGATCAAACTGGTGACCTACTAAACCCAGCCGTTTTTTATGAACTCAGCGGTTTGGAAATTTTTTTGAAATTCTTTTTACCCAACTTTTTAATTTGATCAGCCACACCAACATAGGTATTGTTGTCTTTTTGACAATTAGATGAGAAAAATTGAAAAGAAATTTGAAAATTAGGATTTCTTTCTTTCTTTGACACTTAGATTTATCATTTATATGTGTGTATAATATCAATATGAATTCATGAACTAAGGAACACGTATGGGTATGGCTTATGTATACGAACTATGAAATATCAAATATGAATAGGTTATAATTTGTTAACATTTAAGAATTTCTGTACTTATATTATAATTTATATGTTTATTTAATTATATTTTTTTTTTTTTATTATATAGTTTGACCTAAAGGTTCAACCCGTGACTCACCGGTTGAACCACTGATCCGCCAACCCAGTCTTCCTGCCAGGTTGATGCTCGGGTTGGTTTTAATAATTATGATATTAACAATGTTGGAAGACTTGACGGTCATAACTGATCTAGAAGAAAATGTAAAGTAGAAAAGTAAATGAATTTAGAGAAGCTTTTCTTGCCCTTTTCTAGCCTCTTTCTCTGCCGTGCAAAAGCACTGTATTTTTTTCTCTGGATTTTTCTCTCGAGTGAGGCACTTATTAAAGAACTTAAATTATAACCAACTTAATGGCCTTGTGAATACGCACATTAAACATTTATTGCCCCTTTCTCCCCGCCTTTAGATACTTTTCTGAATTAATTTTACTCTTCTCAAAAAATTAAAACCTGAAGCTATCTTAATGCTCGTTAACCAAACACTTTTTCTTTTTAGTTGGCTACAACTTAATGGTTGATTCCTTCATCACGTGTTCCCAATTTTACTCCGTGACTAAAATTGTTGTTACATTTTTTTTTTTTTGAATGTTCTAATTCACATTTAATCATGAAAATCCATTCATGTCTAAAAGAAAAAAATACAAAAATCCCAACAAAAAATAAATCAACTTCTTGGTCATGTAATGAAAATGATAATTGTTTGGTTTCTAAAATCCAATTCCACTTGTTACTGTTCGTCCTCCCAAATTGCATTGACTTGTACATTGTACATGCATAAATAGACACACGGATACATGTCACTGCAAAGCATGAAAAAATGCTAAACGAATGACCACCATAAATATAAATATAAAAGATTATATCACTCAATCAATTTGAGTAATATTACAAGACATAACTTTGGGGAGGCTAAATCCACATACCTCTATCTTAAATACATAACTTAAATGTATTCATAATTGGTAATTTTAGTGTTCATGAGAGAACTCTTGGAATCTTTCTTCCTGCCAGGTTTAGGTTTGAATTTTATTCCTGACAGTTGAGGGTAGAAAAGACATGAAAAGGCATGTGAGGGTAAAAGGATGAAAATAAAAAATGAAAGGTTTATGATAATGCGTGAATTTTGCATTTTTTTTTGGTTTTTGATAAGTAGGATGTTTTGAATCTAACATCTCCTATTTTCAATTCATTCCACCTTATAATCCAACCCAACATTTCCTCAAATTTTGCATTTAGCTAACACATGGCTTTGCAACTGCAAATCCCATCTTGAGTACCACAGAAACAATCAAAATAAGGAGCTCCAAGTGGAGAAGCTCTCATAAATGCATCGTGACATTCTGCTGGTCCACTGCAATGGCGGCCAATGTCCAGCTTTTGGAAACAATAGCGTGGTGGGGGGTCACCTAAAAAATTGAAATTAAATAAATTAAATTATTAAAGCAAAAAAAAAAATTTCCAATCAGTATAATCAGATTCAACTACTCTTCTTGGTAAAAACTGAAAATTATAGTGAAATATCTAACAACATGTTAAATTTATGTACCTAGTATTCGCTTTGTTTATACGTAATTGGTCAAACATAATTATTAAGGATTAATCTTTCCTACACTGACAGTGTACACACTATCAGCGTTGGATGAATGACAACTACGCAAAATTTGAAATTGAAATTCAATTTTGTACACATGTCATGAATCCAACGATGATAGTATATACACCATCAGTGTAGGAAAGATTTACTCAATTATTAAAATGATCAAATAGACAAATGCAATTAATTTGAGAATTGAAACAAAAAACATGATTAACACAAGATAAGTTCTTTTCCACAAACTATTTAGATCCAAGTAAAGATATTCTGTTCTTGGACCAAAAATAAGATCCATTTTCAATTTAGTCCAATTAAGGGCTGATCATGATTGAATATGTCAATTTTGACCAGACTTTGAAAGGCCCATTATTTTGAGGATCAGGTAACAAGCTACAAATTTTTGCATATTGATTTTTATTAGCTCCTAACAGAAATACGTACCTTCAATGGCAGGAGTTGTTGGGGTGAAGAGACTTTGGAAAACTGAGAGAAACAATATCAGCAGAGCTATAGAGTTCTTCATTTTCATTGTCTTTCTTGTGTTTGGTTTTGATGGAATACTATGCCAATGTTGCAGCAACTATATATGTTGAGGTCCCCCAATAAGTTAACTAACTTTTTTAATGGTCTTAATAAATTCAAGCATGAAAGGTAAATAAATATATATTGACAATTACTCTAAATAATAGCCCTACAATATAGTCTTGAAAAGAAGATTGGCAAAGTATTTTTATGGAACAGAAACAAGATATGTTAGCGACATTTAAGCAATTATGTCCGAAAATTCTTGCTCTCCATCCTTCACGAACTTGCATAATATTAGAGAAGTGATAAATTAAATCCCATTTTAACGGAAAACCAAGAAACAGAAGAAGCATTCAAAACCTAGTAAAACGATGTAAACACGAAAAGATCTCAAATAAAAAACTGACAACTATCTTGCTTGGATAGAGTATTATTTGAAATAATTACCATAACACTTTTTGTGATATGGTTATGTGAGATAAAAAGGTGTTTGGAAATATAAAAGTATGGATTGAAAAATGTGTTTATGATGTAAACGAAATATTATTTAAAAAATTTGATATCCAAACACTTATATACCATAACTGTGGAGTATGTTGAGATTATTTAATCAAGTTTATACTAGTCAAAATAAGGAGGTATGTCCTTCTTTATCATGTACTCTTTGTAATTGTTTTAATAAACAGGTTAGGGTCTATGCCTAACCTTCCATCAATTCTAGGTGGTCTTTAATTCCAAAAAAAAAACCCAATTTTTACCTCATTCATTTCATTCTTATCTTTTAATTATTGAAATAATTATAAAGGCCATAAAATAGTGCTTGTAATTTAAAGGACAATATAATAATCCAAAAATTTATGCCAACAACATATTTACTAATCCCCCCCTCCACTTAATTAAACTAATAAAAATTTCGTATAAAAGTCAAACAAATAATGATAAATAAGTGTAAGATTAAACAGATTTTTGGTGCCAAATGGACTGGCTAATAGATGTTGGCGCACCGCATCTATTCGGCGATGGGTCTTTCGGAGTTTTCCTTAGCCCTTTTCTTTGCCATTCAACAAAAAAATTTTAACGGCTAGTAACACGCATTACCTAAAACGAGACTGTTTATACAAGTTATATTCTTACCTTTTCCGAACCAATTTTTTACACACTTTCAGCCTAAAATGCATAAATTTGGACATTCTTGAAATTTAACTTCTGTTAATGGCTGGAGCACCAGTGCCATAAGTTCTTAGACAAAATTTATTTTTCTGTTTAAAAATAGGATTAATTTTATATACACTATCACGATTTGATGGATGACATATGAGCAAATTTTAAATTTTAAATTTAAATTTTGCACATGTGTCATATATATAATAATAATAATGCATACACTGATAGTGTACATAAAAGTAATCCTTAAAAATATTACTTTTTTTCATTGTGGTTCTGTTAAGCGGACCAATATCTCGATTTTGTCACTAAAACTAATAAACTCTCAATTTTGTCCTAAAAGTAGCATAAAATATGATTGAGGTACCTCAAATTGAAAAATCTCAGTTTGGTCTTCTTAGAATAATCTTTCAAGTAAGTCATCCAAACCTATTTGGAAGAAGTCAATAACAAATAATAACTATGGAAAGGCCAAATCACAAGATTCTTTCTAGAGCTAGTCTTAGTGACTTCAAGTTATAAAAAAAAAAAAGAAAGAAAAGGGCAAAAACAGCTCTTTTGCTGATCTTAAATTATTACACTTTTTTTTTTAATTTAAACCCATCAAAATGCTCTTTTGGCTAAAATTAAAAAAGTCGTAAGAGACTAACTACTGAAATTGTAAGAAACTAACAAAAGAAAGCAACTTGATCAATGACTAAACCTAGCGGGGAAGACAACTAAAATGAACATGCTTAGTTTCTCATTTCACATTTCAATCATTTCATAATTAGTCAACATTATTTCCTTTAACAGAATAGGCTCGGAAGACCAACTGGAATAGTTTTCTTATTTTAGAGGACCAAACCAAGATTTTCTTAATTTTAGGCATCAAATTGTGAGCTTTTGCTATATTGGAGGGCTCAATTAAGACTTTCTCGAAATGAGAGACTAAATTGAGATTTTCTGTTGTTTTGGAGGAAAAAGATTAACACTTTTTTTTTTTGGGTTGAAGGTCCTACAATGAGATTTTGGCATTCTTTAGTGAACCAAAATGTCTAGTTGGATAATTTGATTTGGTTTTAAGAGCAAATTTCAGATAATTACATTTGAATGAATAGATTTGAAGTTCTTCTTCATCTAATCACATTGTTTGTTAAGGAAAGAACTATCATATGAAGACAAGAATTTTAGATTAACAAAAGTAATTTGGGGGTGAAAATAGAAAATTTACAATTTTCAGGTGCAAGTACAAGCTCACCAAATCCCTCAGTCAAACGGCCATATATAATATATGTGAATATATGTTAGCCTTTTAGTGCAGGCACTGTCAAATTATAGAATCTAGCAAATGATTAGTTGTTGTACCATTAGGTATAAGAGTGGCCCGATAGGCTGCTGCCACTTGTTATAAAGAGTCCGGACATGCTCAGGCATTTCAAGATCCTTCTATGCTGCATGCACCAAGTAAAAATCTGAAACTTCATTATTTGGTCATCATTAAAATTAATAATCATCATATAACCATCATCCCTCATACATTCATCTAAACAAATTTTGCTCTGCACGTCGGCTATCCGATCTATGAATACCACTAACTGTTTTGCTTCTTTCATTTAATTATAGTATTGTTGATCATTTATTCTAAAGAAAGTCTCTATTTCTTTATAAAGGGAAATAAATGACCATTAGTTAGCAATGAGAAAAATGGAAGAGTTGTCAACAATATAATTTGATCATTTTATTGTTTTTTTTATACGGAATGCTTGCCATGTCATCAAATATATATGGTAAAACACCAAACATAATATTCCTAATTGAGTAAAGTGCTTATTCTTTTGATTGAGAGGGGCAAAGTGTCATTAGCCCCCACTTTGAGGGTGAGGGGGCAAAGTATCATTATCTCTTTAATTTACAATTGAAATTAGATTACAAAATCATAGACATTCTTTCCTATTTTTTAGTGTGCTATGTTAGGAAGAATTAAGGACTAAACTTAATTAATAAAAACATGATTCAATCTAAATAGAAGGTACTAATGATGTTTTATATATATATATATATATATGATTAATTTTCTATACACTGGCACTGTATGCACTTTCATCATTGGATATATGACATATAATCTAAATTTGAATTTGAAGCCTAAATTTTGCATGCGTCATACATCCAACCGTGATAGTGTAACACTGTCAGTGTATATAATATTTACTCATATATATATATATATATATGACAACTTTTCATCCAAAGTCATTCATTGAAAGTCTCCATTCTTTTTCTCAAATTTCTTTTCGGACTAAGGCCCTGCTTGATAACTCAATTCAGCACTTAAATTTAATGGATTCAGATTTTAACATGTTCAGACGTGTTTGATAACAAAAAATTGAACATATAAATTAATTAAGTAGCACTGAATTTCTTAGGTAAAACTTGCTCCCAAAAATAAGTGATAAACTATTCACTTATCGTTGAATGTAATATACATCCAAATGTATTAGATTTAATATTTAACGATTCAATAACTTAATAGACTCAGACTTCAAATTTCAGATTTCAAATTTTAGATTTCAATTTTATCAAACGCACCCAAAGTCTCCATACTTTTGAAATTAGATTACAAAATCATAGACATTCTTTCCTATTTTTTTGTATGCTATGTATGGAAGAATCTAATTTTAAGGACTAAACCTAATTAATAAAAACATATTTTAAGATTCAATCTAAACAGAAGGTACTAACGATGTTTTAATATATATATATATATATATATGTGACAACTTTTATCCTATGTCATTCATTGAGCTTCCAATTCTCCGTTCTTTTTCTCAAATTTCTTTTTGGACTGAGCCTCCAATTGTAGGACTGTCAATGGGGACAAGCCAATCTGAACTCAGCCGTTTGGCCCAAAAAAGCTCACTAAACCTAAGTTTTAATTGAGTTGGACAGAGTTTGGGCCTAAATATTAGACTCAAACTAAATTTGAGCCGAACTTAGGCTATATTAGGCTCAGACTCAATTAAAACGCAAATAATGGTGTGTGTATATATATATATAATATCTATAATTTATAATTATCTATTCTACATATAAAGGGAGAGGACGGGATTTGAAGTAAAAAAAAATATCTGTCACTTTATATACTTCCTAAACTACCAACGATAAGGGAACTTTTGGTATAAACAAAAAAAATCTATCTATCTTTGATAACTACCTAATACCCATATGATTTTTTACCTAGTAATATGTATTTTTTCATATTCTTTTTTCAACTTATTTAGTAAATCTTAATTTTAATTAGCAACTACCAATTGTGGTTATGAATAACTACCAAATAACTACTTTTTATAAATTTTTATTTTGGTGAAATTTTTACATATGTATTTTCAAAATATAAAACCAGTTTTTCTTGAAAATGATTTCAATAAATATCCTCAAAATATTTCACAAATATTTTTTCTATTAGTTACACACACATTAGTGTGTGCCTTGAATACTAGTGCACATAATGATATAAAATGTTATTAATTTATATAAAAAATTTGTATTAATTCATAATTATAAAATATATATTATATATACTTATGTATTTAATTATGAGTTTGAGCCAAACTCGATTTAAGCTGAAGCATATATAATATTATGAACTGAGTTTGAGTCTTTTTAATATAAGTCTGAAACCCGAAAATCCGAAACATGAACCAAAAAATCCATACAACTTGTGAGCTGAGTTTGGACTTGCTCAAGTTCGGCTCAAAAAGTCCAGTTGACACCCCTATCCCATTAAGCCTCTAGCTCCTCATTCTATTTTTCTAGAATTTTAAATTATTTTATTTATAATAAATTCTGTTCAACATTTGAATAGATACCACCATAATTGTATCATTTAGACTTAAAAGGTTCTTATTTGGCATATAGCAATCCTAGTTAAAATGTACTAATCCTACCTAATATTGGAAACAAATACAAATCTTAAAAGGAAGCATCAACATTTTTATGTTATGACATTTTAATTTCAACTTAAATATGCAAATATATCACTTAAACTCAGAAAGTTTCTATTTATGATATGTTAGTTCTAATCTTACTCGATATAATTAATATACTACTCTCATGTTTCCTTAGAAAAGATACAAGTCTAACACCTACAACATGAATATTCCTGTTTTACAATAAGGTAGCATCAATATACAAATATTATAAAAAAATAGAATAAATATAACCTAAATGTTCAAAATTAGAAGTTATAATTTACAATTCTCTTAGGAAATAAAGTACACTGCATTAATGAATTGATCATTTTGCTCTTTACTTTTTGAATCACATTTCTTGACTCCTGACCTTTGACATATCAATATTTTCATTCTAAAGATTTAAATATATCTATCCTAAATATGATTTTCTTTGAATGAATGTTTTAAAATTTGTTCTTAAGCTTTATTTCTAGCTTCACAAAATGAATGAAAATTACAAAATACCTGTAAAATCTTTTTTCCCAAATAACTAATATTTTTTTAGAATCCATTTTGAATTAAATTTATTTGCATGTTAATTTTGTAAATCCCTTTAGTAGGCTATCTCAACAAGTTAATTGGTATACATAGCAAGTTTTAGATCCACTTCCTTTTATCGTATAATACACCTTATTAGATATTTATTATTCTATCAATACTAGACCAAAAGTTTATAGATTTGATTGATGTAAACATCTTTTTGGTTTACTAAATTTAAATGTATATAAAATATGTTTTTATTAAATCAGAACATGCATGCGTGCATGCACACACATTTATTTAAATTCATCTAGGTAGAATTTGTTTACTATATAGCTCACCCCTTCAAATCTATATTTGGATGGTATTTTATACTGATTCCACTTATCATAACTTTAACGTTGATTTGGCTAAAACTTTTTAGATGGTGATGAAACAAGTCAGAATTGGAAAACTAGGGTTAGCAGATGGAAGAAAGGCAATCAGGGATGAAATACAGAGAGAGAGAGAGAGAGAGAGAGAGAGAGAGAGAGAGAATAAATAGAGTTACGAGAGTAGGGAGGAAATGAAATTATTGAATAGAAGAGGTGGTTGTGAGGCATGCACGGTAAGAGAAATGGAGAAGGATTTGAAGGATGGAGAAAGTAGGATTACTAGAGAAGAGGAAGATAGCAGATAAAGGAAAATAGTATCATGGAGGGAGAATGGAGGAGATGAGACTGAGAATGAGTCCATCCACTTAGAATTTAATAAAATATAATATATATCTATTTATAATATGAATTGAATAATGTGATTTTTTGTTGTGAGAAAATGATGAATTTTTATTACCAATTCATTATGGTAAAATGGTTATTTTTGTGTTAGTTTACTTAATTTTTTCCATATATTGTATGTTGTTTATAAAAAATAATATCAATTAGTTTATATTTTATGTAGTATCAAATATGGAGAAATGAATTCAAAAAATCAAAGTAAGTACACATGCACACATACATATAAGATAAAGTATAAAAATTATAATGATAATGGGGCTATGTGGGTGTACCCACAGTATAGTGGGGATAGGCTGAGACAAGGTTAGAGACGAGGGTGGGGGCAAGGAGTGGACGTAGGCAGGGATAAGGTTAGAGGGTTAGAGGAGTATGACAAAGAGAAGGCAAAGCGTAGCAAGAAGTGTTAGATTACAACATAAGATAAATAGCGAATAGGGGAATGAGGTGGAAGATAATGATGTGTATGTTTGGTGCATCTTTTGGACCTTTTTGTAATATGTTTTGTTATCTTATTTTGGTATTTTTCTATGTAATTTTGGTCTTTTCTTTTCTTTTTTTTTAAATGTAGTTGTTTTAACAAAATGTTATCTTAGACCATAGCTACAATTAATTTTTTTTGGTATTCATAGAGTAATAAATAGTTTAAGAATATACTAAATTCTTAAGGTACAATATGATGAAAGAAAGAAAATTTTTAGAATGAGACAAATTTTTATGGGCAAGTACAAGAATACATGATTATTAAACATAAGGTTTAGGAAATTTTAGAGTTTTTTCAAGTTGATAAGTGTGTCATTGCATACATTCAATGAGTGAAAATTTTTTGTCCTATGCTTTTTTCTGAAAAAAAATAACACATTTTGATAGAGATAGACAGTGAAACAGAATAATTTTACTATTTTGATTTGAAATCTTAACCCGTGCATAACATGAGTCAAAATTCTCTCTCTCTCTCTCTCTCTCTCTCTCTCTCTATATATATATATATATATATTAGTCAGCATTATTTCCTTTAACAAAACAGGCTCAGAGGACCAACATGGAATAGTTTTCTTATTTTAGAGGACCAAACTGAGATGTTCTAAATTTTAGGCATCAAATCGGGATTTTTTTTGGCTATTTAGTAGGACTCAAGAGTTTAATTGGGGAACTAGTATTACTTCTTGTTTTACTCCTTGTTTTTCTTAAAAGACTATGAAACAATACCCGACAGCACAATGTTAGAAATAATATAATAAAAGATTAACCCGCAAATAGTGTGAATTACGAAACCAATAAATCATTGGATTATGCAATGCTCTTTCTAAATTTTTTATAAGACAATAAGCTTTGTTTGGATTGAGGAATTTGATGAAAAATTTTGATATTTATTCAAATCGCTCTAATTATTTAGATTATATAACTGGTAATTGACAATATAATATAGGTTTTACATACTGTAAATAAATTTAGGAAAAGAAACTCACATATAGTATAAGTTGGATTCAAGTCTTCCTACTTCTAGAATCTAGACGTGATTTCTTGAACCTAAACATTAATCACAACTAATATTTTTCATACCACTAGAAAAGATAATAGAAATGTTTGTACATTTCTATAAAAAATTGTATAATAGTAACGTACAAGGGCCGCAGTAAAGTGGTCAACAACAAAATTATGAAGAAAGGAAGTAAAGACAGAATTGTGTTCCAACATAACCGTCCAGCAGCCTACTCCTTTTACACTCTATACAACGGCAGACGTTACGTTACAAACCAAAGGACCAAACCGGTGGCCCCCACAATACCATGGGCCTCCCGCGAATCCTGCTTTTGTATGCGTGCGACGAAGAGCAAAAATCCGGTCTACGAACCCACTCATGGACCGACTGTTTAAAAATTTGACATATCCTCTCATTAATTCACATATTAAATGCACAATAAAAATGCGGTAAATTTTGGCTCTACTAGACCAAGTCTAATCAAATTTTTGTCATGATGATGTAACATTGGAATAAATGATGATGAAGAATTGAATTTGAAACTGAAAATGAAAACTCTTTTTTCAAAATGATATATCCGAAACTGGAAACTTCAATTATTACTTCAAAGATCTTTACACGTACTTGATTCACATGTTCAAGCACCATGTGCCAAATCAGTTCCTTTGTATCACCAAGCATCATTAAGTTGTACTTTGTTGGCCTATCTTTTTGTTATAAATTTTGCAAAAAAAAAAATTGATTATCGAAAGTGATTGTAGAGAAAATAATAATCGACTAACGTTAGTCTTGAGTAGATTTTGGATTTTCAACATTTTAGTTATAAAAAAAAAATCCTAAAATCCAATTGTAAAAGCAAGCAAGAAAATGAAAAAGAATAACTGAGAATCAGAATTTAAAATCAGATACAATAATTGAACGAGATCAGGCCATATACATTTGGTATAACTTTATTTACATTGTGGAAAATTTTCTTACGTTGATGAATTCGAATGCATAATGCATATCTTCTATTTAAATGAAATTTTCAAGGTACATGGCATGCATCTAAATATGTTGATAGGTTTGCTCGGATAACTTATTGTTCGAATTTCTTTTGCATCATAAGTAGTTTTTTTAAACCACTTTTTTAATTTCATAAATGATTTTCTAATTAAAATTTTAGATTTTCTAACTACCTTTATATCTCATAGATATTATATCACAAAATATACTATAGTATTATTCTAGTTTTTTTTTTCAAATAGTGTTATCTCCAAACACGCTTAAAATTTTTGACATTTTCATATAAAAAAGGGTTTGGTTAAGGGGTGCCTCGTTGAGAAAGGGTTCATGTGCCAATTTTGTTTTAAGAAAATAGTTAATTTGAAAATGAATCCAAATTTAAGGGCACAATAAATGTGAATGTGTCTCCTCATATGACAATTTAAGTGTATTAATGAGTATTAGTACTTTAAGGCTGCGCTTGAATTGAAGGATTTGATGAAGAATTTGAAAATTTCTCAAACTCCTCTAAATGTTTAGACTATTTAGGAGGTATTTGAACTTGTAAATTATAAATTATTATAGTGTTTAAAATATATTTTGATAATTGCTGAATTATAAATCTAAATGCTTTTTAACCAATCTAAACAACTAAAACGATTCGAATGGATTTCAAATCCTTCATTATATTCCTCAATTTAAATGAAGCTGCGTATTTAATTTAACGTGTACGCTGACATTATAAAACTCCTATAAAAGAAATTGCATTTTTAAAACTACTATCGATGTTACCTTATATGTACATTTGATATAACCGTGAGTTTTATGTAAATTGGGTTATAATTAAGGTTTTTAGCCCAATTATACCAATTTACACTGAAATTCTATCAGTTTACACAAATGAACAGAATTGAGGGGGCGCTTGGTTCAAGCTTAGGAATTGGAATTGGAATTGGAATCATACAAAAAAACTTTGTATGGGTTTTGGACAAAGGTATGATTACAAATGGGGGTGCTTGGTAAATATTGGTAAGGAATGGGTATCAAATTTAATAATCAATTTTTTACCTTTAATTTCTTTTTTCTTTTCATATCTTTCTTCTTCCTCGTTCAAATGCTTATCCCACATACTCATCCACCATATATATATTCATATATAAATATTAATTATCTGTTTAAAATATATTTATAAATATTTATAAATATAAATATAAATATATTTATATAAATAAATAAATATATTTATATAAATAAATAAATATATTTATTTATATAAATTTATAAATATATTTATTTCAATTTTGTTTTGTAATATGTATATTAATATCTATATTTCAAATATGTATATAATATATATAAATTATAGTAATATTAATATGTATATTTCAATTATGTATATAATATATATAAATTATAGTAATATTAATATGTATATTTCAAATATGTATATTATATAGATTATATCAATTGAAATAAATAATATATATATTTATATATAAATATTTTTGTTTAAAATATATTTATAAATTTATTTATATTTATATTTATATAAATATATGTGTTTATATATATTTATATAAATATATTTATTTCAATTTGTATATTTCAATTAATATTTATATTTTATTATATATAAATTATATTAATATTAATATGTATATTTCAATTATGTATATTAGATATATTATATCAATTGAAATAAATATATATATTTATAAATATATTTATATAAATATATAAATATATATTTCAATTTTTTATAATATTTATATTAATATATATTTATATATGTATATTAAATATATATTAATATACATATAAATATATATTAATATACATATTATAAAATAAAATTGAAATAAAAAATATTATATATATAAATAAATAAATATTAATATATAGAAACAGAGCCAGTATATATTTAAAAAAAATCCCAAAAATAATTTTTTTTTAAGATTTGGGAATCAAATGTGGGATTCATCAAAACCCTCCAATCTATTTGGGTATTGAGAGTGGCTGATTTTTCATGAATCATTCCAAGATTTCAAAACCTATACCCATTAGCCAAGCAACAATTTTGGGGTTCAATCCAATTCTTGATTCCTATACCCTCCAACCAAGCACCCCCTAAGTGATTTCACTCCATTTAGGGCATCGACTCAAGGGAGGTATAACTTCTTTTATCTTTTTTGTCTCTCCCCTATGTGATCCAACGTGCTAAGTGAGAATTGCATGTCTACTTTGCTTTCCTTGTTTTTTCCTTAATTCCTTTCATTCATTTCATTCACTTTTGCTTTTATTAAAGTTATTCTTTTATGGGGTATGTGTACACCTCTTGGCTTGTAATAGATAGGGCTTGGAGAGCATCTTTAGTCACTTTTCCCCTTCCCCATTTGTTTTAGTTAGCCAATGTAATAGGTTCATTAGCTTGATTGCTTGCTTTTGTTGCTACGTGTTAATTTGCTTTATTAGGCTCTTGCATTTAGTCGAGCATGCTAAGTGTTATGTGCTACGTGTTTACAAGTGATTGGCATGTCTACTTGCTTTCTATAGTCGTAGATGAATGTGATGAATGTACGTCACCGTGGCTAGTCCAATGCTAGTCATGGTCTTCCCCCTCGAACTCTCGCAAGTCCAACGCTTGTGAAAAGCGTTAGTGAAGGGCTAGTCCAATGCTAGACCCATTAGGGCCGTCCCCGCGCTAGCACATACTTGCATGCCTTCATTACATCTTCATTCATTCTTTCCTTTTAGTTTTACATTTGGCATGATCCTCCAATCCTCATGCTAGTTATAGGGTACATTTGCTTGAGAGTCCCCTTTAGGTAAGGGAAACGAGCGAGTGTGGCTACAAAATAGCCTTAGCACGCTAGTTCTTCCTTCTAATCAAAGGGAAAATTAAAATCATGAAGATAGAAGTCATTCCCGTACCCGACTTGATGCATTCCTCTAGGATCATGCACCTCCATTTTACCATATCATTTTTTCATCTACATTTTCTCACTACTTATATTTTTTACTCCACATGCCATGTTCACACACTTTCTCTTCTTTCCCTATCACTTATTTATTTTCTACCTCACAAATTGCACCCAATTGTACTTAGATGCATTTACTACCATTATACCATATTTTGATCCACTTGCACACATACACCTTCATTTTCTCAATTGGCACACATGCACTTTTCTTACATTTGCACACATGCACTTTTATTACATTTGCACACTTGCACTTACATTTGTATTTGTATTTTATTTTATTTTGCATTCCTCTTACATTTTCACACTTGCACTCATATTTGGGTCTTCATTTGCATTACCCGTGACCTCTATGAGAGTTTTCCTTATTGGCCATCACAACTCATGTGATTGGGACCAAAAAGCCTCATAAGAGACATTTTAGATTTAGGATTGCATTTTTTTTCATATCCATTAGTCACATCCAACATGCAACACATATTTTGGGTAGAAGAATTAAGAAAAGAAGGGCTAAGTCACGCAACTAGCTTTGGCTAGGGTAAGGGAGTGCCTTAGGCTTTGCCTTTGCCTTCTCCCTTATCAAATGTGACCCCCGATCCCTTTCTTTGGTTACGTAGACCTAAGAGTTCTTTAAAAAGGGTTTGTTTACTTTTCTTTCCAAAAAATCACTTTTTGGGTGACTTGGTACACCCTAACTCTATACCAAGTGGCGACTCCATTTTCCATTCAAAAACCCTTTTTGAACTTTGTTTGGCCAAACCGTCGCATTTCACAATCCCACGGCCTTTTATTTTCATTTTCACACACGTTCACATACATATCCCACACACTACTTTCACATACTCAAAAAGTGGGGCGCGACAGATATACTTTCAGTTATGAAGCAAATCAGATTCAAAAATCAAGTGCAATTAAAAGAAACAAAGGTTGCTGAAAGCTGTCGGACGCTTGTGAAGACAGGATCGGACGTCTGACAATCATTGCGCAACTTCAAACGCATGAAGAACTCCATCACCGGACGTCTGAAGGAAATAAGACATTTCCCCTAACTCACTGATCTCGATAGGACGCAAGCATCGGACGTCCTATAGGATCCTTCAAACTCGACGAAAGCTGTCGGACGCTCACAAAGACAATATCGGGTGTCCGATAGAATTGAGATATTCCTTTTAACTCATTGTCTGCTTTCGGACGCAAGCACCGGACGTCTGATAGAATTGAAGAAAACCTCTTAAACTCATTGCCTGCTATCGGACGGAAGAAACCAGACTACCGGACGTCCGATTCTCCAACGGTTAGTTGACTTTTCAGCTACTTTCTATCCGTTGGAAGTATTAATAAAGCACTTTCTTGATCTCCTATAAATAGGGCATGGTCAAAATCTTCAAACAACTTTTACACACTAAAGATACAAAAGATCTAGAGTGATTTTAGTGAGAAAATACTTTTCAAGGAAGATTTGTAGTCTTGGTGGTGTGAAGTTCGTTGTAAACTTTTCATTTGTGAGTGAATACTTCAATAATGTAGCTCTGTGAGGGTTGTCCTGAGGGATAGTAAAACTTCCTAATTTGACCGAGTGGAGCTTCAGGCAAGGAGGAAGTGAACCTTTCTTTGTACACAAGATTGGTTGTATTTCATCAATTTGAAGAAGTTTGTTCCATAAATTGATCTACAAGTTCAAGAGGAGTTTGGTAGTCAATTGGTTTGCAATTCTTCCCTTCTTATTTACTTATTGTTATCTTGTGATCTTTAAATTGCTTATCTCTTCTACTCCCAAGCAATCTTACTTTTTTACTAATTGTTTCATTGTGTGGTCACCTAGAAAAGAGGATAAATTTCATATTGAACAAAAAGGAGTCCATAACTTGATTAGTTTTTATAACCAACCTAATTCACCCCCTCTTAGGTTGTCTTCGGGTCTTACAATTGGTATCAGAGCTTGGTCTCCTAAAGATTAAGCTCAAGCGGCTTAGGAGTAAAGATGACAACCAACAATGTCATATTTTTGGAAGGAGAATCTATGATTAGACCACCTATGTTTAATGGGTCGAATTATGTGAATTGGAAAGAAAGAATGATTATCTTCTTGCAATCGATTGATATTGAATTGTGGTTTATTATTAATGAAGGTCCATATGATGCCTCTATAGTAGATGATATTACTCATAGATCAAGACTAAAAACTAGAAATGAATTGACTGCAGTTGATAGAGCTCATCTCACCTTAAATGCAAAAGCCATGAATGTGTTATATAGTGCTTTAGACTCACATGAATCTATTAGAGTCAAGGGTTGCAAGTCAGTTAAAGAAATTTGGGACAAACTGAAAGAAATTCATGAAGGTAATGGGAATGTTAGAGAATAAAAGAAATCTATTTTAGTTACCAAATATGAATCATTTAAGATGGAACCTCATGAAAATATTGATCAAATGTATTGTAGATTCAATGATCTCATTAAGGATTTAGAAGTGTTGGAAAAGGAATACTCTCTAGATGAGAAAAATAGAAAAATCCTAAATGCCTTGTCCAAAAATTGAGAAAGTAAAGTGACTGCTATTGAGGAGGATAAAGATTTGAATTCTATGCCTATTGAATCTCTTATTCATTCTCTAACCTCTTAAGAGATGAAACTTAAGATTAAGGTACAAGAAGAAGAAAATGCAAAGGTAAGAAGGAGTATTGCTCTAAAAGCATCTCAAGATGAAGATGATTTTGTTTCATTGGATGGAGAAGATTTGGATGTTGATGACAATGATCTTGCTCTCATCACACAAAGTTTCAAGAGAATCCTCAACAAAAGGAGATTTAGAAGAGGAGGATCTAGCAATTCTGATTCAAATCAATTCAACAATGTAAGAAACAGATAAAAGCATGAGGCCAACAAAAAATAAGGTAACAAATGCTATGAATGCGACCAACTTGGACACTACATGAGTGAGTATCCAATGAAGAAGAGGAAAACTGAAAGAAAATCAAGATTCAACAACTTCCAATTCACATGGAATGAATGCAACTCTGATGGTGAAATTGAAGAAGAAGAAGAATCTGCTCAATTGACTTTCATGGCCATTGAAGATAATGAGGTAACGACTTCTAACCCTCAATTTGAAAGTGATGGTGAAACTGATGATGATCTTGAATCTTTCATTAAAAAGTTGCATGATAACTTGAAAGAATCTTATGCTAGAAACAAGGAATTAAAACACAAAATTAGTTTTCTTCTTAAGCATAATACACGTCTTTTTCAAGAAAATAAAAAATTGAAAACTGAAAATGATTGCTTAAAAAATGGTGAGATTGATCTACAAAATGAGTTTGATAGAAAAACAAACCTTTGTGAAATGTTTAAAAAGGAGCAAGGTGATTTGAAAAGAAGAATAAATAATTTAAATGAGTTGTTCCAATAAAAAAAATAAAACTGTTATCAAGGAAATGGAACAAAAACTCGTTTTGACACTCATGAGAAGAAATTAAATTCTGGTGCAAATGATTTTGTAAGATTTATTAAACCTGGTTTTGCAAATAACTCATTGGTTATGTGTAATTTTTGTTGTCAAAAAGGTCACATGAAAAGCAATTGTTATGTGAGAAAGAACATGTGAAGAGGCATGAAATGCATGTCGGTAGTTAGACATGATGCTAACTCTCAAGGACCCAAAAATTTTTGGATACCATCTATTAGTTCTTCAACTCTTGAATAGGTAAATTTGGTGAACATTATTAAGGAATCAAAGTGGTTCATAGACAGTGAATGTTCAAGACACATGACCAGTGATCCATTACAATTCATCAAAACTCAAGCCAAAATCTTGTGGCAAGTGACATCTGGAGATGACATGAAAACTAAAACAATTGGAATAGGAGATATTGATAAAATTGGTGAGATTCTTGTTCATAATGTTCGTTTGTAATTTTCTTTTGATGTTTCTGATGTTTTGAACTGAGTTTTCCTCAATGTTTTTGGATATTACTGAATTTTTACAATGACAAAAAGGGAAAAAAAAGAATAATGCTGATCTAATTATGCTGATCTAACGATGGTTTGTTTTGATTGTTATTTCTCTGTTTGGTATCAATTTTCTATTTTTTGGCTGATGATTGTTGAATGTTGGTATGTTGATGATTGCTGAATTCTGGTATCATTTTTCTGTTTTTGTTTGGAATATTGGATTCTCTGTTATTGTTGCCGGATTATGGTTGCTAACTTTTACTCTCATCTTATGATGACAAAAAGGGGGAGGAATGGATGCTATGTGTAAGGGGGAGTTATTATAAATTTAAAATTTTGGATGCAATGAGTAAGGGGGACCTTATGCTCAATCTCTTTTCTTTCTTCCATCCATTGTTTTGTCATTATCAAAAAGGGGGAGATTGTTGATCTTTGTCCCTAACTTTTGATGTTTACAAAATAAATGGATGATACTAATATCTCTTCAAGATATACTTTCAGTTATGAAGTAAATCAGATTCAAAGATCAAGTGCAATTGAAAGAAACAAAGGTTGCTGAAAGCTATCGGACGCTTGTGAAGACAGGATCGGACGTCCGACAATCATTGCACAACTTCGGACGCATGAAGAACTCCATCACCGGACGTCCAAAGGAAATAAGACATTCCCCGTAACTCACTGACCTCGATCGGACGCAAGCATCGGACGTCCAATAGGATACTTCAAACTCGACGATATTCCTTCTAATTCATTGTCTACAAGCTCAAGAGGAGTTTGGTAGTCAATTGGTTTGCAATTCTTTCCTTCTTATTTACTTATTGTTATCTTGTGATTTTTAAATTGCTTATCTATTCTAATCCCAAGCAATCTTACTTTTTTACTAATTGTTTCATTGTGTGGTCACCTACAAAAGAGGGTAAATTTCATATTGAACAAAAAGGTGTCCATAATTTGTTTAGTTTTTATAATCAACCGAATTCACCCCCTATTAGGTTGTCTTCGGGTCTTACACCTTTACTTTGGCCGAAATTTTGAGTGAGGAAAAAAGAGAAATGCTTCAACTTCCAACTTCCAATCATGCTTGAATCTTGAGTTTTAATCATTAATCTTGCAAACTACTCCATAAAAGATGACACTTAAGGAGGATTAAGGGCTTTGGTGGAAAGATTTTGGAGGAAGTTCTACTAGATTCCACCCAACCTTGGCTTGCTACTTGAGAGGTAATTCTTGGAGTTCTTGGTGTAACTTGCAAAGCTTGAGGAGCTTGAAGTAAATCTTAAATCATGAATTTTAATGTTTTAAATTAGTAGGGTATGCATGTAATTAAGGTGCTTAGATAACCTAGATACTTGGGTTGTTGACAGCTTGGCTTGGGTTCTTGTTTTTGAAGCTTGGATCATGGATTTATGTTTATGCCTTCTATGTGTTTGATATATGGTTAGGTGTATTAGGTGAGGATTTCTTTAGGTTTTCTTGGTTGTGTTAGCATGAGAATCATGGCTAAAGTAAGCTTAGTTAACTTGGTACACATGAAATAAAAATTGAACAATCACAAGTTGGAATTTATGCTTGGGCTGGCCGAATTTTTTAGTTTCAATTTTGTGAGGATTTTTGTGTTGTTTTGGTGAGATTTGTGCTCAAGGAACTTGTTTTAACCTTACCCTAGAAGTGGATGTTATGTAAGTCTGTTTGAGTAGTAGTTTTGTTGGAGTAAAGTTAAGAAAATTAGGTGGAAATTTTCTATTTTGGGGTTGCTTGCTGGCCGCCTGTTATGCTGTTGCAATTTCCAGCTTTTCTAGCTAACTTTATGATGCATCTTGGTGAGTTTTTGCTTGGGAGACTTGGTACTTCATTAGTCTTGATGTATGTGTTGAGATTGATCAATTTGAAGAAAGTTTAATTCTTGAAACTAGAAGCCAAAGTGGACTGAAATTCTGTTTCCAAATGTATGCATGCTGACCGGTTTTCTTGAGTTTATTTCTCTTCAATTCTTGGTTTGTTTTGATGAAAGTTTGGCTCAAACTTGTGTTATAAACTTAGTAGACCTCTTGTAGACTAATTTGTAGCGAAAACCATGCATTTAACTTGAAGAAAACTTGAGTTTTGATTGGCTTTTGAGTTGAATTTCCTGATTTTCGAGTGTTGAATAGGGCTGCTATTTTGGCCTTGTTTCGTCTTCGATTCGTGATAGGTTAGACTTGAAATCGCTTGTACTATTTGCCAATACATAATACTAGAGTTGTGCGTCGATTTGGTCGTAAACCGATTACTCAAAGGGAGTGAAAATTAGCTATCTTTCATTGCCAAAAACTGGAAGTTTCCAGCAATTGTACCCTTTTCATGTATTTACTGTTGCTCTTAGTTTTGATCCGAGTAACATTCTTTTCACGCCACACCTTGCTTGAATCATAAACTAACGTGTATTGGTGATTTCCTCGAACTTGCACCTTTGCGTAGGTTTTAAAACTTATGTCCTTTTGAAATCTCTTTTGAGTCATTGATCGCTTCGAAGTCGAGTCGCTCTAGTAGCTCTCTCGATCATTCCTTCCTTTGTTTAGTTGCTCTAGTTGGAATCTTAAAGTTTCGCACTTGCTTGAATATAGGTTTTAATATGGAAAATGAGGATAACCTTGATGGGACCATTTGATTTGCTCTGCTTTGTCGGTGAGTGCTCTGATGCATGTTATTTGATTATGCATGACTTGAGAAAATGCTATTATTTGCTTAAGTACTCTCCTTTGAATGACATATTAATAAGTGAATGACGGTTGTGATTTTCTTGTCTTGTTAATTTGCTATGAGTACATGTTCACATTGCATAAATGCATGACAAATATGCAAGAATGTAGGCCGATGTGTACTTTATCGCATCGGCTAAACTGAGCTTAACCCTATGCTGGCACCTTATCCGAGACCCGCCATTTACGAGATCGGATCAGCTAGACAGCTTTGGATTTATAACTTACCAATGTTAAGTGCAAAGCCCAAAAATCTTTGCCAAAAGGTCTTGAGTACAATGTTTCATGTTAAATGAGGGGATTGTTGATTTTTGGATGGCATAAGGTGAATTTTAAATGAGAGGATTGTTGATCTTTCGGAAGACATGAGGTGGGAGTTCGGAGGTTATAAGGTGGTAAAATGTAATGGATTATTTATTGGCAGTTATAAGGTGAATGTTGCTCCCTGTGAGTCCCGTATCCTTTTAATGTTTAAATTATTGTTCATCATTATATTTACTTGAATGAAGGATTGAATGCATGCATGAATGTTATTGTTTATCAAGTATTTTACATTGAAAGATTCCTATTACAATTAGTTGTTCCATTACCAGTTTCTAAAGTTGAATATCGATTTACTTGAACCTATATTACTTGGCTTAACCCTATGCTGGCACCCTATCCGAGACCCCCCCATTTGCGAGATCGGATCAGCTGGACAGCTTTCGGTTTATAACTTACCAATGTTAAGTGCAAAGCTCAAAACTCTTTGACAAAAGGCATTGAGTACAATGTTTAATGTTTAATGTTAAATGAGGGGATTGTTTATTTTTGGAGGGCATAAGGTGAACGTTAAATGACGGGATTGTTGATCTTACGGAGGATATAAGGTGGGAGTTCGGAGGTTATATGGTGGTAAAATGTAGGGGATTTTTTATTGACAGTTATAAGGTGAATGTTGCTCCCTGTGAGCCCCGTATCCTTTTAATGTTTAAATTATTGTTCATTCTTGTATTTACTTGAACGAATGATTGAATGCATGTATGAATGTTATTGTTTATCAAGTATTTTATATTGAAAGATTCCTATTACAATTAGTTGTTCCACTACCAGTTTCTAAAGTTGAGTATCGATTTACTTGAACCTATATTACTTGGAAAAACATGCTTACATGTTAAATTGTGTTATTCTCTTATTTTGCTTGTTTACCTGGAATGCTCACTCAACGTAAGCTCATCCCACGTTTTATTTTTGTTAACAAGATTCGGATCCGAGAGTGCTCAAGAATACTGTTGGAATGTGTTGAGAGACTTTAAGTTTTTATTTTAGTAGAAATGACTGTAGTGTATATATTTTTGGATTGTAATTAAGATAGACGCCGAATGATGATTCTTTTGTACGCGAACCTATGTAATAGCTTTTGGATGTATGTAAATGTTATTTTGGGGGTGTAATGAATATTATTTTAGTTAGTTTAGAAATTTCAAGTAATTCCTGCTATGGATTATAGTGAGTCCTGGCGAGAGTTGAGCAGGCGGTTCGTTGACCCCTCTGGTTCGCCTTTGGAAAAAGTGAAGCTGTCACAGTTGGTATAAGAGCCTAGACTGCAGATCACTGTAGAGTATCCTAAACTGAAAGTTAAGGATACCGGACTGTGGGACTAATGTGGCTGTTAAGTGAAACATTGAACATCTATGATATCATTGGTTTTGAAGACAAGTTCTTTGCGCGTTTCTTATCTAGGAATTGGCGGTGAAAGAAGAGGATTTTGAGGGGTTGATTTCAAGAATAAATGATGAGTTTCTTAGATAACGGTAAAATTTGATATCTAGGAGTCGAATCTTTGACTTGAAGACTTATGAAGCTCTCATTTCGTTTGAAGTATCCCTTTAAGATTTTGAGATTCGAATATATTTGGCCGCAACTAGAAGTGACTCTTGGAGTGCTTGATTAAGTATAGTTTTCCCGCAACTGTCGTTGACAGATTTTTGTTTTAGAAAGATAGAGTTGATCGGATCTGTTATGATATGATCTAGTGACCATTGATTTTGACTTGTGTGAAAAGGATAATGGGGTTGGAAGTGAGAATTGTTTAATGTGTTTAATGCCTTCAACATGAATGTGTGTGACTTTTGGTTTCAACTTGTGTTGATTAAATAGCTCTGATTGAGCCTAATTGGTAGTTAGAATTGATTGTGACTACGTTGCTTGTGAAAATGTTTTAGTCTAATTTGTCAGTTATTATTTTTGAATATATGTGCTTGTCATTGTTATGTTCACATGCATATGTGTGTGTATGTTCATAATGAATATTGGATTAATGCACATCTACATAGACTGGTTGAGAAAAAAATAGAAGCTGAAAGACAACAATGGGGACGTCCACGTGGACAAACCCAAAATCAAAGGGAAGAGAGTGGGTCTGTGGCTAATCAAAACCACTGAAACAAGGGATGGGACAAATGATCAAGTGGCATTGGATATAAATCGTATGACGGACTTGTTAGAACGTTTAGTACCCCAGTAGGGCCAAGAGGCTGGACAAGTGAATCAACAAAGAGACCAAGAGATCGAAGAGGATAAAGCATTGGAGAGATTTCAAAAGTTTCCTCCACCTAAGTTTTCTGGGTGTCCTGACCCTGAAATAGCTGCAAGTTGGTTAGAAAATATGATAAATATCTTTGCTGCTCTAAGATATACAGAGGAAAGACAGGTGATATTTGCTGTATTTCAGTTTAAGAGAGCAGCCCGATCATGGGGGAATGTCGTAAAGACTAAGTGGATATTGTGGGACGTCTAATCACACTGAGAAAAACTGTTGGAAAAAATGGTGAAAGTGTTTTATTTGTGGAAGTGCAGATCATCAACGTGTAAACTGCCCAAAAAATCAATGAAGAGAGAGTGCTCCTCAGCAAATGGATAAAGATGTCTCTAAACAAGCAAAGGAAGGAGGGAACAGATCTCGAGAACTAGCTAGAACCTATGCTATTTATGGACAACCGTCTTTAGAGTCGACAAGGGTGATAGAAAGTGAGAATTTTGAGAACGAAATCTTTTATGGGGAGAGAGTGTCAGGACTCGAAAAATTAATTTATATTTTATTTTATATCTTTGAATGCATTTTCTTTACTTTAAATTACTGCCTTAATTTCCTAAATATTTTTTATAAGTGAATCAAATTTTTAAATCATTTTCCTTGTATAAGTTAATACATGTTAAGTTCGCAATGCATTATGAAAGTAGGACCCACTAGTGAGGTGCGTGCGATAAATTTTTGAAGATTAGAAAGATTTTTATGTAAACGAATATTATTTTATAAGGTGTTAAGGGATAATTAGAGGTTGGATAGATATTTTAGTGATTGGAAGACAATTAGATGAGGATTAACCATAGCAAACCACTTGGCACAATTGTGATGGTCCTTTAACCTTGGCTAAGACCTTTCTTAACCCTTTAATTAACAAAAAAAAAATTGGCAAAAAATTCTATCACCTTTCCCTTTCCTTTGGCCGAAATTTTGAGTGAGGAAAAGAGAGAAATGTTTCAACTTCCAACTTCCAATCTTGTTTGAATCTTGAGTTTTAACCATTAATCTTGCAAACTACTCCATAAAAGGTGGCACTTAGGAAGGATTAAGGGCTTTGGTGGAAAGATTTTGGAGGAAGTTGTGACGCCCCCACTTCACCCAAGGGCGAACCTAAGGGTATCCACGGAACGCCTGCCCAACTCTCGCCGGGACTCACTACAATCCGTAATACAAAAGGTAGAAATACTTCAAATATTTTCAATAAAAAATTAAAGTACTCCGAAACATTTCACACTTAAAATTAGTTAACCTTCAAGCTTAAATACAACCTAAAAGAATATGTACTACAGTTATAAGCTACAATACAACTTAAAGTCTTCAAAAGAAAACAACCTAGTACTACTCGCGGGCACTCTCGATCTTGAACCCTGTTAAGGAAAACAAAAGTGTGGAATGAACTAAATAGCCCAGTGAGGTTCCAAACTACACTAGCAGTTCTAATAAATCAAGTAAATTGAGCATAACACATGTATGGTTCAAGGTTTTACATTGGCACATTAAAAAGAAACAGTTATCATTGTACAGAAATAAACACACATTGAAAGGATATGATGTTCACTTGGAACGATTTCGGTCTACTTCACCTTTTAACTCCAGTGATCCCCTCGGTTTGTCTGGCCATCACCTTATCCCTCCAGTGGTAATATTTGAGTATACCGAAACGGTGACCCAGGGTTCCAACCTATCCGACCGAGCCCAGTCCTGACTCGAGCAGGTTAGTAACCAAGGGCAGGATCCAGTTCAGTTTAGAGCTTACAACATTTGCAAGTAATCAAGTAAATCGGTAAACGGTAGTAGTTCACGGTTAACGGTAGAAATTTATGATTAAACGGTAGAAATTTGTCATTTTAGTAGGTCGAGTGAGATAAAGTACACACTCGCCTTAAAACGGTGGACAGTTACATAGGAGCAATTATAGGGTGCACTTAACACTTAAGTACACATTAACTATGAAGTAAACATGTAGCAAAACTGTTCAAGTCAAGTACACGTATAAGGAACACTCACCGAAATCAAGAGTGCAAAACAAGAGCGAGGCAAGATCAAACGAGTTCCTCGGGATCCTCTTGATCGCCTGAGACATGTACAATTACAATTCACCTAGGCATTCAACCAAGGTCTAGTAGTATTCCCGCTACTCTCACTTAAGAGGTAATGTGTTCAAATCGAATGCAAATATCACTTAATAACTTAATCCACGAGGGTAGCATTTGAAAATATCTAAGAATACATGAATCCGAGTCAAATCAGGTCCACGATTCTCCAAGTTGAAGATTAAACAGATCTCTAAGTTTTGGCACGAAAACTAAGAAAGATGGAGGATTAGTTTCTTGTCAAAATTCCCTATTTGAACGCCCAAGTTTCAAGTATAAGTGAGCTTTTATCATTTTTCAAACTCATTTAGTTAAAGTCTAGTAAAACCGCCACTAATGGCTCACTAACTTCTTTAGTCACCAATTCAATTTGTATCCGTAAATCGAGTAAAATTCTCAAGTTCTCTTTTAATAAAAACCTCACTCAACGTCCTTTTTCAACGATTAAATCGAGGGTTTACAGTCAAGAGGCTATGGCAATAGAAGCTTTGGCTTTCAAATAAGGAAGATAAACACATTTTTACTTGGAAGCTCGGCCAAAACATTCTGAATATTACTAA
Source organism: Coffea eugenioides (assembly GCF_003713205.1). Taxonomy (NCBI): domain Eukaryota; kingdom Viridiplantae; phylum Streptophyta; class Magnoliopsida; order Gentianales; family Rubiaceae; genus Coffea; species Coffea eugenioides. The sequence goes on from NC_040037.1 coordinate 18,705,517, forward strand.
TTACGTTCATAAGAAACTTTTCAAATCATTCTTTTAAAATACTTGTACGATTGCCAACTCTTGTACAATTATCAAAGCCATAAGAATAGGGGTTGAAGTCCCTAATTTAAGTACAAAGAGAAGTACCATTAACCAAGAGAGTTATATAACCAAGTAAATGCATCAAGAGAGGTTTATCCTTCGAAAACCAAGATTTGAAATGAAAGTTCAAAGATCCAAAGAGACCTTGTATTAAACCATGAAAACAAACTTAAAACGGTCCAACAATCACAAAGGATGGTGGAAAGTTCTTAAAGGAGTAATTTGGTTGAAAACAGAAATTTTCTAGTTTAGAGGGACATTATTTTGAAAAATCGTATCTCGAGTTTTGTAATTCCAAAAATAGAAAACTTTATACCGTTGGAATCGTTCGGAGTACTAAAAGTTCCTAGAAGACACTTTCCTAAGATTCTAAATGGAAGACATTCAAATTTCAGCTCAAAGTGGCTGATTTGAACAAGCAAGACAGTTTTGGTCATGTTTTTCGGCAAACTTTGGAAATTCAGAAAAATTTCCAGAAAGTGAACTAGCCTCTGAAATTTGTAACACAATAAAAATTTTAATCAAGGTTTCAAACACAACAAACGGAACTAAATTCGGAATTTTGAGCGCCAAAATATAGCAGATCAAAGTTGGCCAAAATTGAAGACAGTTCGGTAAATTTTCTAGATTTGAAGAACAAATTTGGCACATCATTTGGGTATCGAAATGGTCTTAGAATAAGACCAAATTTGGTACAATTCAAATTCCATATGAGGACTATTCCTCTATCAGATTTCATGTAAAAACTCGTACGGGAAGGTAGTTAACAAAACTACCAAAGTTCAAGAAATTCCCAAAGCAAATCTGTCTTCTTGCTTTCTTTTCCTTTCCAAACACTTTGCACCATGAAATCATTCCCATTTTTGTTCATTTGTGACACCAAGGTCCAAGAAACATTTCATAAGCAATTGATAGTTGGTTGACATCAAAATTTCAAAATAAAACATTTCACAAACAACTAAACCAGTCGGCCAGCAAAAGGAAGGGTTTTCCAGCTTTGCCACAGTTTGGAAATTGAACCATATTTCACTCAATACAACTTGGAATTGAGAATGGTTGGTGGCGTTGGAAATTAGGTTCCAAAAGCTACATTTCATTAGAAGAAATCATTGCAAAAATAAGTTCACAAGTAGTTCAAATTCAAGCCACAAGTTACAACTTCTCATCTCCATTCAAATGAACAGGCTGAACAGAGCAGAATAGAATAGCCGACTTTATCAATTCACTGCAGTTACGGATGTCTAGTTTCAAATGCCACAAATGGCACTCGATTTTTGACTTTTGTACAAAGAGATATGTTTGATCAAAGGTACACTGTTTTGACCTTCGAATGACCATTTCCAGATTTCTTACAGTTTCGAAAATTCTAGTTTTGCTCAACCAAATCAAACAATTTTTGGTAGAAACTTTCTACACACAATATACAACATATATCAACCAATTTCACAGCCAAACAACCAACAAAAATTCGAAATTCAATCAAGATAAAAGCAGGACAGATTCGCCCAGCTTACTCCCTCTCACGGTTTTCTCTCTTTCTTTTTCCTCTTCTAGTTTCTTCTAGTAGAACTCATCACAAACACACTAACACACACATAAACATCATGGCAGCCCTCATTTAACAAAGGTGGGAGTTCATAGAGCCCACTTCAACCAACCAAATCCAAGCAACAACAACCAAAAGGAAGCTACAAGATTCAAAACCAAGAAATGAAACAAGAAAGTAAAAGCTTTGGTGGAGGAGTTTATACCTTCAAAACTCAAGATGAAACCTTTGATGAAACCAGAAATTTTTACCAGAAACTCTCCAAGAAAAGTCCTCAAGATTACTCCTTACTCCTAAATGAAGTGTTACTCCAAGTTATTTGCGATTTGGTGAAGGTTTGGTGAGTGAAATCAAGCTAAACAAATGGAGTTTTTTCTTTCTTGTTGGTCTGGCCGAAAATGAGGAAGTGAGGAGAGAGAGATGAGGGTTTGTTTGTGTGATGAAACTTGGAGGGAAAGAATGAAATAGTAGCCATAAGTGTTGGGCAAAAGTCAACTCTCACTAGTGTCGCGCGCGGGTTTCGTTTCGCCGTTTTCTCTCGGGTTTGTTTCACTTGTACACTAAACCTCCAATATAATCCTTTAATATTATAATTATTCACTCTTAGTAGTCTAGTATTAAATCCTCAAATCTCTAATTAGTCGCGCGGTGTGACTTTCGAGAAATCTTCGACGCACGCGCGATAAAAGTTTACTTTAAACTCACTCACATCTAATCCCTCAATTAACTTTTCTTAGTCTACTATTGATCATTCTTGATTCTCCAAGACTAATGTACTCCGGGATCGAATTTACCTTGATAAACGTGTATTCACCATTTCTCGCTAAACGAGCTGTAGAAAAATTAAATTTGCTAACTAAACATTTTAAAATTATAAAAGAGACATTTTTGCATACAATGGACTTGAAATGGATGAAATAAATTATTTGGGGTAAACGGGTGAATAAATAATTAAATAAACCAGTAAAATAAAATAAAAATATGAAAAATTTTGGGTCCTCACAGAAGTTCAACTAGATTCCACCCAACCTTGGCTTGCTACTTGAGAGGTAATTCTTGGAGGTTAAGGTGCACCTTGCAAAGCTTGAGGAGCTTGAGGTAAACCTTAAGTCATGAATTTTAATGCTTTAAATTAGCAGGGTATGCATGTAATTAAGGTGCTTAGATAACCTAGATACTTGGGATGTTGATGGCTTGGCTTGAGTTCTTGTTTTTGAAGCTTGGATCATGGGTTTATGTTTATGTCTTATGTGACGCCCCCACTTCTCCCAAGGGCGAACCCAAAGGTATCGGCAGGACGCCTGCCCAACTTTCGCCGAGACTCACTACAATCCATAATTCAAAACTAGAAATACTTCAAATAATATCAATATATATTTAAAGTACTTCAAAACATTTCATACTTACAATTAGTTAACCTTCAAGTTTAAATACAACCCAACGGAATATGTACCATAGTCATCTAGTATAATACAACTAAAGTCTCCAAAAGGAAACAACTTAGTACTATTCACGAGCACTCTCGGTCTTGAACCCTGTTAAGGAAAACAAAAACGTGGAATGAGCTAAACAGCCCAATGAGGTTCCAAGACACTCTAGCCAGTATCTATAAATCAAGTATTTGAGCATAATACATGTATGATCAAGGTTGCCACATTGGCACATTAACATGAAACATATCATTAAACAAAATAAAAACCACATATTGGAAGGAACGGTTTTCCAGTGAACCATTTCGTCAACTTCACCTTTATAACTTCAACCCCTCGATTTGTCTTAGCCTTCACTTTATCCTCCAGTGGTAATACTCGGAGAGACCGAAACAGTGGCCCAGTTCAACCTACCCGACTGATCCCTTCCCTAGCTCGAGTAGTTAGTAACCAGGAGACAGGATCTTAGTTAGCTTAACTTACAAACATGTCCAAAGTAATCAATAAATCGGTAAAATCTGTTGAACAGTAGAAATTTGTCATTTTAGTAGACGAGTGAGATAAAATACATACTTGCCTTAAAACTGCCAATTTCATAAGAGCAATACATGTAAACACTTAACACTTAAACACGTTAAGCAATATGCCTGTAATTTCAATATGAACACGGAATTTAAGGTAATCAAGTAATCAAGTTAAGCAGGTAATCAAGTAAATCGGTAAACGGTAGATCGGTTGAACGGTAAATTGGTAATCGATAAATCGGTAAATCGGTTGGACGGTAGAAATTTGTCATTTTAGTAGGTCGAGTGAGATAAAGTACACACTCGACTTAAAACAGTGGAAAAGTTCATAGGAGCAATTATCGGTAGCGCACTTAATAGTTAAACACATAATGACCATGGAGTAAACATGTCGTAAAACTATTCAAGTCACGTACTCCTATATGGAAACACTCACCAATTCAAAACAAGTGAATAAGTGCTCACAACAAGTGTTTAGGCGTCCGCTTCGAGTTCCTCTTGCAAGGTCCCCGTGAGCACCTGAGCAAACAATAATTAACTTCACTCAGAATCATGCCTTTACCAAGAAAGGATGCACACTCATTTAGACTAAATCAAAGTCTTAAAAGAGAGATTTAATTCTCTCAACTCGAGGTCCAAGAGTGAAGTTTTAAAGTTCGAAGAGAGACTAGCATCTTCCATGAAATCAAGTTCAAAACATTCAATCGATATCGAGGAAAGAAGTCAAGTTCCCGAAATTGCATTTTCTAAGTAATCGGCAAATTTCAGCTTTGCACGACAGTCTTTTGAAAAATCAAATCTGGAGTTTGGCACGTCAAAAAATGGAAAACTTTACACCATTGGAATCTTGTTCGAAGTACTAAAAGTTCCTAGAAGACATTTTTCCAAGATTATAAACGGAAGGCATTCAAATTTCAGCCCAAAGTGGCTGACTTGAACCTATAAGACGGTTTCAGCCTTGGTTTTTGGTAAATTTTGGAAATTCGGAAAAATTCACAAAAAGTGAACTAGCCACTGAAATTCGCAACACTATTAGAGTTCCAATCAAAGTTTTAAACACAACAAACGAAACTAGAATCGGAGTTTGGAGCACCAAGATATAGCAGCTCAAAGTTTGTTAAAAACAAGGACCGCTCGGTCCGTTTTTCCAGATTTGAAAGGAAACTTTGGGATCTTATTTGTATATCAAAATAGTATTAGAATGACACCAAAATTGGTACACTTCAACTTCCATATGAGGACTACTCATCTATGAAATTTCCTTCAAAAACTTACGTGGGAAAGCAGTTAACAAAACGACTGAAGTTCGTAAAATGTTTCAAAGCAAATCTGTCTTCTTGCTTTCCTTTCTTTTCAAAACATTTTGCACCATGAAACCAGTCCCATTTTGGTTCATTTGTTAAACCAAGGTCCTAGATACATCTATTATACATTTTGTAGGTGATTCACACCAAAAATTTTGAAACAACATGTCCCAAATCAAATTAGACCAGTCGGCTAGCAAGAAAGAAGGATTTTCCAGATTTCCAGCTTTGGTGCAGTTCTGTAATTGGACCATATCTCACTCAATATAACTTGAAATTGAGAATGGTCAGTGGCGTTCGGAACTAGATTCAAAAGGATACATTTCATCAGAAGATGTCGTTCTGAAAATCAGTTCATAGCTAGCTCGAATTCAAGCGATAAGCCGCAGCTTAACACTGTCACTCGCACAGCACAGTAGAACAGAACAGGTAACTTCGGTGAACTACTACGGCTCACTCAGTTCGAATCAGAAAGTGAATTTTATACCGTTGGAAAGCTACAACTATCTAGTTTAAAATACCACAAACGGTACTCGATTTTGACTTCTGTACAGATAGATATGTTCAATTAAAGAGACACTATTCATCAGCCCAGAACACGTTTTCCAGTTTGCCTTTCATTTTGAAATTTCAACTTTTACTCAACCAAATAAATTGATTTTTGGTAGAATATTTCTACACATCCTATACAACATATCTACATCACATTCAAGGTCATTTGAGTATCAAAAATTCGAACCAAAGCTTCAAGAAAAATAGGGCAGATTTTTGGCTAAGCTTCCTATGCAATTCCTTTGGTTTTCCTTTAACTTTTCCAGCAAATCTCATCTTGTTTATCACATAATTAACACAAACAACACTTATCATCATCATATCAGTCCTATATCATCAAAATGGAATTTCATAGAGCCCACTCCAACCTTTTCAATCCAAATAACAACAACAATATGGAAGCTACAAGCTTCATAGTCAAAACTGAAACCCATTGAAGCCAAGAAAATGGAAAGATTTGAAGTGGATGATGGCTACCTCTTAGCTCTTGAAGAAACCAGAAATTTCACCACTAAAACTCCCAAGAAAACCGCCAAGATGAAACTTTCCTCCAGGCCAAGATTAATCTCCAAGTGATTTTGAGGTTAGATGCAAAGTTGGAAGTGTTTTGGAGCAAGAATGAGCAAAAATGGAGTGGATAGCTTTCTTCCTCCTTCCCTTGAAGTTGCTGGCCGAAAATGAGGGTGTGAGAAGAGAGTTTGTTTGGGTGATGAAACTTGGAGAGAAGGAATGAAATAGTAGCTTTAGGTTGTGTGCAAAAAGTCAACTCTCACTAGTGGTCGCGCGAGGGTTTCGTACTTCCGTTTTCTCTCGTGTTTGTTTCAATTGTGCACTAAACCTCCAATGTAGTTCCTTTAATATGGTGATTATCCACTCTTAGTAGTCTAGTAGTAGTTTCTTAAATCTCCATTTAACCGTTCGGGCTCGATATACGTGAACTTCCGATTTGCGCGTGATAAAGCGAAATTTTTAAACTCAGTCACCTCAAATACCTCACTTAACTTTACTTAGTCTATTATTAATCATTCTTAATTCTCCAAGACTAATGCACTCTCGGATCGAATTTACCTCGAAAAATGTGTACTCGTTATTTCTTATCGAACGAGCCTCCGAAAAATAAAATTTTCTAACGAAACGTTTTAAAAGCATAAGTGAGACATTGTTTCGTGTAAATGGATTTAAAATGGTTGAAATAAATTTTTCGGAGAAAATGGGTGAATAAATAATTAATTAAGCCATTAAAATAAGTAAAAATTCGAGTCCTCACATCCTTCCCTCCTTAAAAAGAATTTCATCCTCGAAATTCACACATAGGATAATATCATATTCCTTAAGAGTTATATTTATCAAATCGATCAACAACTTACACTTTCCAACCCATATCTCACAATATCCATTCATCCAATTAGCAATCAACTTTAATTTCCCCGATATGCGTTTTACTTCCAAGTCGTAGGACAAACTATCACACTTGACTTCTACCATTCATGAAATTAGGGTTTACACAAGAATAATTGGCTCCAGGGTTAATTAAAATTGCAGCTTAAATGATTCAATCTTGTAGTTCAAAACTCGAATAGAGTGATATATTTTCAATAGAAGACTAAGTTTACCAAAATTTTCGGACTTAATTTGTCCAAATCAAGTCAATCATAACATGCAAGATAAAATCGAGGGTTTTAATATATTTTGGATATGTATGTGACAAAATACGATTCAAAATGTCAAAATTAGGGTTAAAGATACAAACTTTTCTTCATGATCCGCAACTAAATTTTCTTGGTAAGAAATTTCAAATAACGTGTTTTGCCACTATCATCAATAGATATTGCAATTTCCTCAGATATATTTAAGAAGATTACTCATGCAACTCAATGCGTGAATATCAAAACACATATATAATAAATAACATATACATGGAGGATATTTCAAAAATTCTCTCAAAATTTTGAGTTAAGTGCTGCGTTTGAATAAACGTATACTCTAGAAAACACTTTTAAGAAAGATAAGTAAACATGCAAGTTATATATGCATAAACTTCGATCCAACACCTTTATCACCCGTTACCTCTAATTCGAGAGCTAACTTTAATGGTACATAAAGCTCTATTATTTTTACTCTCCAATTCACAGCAAATATTCATTATTATTCTTAAGGAAAGATCCGAGCCTAAGCTCTGCCTGATTTTCAATTCTTAGGCGAGTTCAAAATGTATATACATATATTTAGATATTTACGGGAAAAGGAATAGCATGCATATAATTATATATAATAATGGCCAAGAAAAAATTGAAAGTGCTTTTATTGAATTAAAACAATTAGGTAATGAGTTCAAGTCACCTCAAAAATAACCAACACAATATTTTGGAAATTCAAACATTCATAAAAACTGAAGCATGTCCATAGGACCAATCACAAGATACGTGTAGAACAATTATTAAAATTTTCACAAGAGAGAACCTCACGAGTTACCCAACTAAGTCAATCATTTAAAACACGGGTAGATCTAATCTTCTCGTTCATTTCTGACTCATATCAAACACTAGGATCCTATTGAGTTACATAGGACCATCCATCAATCTTTCTCTACCTCTCTCTCTTAATTATTGTGCCATCTTAGCCAAACGACTATTGGTTTCCTGTAACTATTCACGTCAAATATCGATTCATTCTTATTCCCTGCAAATGGAGATCTCAAGTCCTTAACATTGCCCTCAACTCTTGAGTACTTAGATACAAGAATTCGAAATAAGATAATTCACAACTCAGGCCGTACGCTCCCAAGTGTAAGTCATCCAAGTTAAGATTCCTACCCAACATACATATCTAATTTTCTCCAAGTATCAAGATGAAGGGTTTATACCTATCACATTCATGATTCACAGCTTACGATCTAGAAGAGTACTTAAGCTTTTACTCATTCACATAATAAGGACCATAACACCACTTGACTCAAGCTCACCCCATGCAGATACCACGCGAAGCGGCTCTGATTTTTATCCCTACAAGTGGTCACTTAACATTCAAACCAGTCCCACAGTCCGACATCCTAAACTTTTAAGCCTTGGATATACTTCAAAGATCTGAAACCTAAGCTCAGATACCAACTGTGACGCCCCCACTTCTCCCAAGGGCGAACCCAAGGGTATCGGCGGGACGCCTACCCAACTCTCACCGAGACTCACTACAATCCATAATTCAAACCTAGAAATACTTCAAATAATATCAATATATATTTAAAGTACTTCAAAACACTTCATACTTACAATTAGTTAACCTTCAAGCTTAAATACAACCCAACGGAATATGTACCATAGTCATCTACTATAATACAACTTAAAGTTTCCAAAAGGAAACAACTTAGTACTATTCACGAGCACTCTCGGTCTTGAACCCTGTTAAGGAAAACAAAAACGTGGAATGAGCTAAACAACCCAGTGAGGTTCCAAGACACTCTAGCAGTTCTACTAAATCAAGTAATTTGAGGATAATACATGTATGATTCAAGGTTGCACATTGGCACATTAACATGAAACAATTATCATTATACAGAAATAAACACATATTGAAGGATACGGTGTTCCAGTGGAACCATTTCGGTCAATTTCAACTTGTAACTTCAGATCCCCTCCGTTTGTCTGGCCATCACCTTATCCCTCCCGTGGTAATACTCGAGTATATCGAAACGGTGGCCCAGGGTTCCAACCTACCCGACCGAGTCCAGTCCTGGCTCGAGTAAGTTAGTAACCAAAGACAGGATCCAGTTCAGCTTAGAGCTTACAACATGCGCAAGTAATCAAGTAAATCGGTTGAACGGTAGAAATTTGTCATTTTAGTAGATTGAGTGAGATGAAGTACACACTTGCCTTAAAACGGTGGCAATTTCATAAGAGCAATTATAGGTAACACTTAACACTTAAACACGTAAGCAATATGACGTAATTTCATATGACCACGGAATTTGCGGTAATCAAGTAATCAAGTAAGCAGGTAATCAAGTAAATCGGTAAACGGTAAATCGGTTGAACGGTAAATCGGTAATCGATAAATCGGTAAATCAGTTGGACGGTAAAAATTTGTCATTTTAGTAGGTCGAGTGATATAAAGTACACACTCACCTTAAAACAGTGGAAAAGTTCATAGGAGCAATTATCGGTAGCACTTAATAGTTAAACACATAATGACCATGGAGTAAACATGTCGTAAAACTATTCAAGTCACGTACTCCTATATGGAACACTCACCAATTCAAAACAAGTGAATAAGTGCTCAAACAAGTGTCTAGGCGTCCGTTTCGATTTTCTCTTGAAGGTCCCCTTGAGCGCTTGAGCAAATAATAATTGACTTCACTCACAATCATGCATTTACCAAGAAAGGATACACACTTATTTAGACTAAATGAAAGTCTTAAAAAAGAGATTTAATTCTCTCAACTCGAGGTTCAAGAGTGAAGTTTTAAAGTCCGAAGAGAGACTAGAATCTTCCATGAAATCAAGTTCAAAATGTTCAATCAATATCGAGAAAATAAGTCAAGTTCCCGAAATTGCATTTTCTAAGTAATCGGCAAATTTCATCTTTGCACGACAATCTTTAGAAAAATCAAATCTGGAGTTTTACACGTCGAAAAATGGAAACTTTACACCGTTGGAATTTGGTTCGAAGTACTAAAAGTTCCTAGAATATATTTTTCCAAGATTATAAACAGAAGACATTCAAATTTCAGCCCAAAGTGGCTGACTGGAACCTATAAGACAGTTTCAGTCTTGGTTTTTGGTAAACTTTGAAAATTTGGAAAAATTCACAAAAAGTGAACTAGCCTCTGAAATTCACAACACTATTAGAGTTATGATCAAAGTTTTAAACAAAACAAATGAAACTAGAATCGGAGTTTTCAGCGCCAAGATATAGCAGCTCAAAATTGGTTAAAAACAAGGACCGCTCGTTCCATTTTTCTAGATTTGACAGGTAAATTTGGGATCTTATTTGTATATCAAAACAGTCTTAGAATGGCACCAAAACTGGTACACTTCAACTTCCATATGAGGACTACTTCTCTATCAAATTTCATTCAAAAACTTACGTGGGAAGGCAGTTAACAAAATGACTGAAGTTCGTAAAATGTTTCAAAGCAAATCTGTCTTCTTGCTTTCCTTTCTTTTCAAAACATCTTGCACTATGAAATCAGTCCCATTTTGGTTCATTCGTGAAACCAAGGTCCTAGAAACATCAATTATACATTGGTAGGTGATTGACACCAAAATTTTTGAAACAACATGTCCCAAATCAAATTAGACCAGTCGGCTAGCAGGAAAGAAGGATTTTCCAGATTTCAATCTTTGGTGCAGTTCTGTAATTGGACCATCTCTCACTCAATACAACTTGAAATTCAGAATGGTTAGTGGCGTTGGGAACTAGATTCAAAAGGATACATTTCATCAGAAGAAGTCGTTCTAAGAATCAGTTCACAGCTAGCTCGAATTCAAGCGACAAGCCGCAACTTATCACTGTCACTCGCACAGCACAGCAGAACAGAACAGGTAATTTTGGAGAACTACTACGGCTCACTCAGTTCGAATCAGAAAGTGAATTTTATACCGTTGGAAAGCTACAACTATCTAGTTTCAAATACCACAAACGGCACTCGATTTTGACTTCTGTACAGATAGATATGTTCAATTAAAGAGACACTGTTCATCAGCCCAGAACACGTTTTCCAGTTTGCCTTTCATTTCGAAATTTCAACTTTTACTCAACCAAATCAATTGATTTTTGGTAGAAAATTTTTACACATCCTATACAACATATCTACATTAGATTCAAGGTCATTTTAGCCTCAAATATTTGAACCAAAGCTTCAAGAAAAACAGGGCAGACTTTCGGCTAAGCTTCCTATGCAATTCCTTTGGTTTTCCTTTCACTTTTCCAATAAATCTCATCTTCTTTATCACATAATTAACACAAACAACACTTATCATCATCATATCAGTCCTATATCATCAAGGTGGTATTTCATAGAGTCCACTCAAACCTTTTCAGTCCAAATAACAACAACAATGTGGAAACTACAAGCTTCATAGTCAAAACCGAAACCCATTAAAGCCAAGAAAATGGAAAGATTTGAAGTGGATGAAGGCTACCTCTTAGCTCTTGAAGAAACCAAAAATTTCACCGCTAAAACTCCCAAGAAAACCGCCAAGATGAAGCTTTCCTCCAGGCCAAGGTTAATCTCCAAGTGATTTTGAGGTTGGATGCAAAGTTGGAAGTGTTTTGGAGCAAGAACGAGCAAAAATGGAGTGGATAGCTTTCTTCTTTCTTCCCTTGAAGTTGCTGGCCGAAAATGAGGGAGTGAGAAGAGCGTTTGTTTGGGTGATGAAACTTGGAGAGAAGGAATGAAATAGTAGCTTTAGGTTGTGTGCAAAAATTCAACTCTCACTAGTGGTCGCGCGAGGGTTTAGTACTTCCGTTTTCTCTCATGTTTGTTTCAATTGTGCACTAAACCTCCAATGTAGTTCCTTTAATATGGTGATTATCCACTCTTAGCAGTCTAGTAGTGGTTTCTTAAATCTCCATTTAACCGTTCCGGTTCGATATACTTGAACTTCCGACTTGCGCGCGATAAAGCGAAATTTTTAAACTCAGTCACCTCAAATACCTCACTTAACTTTTCTTAGTCTATTATTAATCATTCTTAATTCTCCAAAACTAATGCACTCTTGGATCGAATTTACCTCGAAAAATGTGTACTCGTTATTCCTTATCGAACGAGCCTCCGAAAAATAAATTTTTCTAACGAAACGTTTTAAAAACATAAGTGAGACATTGTTTCGTGTAAATGGATTTAAAATGGTTGAAATAAATTATTTGGAGAAAATGGGTGAATAAATAATTAATTAAGCCATTAAAATAAGTAAAAATTCGAGTCCTCACATCCTTCCCTCCTTAAAATGAATTTCGTCCTCGAAATTCACACATAGGATAATATCATATTCCTAAAGAGTTATATTTATCAAATCGATCAACAACTTACACTTTCCAACCCATATCTCACAATTTCCATTCATCCAATTAGCAATCAACTTTAATTTCCCCAATATGCGTTTTACTTCCAAGTCGTATGACAAACGATCACATTTGGCTTATACCATTCATGAAACTAGGGTTTACACAAGAATAAATGGCTCCAGGGTCAATTAAAACTCCAGTTTAAAAGATTCAATCCTGTAGTTCAAAACTCGAATAGAGTAATATATTTTCAATAGAAGACTAAGCTTACCAAAATTTTCGGACTTAATTTGTCCAAATCAAGTCAATCATAACATGCGAGATAAAATCGAGGGTTTTAATATATTTTGGATATGTATGAGACAGAATACGATTCAAAATGTCAAAATTAGGGTTAAAGATACAAACTTTTCTTCATGATCCGCAACTAAATTTTCTTGGTAAGAAATTTCAAATAACGTGTTTTGCCACTATCATCAATAGATATTGCAATTTCCTCAGATATATTTAAGAAGATTACTCATGCAACTCAATGCGTGAATATCAAAACACATATATAATAAATAACATATACATGGAGGATATTTCAAAAATTCTCTCAAAATTTTGAGTTAAGTGCTGCGTTTGAATAAACGTATACTCTAGAAAACACTTTTAAGAAAGATAAGTAAACATGCAAGTTATATATGCATAAACTTCGATCCAACACCTTTATCACCCGTTACCTCTAATTCGAGAGCTAACTTTAATGGTACATAAAGCTCTATTATTTTTACTCTCCAATTCACAGCAAATATTCATTATTATTCTTAAGGAAAGATCCGAGTCTAAGCTCTGCCTGATTTTCAATTCTTAGGCGAGTTCAAAATGTATATACATATATTTAGATATTTGCGGGAAAAGGAATAGCAGGCATATAATTACATATAATAATGGCCAAGAAAAAATTGAAAATGCTTTTATTGAATTAAAACAATTAGGTAATGAGTTCAAGTCACCTCAAGAATAACCAACACAATATTTTGGAAATTCAAACGTTCATAAAAACTGAAACATGTCCATAGGACCAATCACAAGATGCGTGTAGAACAATTCTTAAGATTTTCACAAGAGAGAACCTCACTAGGTACGCAACTAAGTCAATCCTTTAAAACACTGGAAGATCTAATCTTCTCGTTCATTTCCGACTCATATCAAACACTAGGATCCTATTGAATTACATAGGACCATCCATCAATCTTTCTCTACCTCTCTCTCTTAATTATTGTGCCATCTTAGCCAAACGACTATTGGTTTCCTGTAGCTATTCACGTGAAATATCGATTCGTTCTTATTCCCCGCAAATGGAGATCTCAAATCCTTAACATTGCCCTCAACTCTTAAGTACTTAGATAAAAGAATCCGAAATAAGATAATTCACAACTCAGGCCGTACACTCCCAAGTGTAAATCATCCAAGTGAAGATTCTTACCCAACATACATATCTAATTTTCTCCAAGTATTAAGATGAAGGGTTTATACCTATCACATTCATGATTCACAACTTACGATCTAGAAGTGTACTTAAGCTTTTACTCATTCACATAATAAGGACCATAACACCACTTGGCTCAAGCTCACCCCGCGCAGATACCATGCGAAGCGGCTCTGATTTTTATCCCTACAGGTGGTCACTTAACTTTCAAACAGTCCCACAGTCCGGCATCCTAAAATTTTAAGCCTAGGATACACTACAAAGATCTGAAATCTAAGCTCGGATACCAACTGTGACGCCCCAACTTCTCCCAAGGGCGAACCTAAGGGTATCGACGGGACGCCTGTCCAACTCTCGCCGGGACTCACTGCAATCCATAATTCAAAACTAGAAATACTTCAAATAATATCAATATATATTTAAAGTACTTCAAAACATTTCATACTTACAATTAGTTAACCTTCAAGCTTAAATACAACCCAACGGAATATGTACCATAGTCATCTACTATAATACAACTTAAAGTCTCCAAAAGGAAACGGTGTTCCTGTGGAACCATTTCGGTCAACTTCACCTTATAACTTCAGATCCCCTCGGTTTGTCTGGCCATCACCTTATCCCTCCAGTGGTAATACTCGAATAATACCGAAACGGTAGCCCAGGGTTCTAACCTACCCGACCGAACCCAGTCCTGGCTCGAGCAAGTTAGTAACCAAAGATAGGATCCAGTTCAGCTTAGAGCTTACAACATGCGCAAGTAATCAAGTAAATCGGTAAATCGGTTGAACGGTAGAAATTTGTCATTTTAGTAGATCGAGTGAGATGAAGTACACGCTTGCCTTAAAACGGTGGTAATTTCATAAGAGCAATTATAGGTAACACTTAACACTTAAACACGTAAGAAATCCGTAATTTCATATAAACACGAAATTTACGGTAATCAAGTAAGCAGGTAATCAAGTAAATCGGTAAACGGTAGATCGGTTGAACGGTAAATCGGTAATCGATAAATCGGTAAATCGGTTGGACGGTAGAAATTTGTCATTTTAGTAGGTCGAGTGAGATAAAGTACATACTTGCCTTAAAACAGTGGAAAAGTTCACAGGAGCAATTATCGGTAGCACTTAATAGTTAAACACATAATGACCATACAGTAAACATGTCGTAAAACTATTCAAGTCACGTACTCCTATATGGAACACTCACGAATTCAAAACAAGTGAGTAAGTGCTCAAACAAGTGTTTAGGCATCCGCTTCGAGTTTCTCTTGAAGGTTTCCTTGAGCGCCTGAGCAAATAATAATTAACTTCACTCACAATCATGCATTTACCAAGAAAGGATGCACACTCATTTAGACTAAATCAAAGTTTTAAAAGAGAGATTTAATTCTCTCAACTCGAGGTTCAAGAGTGAAGTTTTAAAGTCCGAAGAGAGACTAGCATCTTCCATGAAATCAAGTTCAAAACGTTCAATCGATATCGAGAAAAGAAGTCAAGTTCCCGAAATTGCATTTTCTAAGTAATCGGCAAATTTCAGCTTTGCACGACAATCTTTAGAAAAATCAAATCTGGAGTTTGGCACGTCGAAAAATAGAGAACTTTACACCGTTGGAATCTTGGATCGAAGTACTAAAAGTTCTTAGAAGACATTTTCCAAGATTATAAATGGAAGACATTCAAATTTCAGCCCAAAGTGGCTGACTTGAACCAATAAGACAGTTTCAGTCTTGGTTTTTGGTAAATTTTGGAAATTCGAAAAAATTCACAGAAAGTGAACTAGTCTCTGAAATTCACAACATTATTAGAGTTCCAATCAAAGTTTTAAAAACAACAAACAGAACTAGAATCGGAGTTTTGAGCGCCAAGATATAGCAGCTCAAAGTTGGTTAAAAACAAGGACCGCTCGGTCCATTTTTCCAGATTTGAAAGGTAACTTTGGGATCTTATTTGTATATCAAAAAAGTCTTAGAATGACACCAAAATTGGTACACTTCAACGTCCATATGAGGACTACTCCTCTATCAAATTTCATTCAAAAACTTACGTGGGAAGGCAGTTAACAAAACGACTGAAGTTCGTAAAATGTTTCAAAGCAAATCTGTCTTCTTGCTTTCCTTTCTTTTCAAAACATCTTGCACCATGAAATCAGTCCCATTTTGGTTCATTTGTGAAACCAAGGTCCTAGAAACATCTATTATACATTTGGTAGGTGATTGACACCAAAATTTTCGAAACAACATGTCCCAAATCAAATTAGACCAGTCGGCTAGCAAGAAAGAAGGATTTTCCAGATTTCCAGCTTTGGTGCAGTTCTGTAATTGTACCATATCTCACTCAATACAACTTGAAATTGAGAATGGTCAGTGGCGTTGGGAACTAGATTCAAAAGGATACATTTCATCACAATAAGTCGTTCTGAAAATCAGTTCATAGCTAGCTCGAATTCAAGCAACAAGCCCCTGCTTATCACTGTCACTCGCACAGCACAGCAGAACAGAACAGGTAAATTTGGTGAACTACTACGGCTCACTCAATTCGAATCAGAAAGTGAATTTTATACCGTTGGAAAGCTACAACTGTCTAGTTTCAAATGCCACAAACGGCACTCAATTTTGACGTCTATACAGATAGATATGTTCAATTAAAGAGACACTGTTCATCAGCCCAGAACACGTTTTCCAGTTTGCCTTTCATTTCGAAATTTCAACTTTTACTCAACCAAATCAATTGATTTTTGGTAGAAACTTTCTACACATCCTATACAACATATCTACATTAGATTCAAGGTCATTTGAGCCTCAAAAATTCGAACCAAAGCTTCAAGAAAAACAGGGCAGACTTTCGGCTAAGCTTCCTATGCAATTCCTTTGGTTTTCCTTTCACTTTTCCAACAAATCTCATCTTCTTTATCACATAATTAACACAAACAACACTTATCATCATCATATCAGTCCTATATCATCAAGGTGGTATTTCATAGAGTCCACTCGAACCTTTTCAGTCCAAATAACAACAATAATATGGAAGCTACAAGCTTCATAGTCAAAACCGAAACCCATTAAAGCCAAGAAAATGGAAAGATTTGAAGTGGATGAAGGCTACCTCTTAGCTCTTGAAGAAACCAGAAATTTCACCACTAAAACTCCCAAGAAAACCACCAAGATGAAGCTTTCGTCCAGGCCAAGGTTAATCTCCAACTGATTTTGAGGTTGGATGCAAAGTTGGAAGTGTTTTGGAGCAAGAATGAGCAAAAATGGAGTGGATTGCTTTCTTCCTTCTTCCCTTGAAGCTGCTGGCCGCAAATGAGGGAGTGAGAAGAGAGAGATGATGTGACGGCCCCACCTCCCCCTAAGGCGAACCAGAGGGTTCGGCGAGCCGCCTGCCCGGCTCGCGCCAGGACTCAAAATTTAAAGCTAATAAAACTCTTCTAAGCCACAAGAACACGATTCATAATATATACAACCACCAAAAGTCTATTTCCCACCTCCCCCTAAGGCGAACCAGAGGGTTCGGCGAGCCGCCTGCCCGGCTCTCGCCGGGACTCAGTCGTTCACTACATTCCTCCAATATATTACAATATACATCTCAAATATACATCACATGGTCCACAATTATACATCCAAGTCTCCAATAATTACATGTCACAAAAGCAGCGGAAACAAACCCCTTGGACCTGGATCAATTTTACCCGAGAATTTAATGAGAAGTATTTGCCGCCCACCGTACAAGAGAAACGGGAAGATGATTTTATTCACCTGCGTCAAGGTGCATCTAGCATGGCAGAGTACGAAACCCAGTTCACTAAACTTTCCCGCTTTGCCCCAGAGCTGGTGTTAACGGAGCAGAAACGAATCCGTCGCTTCGTTCAAGGTTTAAATGTAGAAATCCAGGAGTCGCTAGCAGCTGCTCAGTTGAACACGTTTAGCCAAGCGCTAAAAAAGCACAGCGGATTGAGACTGCCAGAGGACAGGTTAAAGCCTTCCACGATCGGAAAAGGAGGCAACCTAGCTCAAATGATTCCATGGTCGGACAAAGCTCGCGAAACGAGCCACCTGCCAAGATAACGAAAGGTACGGATGGTCCACGACCTGCAGGGACCCCGAAAAACTTTGTGCGGGGTCAGGTCGTGCAAGAGGGGCCGAGGAGTGTCCAGCGTGGAGGGGCAAGTACAGCCGCCAAGTCAACCTGTGGTTTCTGTGGGGGCAATCACACCGATGAAAATTGCTGGAAGAATAGTTCGGTACGCAAATGCTTCAAATGTGGTAGCACCGAACACCTGATTGCCCGGTGTCCTAAGATGAAAAAGGAAGAATTTAAGTCACCGACTGAAGGGACCACAACTAAGCTGTCCAATGCAGGGGACAATCGACCTAAAGGGCCAGTAAGAGTGTATGCAATGGGTCAACAGGAGGCGATTGACCCTTCGGCGGGTTTTGAAGGTACGCTTTGACCAACGAATTAATTTCGAGGACGAAATTGTCCTAAGTGGGGGAGATTGTGAGGCCCCAGTCCGATCGTAATTCGGTTAAGTTGGAAAATCCTAGTTTACGTATTATGATTATACGGTTCAAGCTATAATTTATATTCGGTAATCTAGTGTGTGCCTTGACATAGGTTAGTAAGTTTGAATGATTAGCAAACCTCTAGTGTTGCAATATTAGAAAGTTTCAGTGGAGATTATTTATCGCCGCTTTTCCACATTTTCTTATTAGAAAAGTTCCCCAGATAATTTTTATGAGTAAATATAGTTTTTAGATGATTTTTCTAGTATCGGTTAGATTTTGAGAAAATAAGAACGGATTTCGGACGTGGGACCCACTAGTGCGAAAAGTTCGGGAAAATTCGGCCAATAAGATTAAATTTCGGATACTGTGAAAAATTTATCGAGTGTTAGGAGATAAGTAGAGGAGGTGATTTGATTGATGTGAGAGAGAAAAGATAAGATAAGATTGCATTTAAGAGGTGACAAGTGTCACCTTCTTAGTGGTTCCAAGTTAAGATTTACTATTCACTATTTTGACCTTGGACCAAAATTGGTTAAATATCTTCAAAAATCACAAAAAAATTACCATTTCTTACCTCTTGTTGGCCGGCCATCTTGTGCAAGGAAGGAAGAAGAAACTCTTCAAGTTCTAGCTACTACTTGGTGCAAATCACCCAAAAACATTTGCTTACATCCATTTCTACTCCATAACATCCTTTCTTCTAGTGCTACTAAGTGTCTTAGTGAAGTTTATTTGAAGGTTTAAGGTGGCCAACATCTCTACATCTCTTGTCTCTTAGGTAAGTGATGTTTTCCTACTCCCTTACACTTAATGATGCTTAAATTGTGCCTATTGGAAGTGATAGTGAAGTATTTGGTGATTTATTTCTTTATTTGACTTGATTTGGTGAAGTTTTCAATTTTATGAGGAATTTTCTGGTTTAATTGGATTATGATGGTGTGGTTGTTTATGATGATTGGCAATGGCCTATAATGACACTAGTAGGTGTGAATAGTTGATAATTGCAATCAATTTTGGATTTGGAAGAATTTCTGGAAAATTAGGGTTCTTGGTTGAACATTCTGTCCGAAATTTTAGGTCATAGATAGAGGCCGAATTGGACTTTGCTCAAAACATGAAAGTTGTAGGTATTGATGAGGTTGAAGTGCCTGCAAAATTTCAGGGCATTTGGAGTAGTGTAGAGTGAGTTATGTCGTTTTTACTGTTGCTGTTCTGGGTGATCAGAATGTGCGAACTGCGATAGTAATTGTCTGTTTTGACTGGAATTGGTTTGGATTTGGTTGTTGGTGTCTTTTGATGAAATGTAGCTTGATGTCTTATATTTCATGTGCCTTTGGAATCAATGCAATTGGACCTGTGTAGGCTGAGATAGACGTATTACAGTTTTGTGTGATTTGGGAACCTGCAATTGCGGTTCTGGCTGGGTTTTCTGCATTTTTGACCTAGTTGTGCTAGGATTGGGACTGAGAGGCCTTCTACATTATTGTAGCCCCTTAAGTCCTGGATATCCCTGTAAATTTTCAGGATTAACGGAGTGGTATAGCCTGAGTTATAAATGAAATACTCAGACCTGTTTTGACCATCAAATTCTGTTCTGTTCTTATATCCGGACAGTTTACGACTGGGACTTTGGTTTCACATTTGACTAGGTTACAAGCTGTTTGGGCTTGCGACCAAAACACCAAACTTATAGCTCTATATCGGAGCTTTCTAACGCCCTTGGAATTTCATGAATCGGATTTATAGAACCTGAGATATAGCCGAGCAAACAGGCCTGCCCGTGAAAATGACCATTTTCTGGTCAGATCTGTTTTGGTCCTGACGACCAACTTCCGTTCCGAATTTGGATTGCCGACCTTCATGAAAGTTGTTCCATTTGGAATGAACTATCTAACTGCCAATTTTCATCTCTTTTTCCCATGTGTAGCATAGAAAACAGTTTGCACTCAAAACTGACCATTTGTGCATTGGCCAGATTTCGTATGTGATTGTGTTTGGTTCATTTGGGGCTGAAGCCTCCAGTTTCAGTTCTGGATGTCTTCATAACAATTGTTGTTCATCCTTTAAGCTTCGATATGGTGTCTCATACGCCTTAATCCGATATTCGTAGCTCAACTTATGATTACAATAGAAACGAGTGTCAAATCTGCCGTTTCCGCTAACGGCCGTTTCCGTTTCCGTCCGTCATATGTATGTGCGCGCGTGCCGTTTTTGCTGTTTTGTTTGTTTGAGGCACAATAGTAGCCGTTTGCGATATTATGTGACACAATCTTCTATGTCAGACGGTGGTGAGCTGGGCGGAACTGGTGGGGCCCACTCCTAGCTGTTCATTTCGATCCGACTTCGTGTTTTTGCTATTTCAGATTCTGGGTAAGTATTCAGGCCAGTTTGGTGTGTTTTCTTTGCTATGTGTTTGAGATGTGTGAAAAGGGTACTTAGGCGATGGTGTACTTTATCGCACTCGACCTAAACCCTAATTTGAATGTATAATTGTACTTGGCATATGTATATGAACCTTTTGGAACCAAAACCCTTGAGCTTGTGGCTCGGGGCGACTTTCGAGTAAAGTTTGTGAAGTTTGCAAAGTTTGTGAGTTCGTGGGCCCGATCTAAGACCTGTTTGGACTATTCGAGCCGGTTAGGGCTTGGTCGAAATCAGTCCAACTTAGTCTGAGTTCACCAAGTTTGTAGTTCATGTTATGAACAATTTTGTGAATCCGTTCACGAGAAGGTGGACCAAGTTTGTGACCCGAGCTTGTTGATCAAGCTCAAGTTTGTGTATTTCGTTCGCACCGGGCAAGTTTGTAGTGACTGCCAGTGAGGTGATAAGGTGTCGGTGGTGTATAAGTGAAAGTTCTTACGGACTATATTTTGCGTCGACGAGTGTCGGCAGGAGATCATTACATGGCACATGAAATTGGCTTGGAGCCACCCGTATCCTTATTATATGATGTTGTTCTTTTCTGCTTTTGCTTTACTCTTATTGTGTAATTGTTGCTAACGTGAATTTATGCTTTCGCCGCTGTTTACTTACTAAGCAATTTAAGCTTTACCCTTTCCTTTTGTTTTCCTTAGCAGGGGGCCGACGCGGGACTTTTGGCTCGTATACTAGTATATGGTATGATTGGCTTGTAATAGTTGAACAGTTAGGATGTTTTGTTTTGGTTTTGTGGTTTTGGTATAAGGACCCTTCTTAGGGTCTACTTTTTTGCTGGTTATTGTTATAGTATATTAGAGCGGTTTGGCTTGATGCTTTTGAACGATGTAAAATAACTTTTGGTGGTTGTATATATTATGAATCGTGTTTCTTGTGGCTTAGAAGAGTTTTATTAGCTTTAAGTTTTGAGTCCTGGCGCGAGCTAGGCAGGCGGCCCGCCGATACCCTTGGGTTCGCCCTTGGGAGAAGTGGGGTCGTCACAGATGAGGGTTTGTTTGGGTGATGAAACTTGGAGAGAAAGAATGAAATAGTAGCTTTAGGTTGTGTGCAAAAATTCAACTTTCACTAGTGGTCGCGCGATGGTTTAGTACTTCCGTTTTCTCTCATGTTTGTTTCAATTGTGCACTAAACCTCCAATGCAGTTCCTTTAATATGGTGATTATCCACTCTTAGCAGTCTAGTAGTGGTTTCTTAAATCTCCATTTAACCGTTCCGGTTCGATATACGTGAACTTCCGATTTGCGTGCGATAAAGCGAAATTTTTAAACTCAGTCACCTCAAATACCTCACTTAACTTTTCTTAGTCTATTATTAATCATTCTTAATTCTCCAAAACTAATGCACTCTTGGATCGAATTTACCTCGAAAAATGTGTACTCGTTATTCCTTATCGAACGAGCCTCCGAAAAATAAATTTTTCTAACGAAACGTTTTAAAAACATAAGTGAGACATTGTTTCGTGTAAATGGATTTAAAATGGTTGAAATAAATTATTTGGAGAAAATGGGTGAATAAATAATTAATTAAGCCATTAAAATAAGTAAAAATTCGAGTCCTCACATCCTTCCCTCCTTAAAATGAATTTCGTCCTCGAAATTCACACATAGGATAATATCATATTCCTAAAGAGTTATATTTATCAAATCGATCAACAACTTACACTTTCCAACCCATATCTCACAATTTCCATTCATCCAATTAGCAATCAACTTTAATTTCCCCAATATGCGTTTTACTTCCAAGTCGTATGACAAACGATCACACTTGACTTATACCATTCATGAAACTAGGGTTTACACAAGAATAATT
Source organism: Coffea eugenioides (assembly GCF_003713205.1). Taxonomy (NCBI): domain Eukaryota; kingdom Viridiplantae; phylum Streptophyta; class Magnoliopsida; order Gentianales; family Rubiaceae; genus Coffea; species Coffea eugenioides. The sequence continues at coordinate 18,728,179 of NC_040037.1, forward strand.
GGCTCCAGGGTCAATTAAAACTCCAGTTTAAAAGATTCAATCCTGTAGTTCAAAACTCGAATAGAGTAATATATTTTCAATAGAAGACTAAGCTTACCAAAATTTTCGAACTTAATTTGTCCAAATCAAGTCAATCATAACATGCGAGATAAAATCGAGGGTTTTAATATATTTTGGATATGTATGTGACAGAATACGATTCAAAATGTCAAAATTAGGGTTAAAGATACAAACTTTTCTTCATGATCCGCAACTAAATTTTCTTGGTAAGAAATTTCAAATAACGTGTTTTGCCACTATCATCAATAGATATTGCAATTTCCTCAGATATATTTAAGAAGATTACTCATGCAACTCAATGCGTGAATATCAAAACACATATATAATAAATAACATATACATGGAGGATATTTCAAAAATTCTCTCAAAATTTTGAGTTAAGTGCTGCGTTTGAATAAACGTATACTCTAGAAAACACTTTTAAGAAAGATAAGTAAACATGCAAGTTATATATGCATAAACTTCGATCCAACACCTTTATCACCCGTTACCTCTAATTCGAGAGCTAACTTTAATGGTACATAAAGCTCTATTATTTTTACTCTCCAATTCACAGCAAATATTCATTATTATTCTTAAGGAAAGATCCGAGTCTAAGCTCTGCCTGATTTTCAATTCTTAGGCGAGTTCAAAATGTATATACATATATTTAGATATTTGCGGGAAAAGGAATAGCAGGCATATAATTACATATAATAATGGCCAAGAAAAAATTGAAAATGCTTTTATTGAATTAAAACAATTAGGTAATGAGTTCAAGTCACCTCAAGAATAACCAACACAATATTTTGGAAATTCAAACGTTCATAAAAACTGAAACATGTCCATAGGACCAATCACAAGATGCGTGTAGAACAATTCTTAAGATTTTCACAAGAGAGAACCTCACTAGGTACGCAACTAAGTCAATCCTTTAAAACACTGGAAGATCTAATCTTCTCGTTCATTTCCGACTCATATCAAACACTAGGATCCTATTGAATTACATAGGACCATCCATCAATCTTTCTCTACCTCTCTCTCTTAATTATTGTGCCATCTTAGCCAAACGACTATTGGTTTCCTGTAGCTATTCACGTGAAATATCGATTCGTTCTTATTCCCCGCAAATGGAGATCTCAAATCCTTAACATTGCCCTCAACTCTTAAGTACTTAGATAAAAGAATCCGAAATAAGATAATTCACAACTCAGGCCGTACACTCCCAAGTGTAAATCATCCAAGTGAAGATTCTTACCCAACATACATATCTAATTTTCTCCAAGTATTAAGATGAAGGGTTTATACCTATCACATTCATGATTCACAACTTACGATCTAGAAGTGTACTTAAGCTTTTACTCATTCACATAATAAGGACCATAACACCACTTGGCTCAAGCTCACCCCGCGCAGATACCATGCGAAGCGGCTCTGATTTTTATCCCTACAGGTGGTCACTTAACTTTCAAACAGTCCCACAGTCCGGCATCCTAAAATTTTAAGCCTAGGATACACTACAAAGATCTGAAATCTAAGCTCGGATACCAACTGTGACGCCCCAACTTCTCCCAAGGGCGAACCTAAGGGTATCGACGGGACGCCTGTCCAACTCTCGCCGGGACTCACTGCAATCCATAATTCAAAACTAGAAATACTTCAAATAATATCAATATATATTTAAAGTACTTCAAAACATTTCATACTTACAATTAGTTAACCTTCAAGCTTAAATACAACCCAACGGAATATGTACCATAGTCATCTACTATAATACAACTTAAAGTCTCCAAAAGGAAACGGTGTTCCTGTGGAACCATTTCGGTCAACTTCACCTTATAACTTCAGATCCCCTCGGTTTGTCTGGCCATCACCTTATCCCTCCAGTGGTAATACTCGAATAATACCGAAACGGTAGCCCAGGGTTCTAACCTACCCGACCGAACCCAGTCCTGGCTCGAGCAAGTTAGTAACCAAAGATAGGATCCAGTTCAGCTTAGAGCTTACAACATGCGCAAGTAATCAAGTAATGCCGTCTTAGTGGATTCCTCCAATTGTTGTCCGTGGATGACTTGCCACAGTAACAACAAGGGTTGGGGGACCGGCGACCACTAGAAGGCACTCTTTCCTTGAACCGCCCAGACTTCCTCCTCTGGATAGAGCTCCCCTTGAAGCTCCTGTGTGACAGCCCCACCTCTCCCTAGGGCGAACCCTAGGGTATCAGCGGACTGCCTGCCCAGCTCTCGCCGGGGCTCAGTCGATCAAAGTACTAATAACTCAAATGAAGCGGACGAAACATCTTCCATGCAAGGGAGTGTAACCCAAAATAAAATATAATCACTTCACCAATTCTCCAAAAGCTTAGTATACCTATAACCAAAAGTCAACTTACATAACAAGAGTTGAACTTATAGGTTTAAACTTACAGGAGTCAAAAGTAAGGTCTACTTAAGTAAAAGGTTACACTCTCAAATACAAGTCCAAAACAATGTAAAGCTAAGAAAGCTCTTGATCAAATCCATCCCCGATCTGTTAAGGAAAACAAAGGGAGTGCGGTGAGCTAACGCCCAGTAAGGTTCCAAGTAAAATGATTAAACACATAGCCAAATAAGGTCACAAAATAATCAAATAAACTCCGTACAGTAAGACAGTAATTTAATCACAGTTCAATTAAAGGATACGGGTGGCTTTCAAAAGCCAATAACCACTGGAGCTTGATCATAACTGGATCCATTGACTCTCCGTCAACGTTTGTATTCATAAAATGCAAGTCCGTAGAACACCGCTTTCACCAATCTCCGTCCACCAATCAACCCCCTACCGGGCCCGCACGCCACAAACAGTAGTTTGGTAATACTCGAGTATACCAGGAATCCAAGATTCCAAAGAAACAGGATCAAGTCGAGAATTTTATCACTGGTGGTGCTGGGCAACACAACAAGCAAGCTCAACAGCTATACTTCACCAGGGACCTCCAAACATCAGTCCCCAAGGTTTATCGACCTTCTCGACCAAACCCTTGTTGGCTCGATACAACCGACTCACCTAAGAGGTTGGGTACCCAAACAGTAGCAGTAGTTGATGAGATATCACCCAAACAACTCAAACACAGTCATGTATATAGCGAAATCTCATCTCATAATAACAGTATACAGAGGCTCATTGGAAAACAAGGGAGGTCGAGTGCGATAAAGTACACGCTCGCCTCTATTTTATCAAAACAGTATTTGGCCCCAACAGTCATAAATCAAGTATTTCAAATATTCAGATATTTCACATAACGGGTAGCAGGTAGTGGAACACTCACCAAAGATGTAGTGCCTTTACGGATCACGATCAGGTATTACTCTTTGTGTGGAGTTCAACTCTGCGATAAAACGTCATTTAAGAACTTGAAATCAATTAGGATTCAAGTTTCTTTTAAAGAAAATCAAGTAATTGAAACTTATTTTGGAAATATTCGTAAAACTCATGTTCGCTCTTAAAACTTTGAAACTTTGAAGCGATTAAACTTTGAAATTTCCATTTGAGTCGAAGAGAGGAGGAAAACGTATTTCTATTAGTCGTTACTTTCATTTTTCCAAGGTTACAAGGTTCGGCCGAATTCTAACTTATATACCTCTATGAGCGAAGACTTGAATACCCTAGACGATTCGAGTTCAATTCGACCTCAAATCTTCACTCAAACTGCGAGTATACACGTCTCACCTTCGAGTGAAAATTTGGGCAACATACCCCTTTGTATTTAGCTATTTTCCAGCCATTTATGGCTTCATTATTTTTCTCAATTCAGTCCTAAAATCACACACAAATAATCTTACCACAATAGCCTTTCACTAGGCTCAATGTCATCCACACACAAGACAATTTTAGCATGTAAGCTTCACTTGAAAATTCGGAAATGGTGGCTAAAAGCTAAGTACAAGTCTTGACCGCTTTAATTAAGGTAACTTGTTAAAAGAGTAAAACTTTGAGTAAATGAGAGATACATTAGCGAGAGAAGTTCAATAGGGATATATTTGATGTCAAGGAAGTGGAAAAATCAAGGTGAGAGGTTGGAAGTAGGCCGTCTGAGGTTTTAAAGTCAAGAAGCCCGTTTCTATGCTTCAGGAATCTACGGAGATGATTAGTAACAGTAAACTTTAAAAATTCGCAACTCGAGTTCCACAAATCAAACAATTATGAAAGTTATACTGTTG